>NC_090904.1:7883561-8233561 GCF_040956055.1 Brachionichthys hirsutus | reverse complement strand
TGAAGTGTTGTTTCGTAACGATAGCCATTTGAAAATCGGTCCTTTTGGCAGCAGGTAGGAACGTCAACGTCATAGGATGTCGTGGGGCTGGACCTGCTTGTGTTGACTTGCAAATTGAGGTGGCTTGACAGGTTCTCTCCCTAGTCAGCTATCTTATGTTAGTAACTAATCTTGTTTCAGCTCGCAAAGACCATCTACATTATGCTAAAGGTTGTATTTAGGAGTCCGTATTTCAGCTGTTTAAATGTTACAGCAAATACAAAAATATGTTCCACGATTTGTTTTCCTTCTCAGAATAACATGTCACATGAGCCACGTTAATTTGGCAGGTGGTACCCACTTGGATGGTGCTTCTGCATACTCTTAAAAAAAAAAAAAAAAAAAAAAAAGAAGCGCAACCATTCCATAGTTTTCAAACTGAAATGTATTATTTTTGACAAACACAAAACTGATAGCTTTGGGAAACTCATGTCAGGTTCAAGAGCGAAGACTCTGTAGTTACACGAGACAGCCACAATCCTTTCTTATGAATGCATGGTAAAAAAAGAAAGCAAGTTAATTTAACAATGGCTTGAGATGACAAAGTAGCTGTTTATGTCTGAATTCCACAGGGTAGTTTTCTATGTCACACGTTTCTGCGTTGGCATGGGGCTGAATGTCACTTGACCCTATTCGATCTTTGCTTGATGTCGTAAACTTATCAGGTGACCAAAAAAAATCTCCCATGGAGTGAACGTGTTAGAAATTCAGGAGAAATGATCAAGTGGCTTTCACGTTCTGACCTGTTTTTCTTTTTTCTTTCCCAACTTTCCCCCCCCAAAACTGTTTTAGGTATCTTATAGACAGCCGATGGTTCAAACAGTGGAAGAAGTACGTGGGATTTGACAGCTGGGATATGTACAATGTTGGAGAACGAAGCCTCTATCCAGGACCGATAGATAACTCCGGCCTATTCTCAGGTTAAGCATCATCTTTTAAAGGCTTTGTGTTTCTTTCTGCTTTTTTGTTTTTGAACAGAGAAGACAGTAGTTAGACTGATCATCCCTCACTCTCTATGATGGACTGAGACCAAAAGCTCTTTTCAGGCAGTGTCCGTAATGCTGTTTTTCTTCCCCTAAAGACCAGGAGACTCAGGCCCTTAAAGAGCACCTCATAGATGAGCTGGACTACGTCCTCGTACCAACGGAGGCATGGCAGAAGCTTGTTGGCTGGTACGGTTGCCTCGACAGTCAGAGACCCATTGTCAGGAAGGTAATGCTGTTGAACACGGTTTTTCACTTTGATCATTTATTGTTGTAATTATGCACGCAGCTCCTAAATATTATCCCTCTTCACTAGGGTGTTGAACATGGCATGTTTGTCAAGCACTGTAAGGTGGAGGTCTATTTGCTGGAGCTGAACTTGTGTGAGAATGACAACATGGACAACGTGGTCACGCGTCACTTCAGTAAAGCTGATACTATCGGTGAGACATTTGTCAATTTCGAATGTATTTTTTTTTTTTATTTCAATTGGAAAAGATCTCCGTAATCACGCAAACCCCTGTTTCTCCAGATACTATAGAGAAGGAGATGAGGACACTGTTCAACATCCCATCAGAAAAGGAGACGCGACTCTGGAACAAATACATGAGTAACACCTACGAGCAGCTGAACAAGCCAGACAGCACTGTGCAGGATGCCGGTCTCTTCCAGGGGCAGGTAGCGTAGCGCGCGTGCATTTCAAAATAAAATTCAGATGGCCACACCCCAGAAACACACTGGCACTCACTGTGCATGCATTATTCATCTTCAGGCACTGTTCGAACAACAGAAGGATCAAATGCAATACATTAGTCCTGCTATTATAATAATAGTAATGAGGTAGAAATGTTGGTGTGTGATTGCACTATATTTCTACTTTATTGAGGGGACTGGTCTGCATTTTAATCTTTCAAAGTTCAGGCTTCAAAGCCATTGTCTGGAGTTGGACTAAAGTGCACCGCTGCTGTCGCTAATGTGCCTTACACTCGCGTATTTGCAATAATGTATTTTACTCGGCTCCAGTTGCCATGTGAAAGGCACAAAATAAATATTAATGGTATCCCAGCAACTATTGTCCTAAAGATATGAACCGGAGGTCAACTACATCCGATGAGGTGGCTTTGATAGAGAAGCCCGATTCGTCAGCACTTTGCTCGCGCTGGTATTCAGTTGGAGGTTGAGACGTCAGCGCTCTGATACGACGGTCCCTCGTGCCGGCTTGACTCTCATCCACGCCGTTTCCCCACAGGTTCTTGTGATCGAATGGAAGAACGATGATGGCACATGGCCCAGACAAGCCTCTCATCCCAAGCAAGTTTTTAAATCCCGTCTCTTTTATTCGTTTAAGGAAAAGGCTTGATATTGAAGTTATTTTTACAAACATAATTCTGCAAAACTGATTATTTTTTTTACTCTTGCTCGACAGATCCAGTACAACCCCATCCAGGAACTTCACTACCTCCCCAAAACTTTCCTCCAACGCAACAGCCAGTAGCTCCTCAACAGTAACCAATGGCGACAGCAGCAGTAGCCCTGGCTACACGCTTAACAACAGCACCTCCTCAGGCAACAGGCAAGAGCTGCCTGATTTATCACGCTGATGTTTATGATGCTTGCTTATACCTCAATGTGGAAATTATTTTTTCACGCTGTATTTATTTACACACTCACTGGGCGTGCAAATGTAGAGAGAGATGATGAAGTGATGGCCAGCAAGGAGTTTGATGCCTTGGCCAGGTGGTGAACTGGCACCTTTTCAGGCTACCAGCCCACACTGGACTTGAACCAGCCACCCTCTGGGTCCCAACTTGAATAGGGCACAGGAAAATTACAATTTTGATTTCCTCTGCTTTCATGAATAAATGGATGTGGAATACGGACATAACCAGAATGAAAGTGTCTGCTTGGTGTAAAGTACTTCAGCAGCCGGCGTGTCCTCCCCAAAAACTCATTGGAAGTAAATTTTAATATAGTAGAAGGAAAAATAAGAATCACTTCTGTTTCTCATGTATGTCTATTGCATCATATATCAATCTACAGGTGGAGTCCCTATAGATTCACAGTCCCTTTAGAATAGGTCATCCGAGACCTTGAGTTTAACAAACTGAAAACAAGGAAGCAAGTCTTCTTGGTGTCATGATTTATTTTCTGTTGACTCAGATTCTATATATGCTAGTCACAAATTTGATGTCAGATATGAATTAACAAATTGTGTTTCTCAGACCCGGTTTAAGTAAAAACAGAAGCGCATGTTATTTGATAGGCTGCATAGAGTGATCTGAACTCCTTTCATTTGGCGTTTTGCAGATATTGTTTAATTTTATGTTTTTGTTTTTGTGATGTGTTATTCCCGTTTAAATGACAACAAATCTATTCTGGCAATATTGAGAAGTTATTGAGAATTCATAGATTCCTCTAGTCTGTATTTTGCCAACATACTGTAATAATAAAGTCTTATTTAGACAGTCAATCTGTGACGCATTTGGTTCCAGCTGTAACAGCTCTGCTCTTTGCTACAGGTTGGGGGGCTACAATTCATATAGCTCGTCCTACAATTACAGAGAGTCCCAGTCACAACCTGGCCTATGTGGTCTCAGCAATTTGGGCAACACGTGCTTCATGAACTCGGCCCTCCAGGTAAAGAAAAAGAAAAATCTAACAGGGTCCCGGCTTTCACCAGGGAGAGTTGGTCACAGCATTGGGTTTGTACGTTTACCTCTATACTTTCTATTCCTTTCTGTCCAGTGTCTGGGCAATGCATCGCCTCTCACGGAGTACTTCCTTAATGACCAGTATGAGGCAGAAATTAACCGAGAGAATCCTCTGGGAATGAGGGGTGAGATTGCGGAGGCATATGCTGATCTTGTAAAGCAGATGTGGATGAGTCACAGCAGCTACGTGGCGCCACGCACCTTCAAAGTGAGTTGTGTCAAACGACTTGCCCTGTCACAGATAAAACCAGTGGTCGGCGGCTACATAGTGTGTAATATCTAAATGTTTTTTGTTTTTCCTTTTACAGACCCAGGTTGGTCGTTTCGCGCCGCAGTTTTCAGGCTATCAGCAGCAGGATTCTCAGGAGCTATTGGCCTTCCTGCTGGATGGGCTCCATGAAGATCTAAACCGTGTCAAGAAGAAGCCTTATCTGGCACTAAGGGATGCAGAGGGCCGTCCCGATGAGGTAATGCATATATAGATACGCTGTGGTTACATTTTTCAGGAGCATTTATTAGTCAAATAAGGAATCTAAAATGCCTCTCAGCTGTAAAACATTGCATAGCTGTTTATTTTTGTTTTTCAGCTGCAAATTTGTGCAAGGTTTTGTTTGTCTTTCTATTTATCTAGCTAGCTACAAGCACCAGAAGAGCGAACGCTCCGAACAGACATCACTTGTATATGTTTGAAATGTCTTTCTGAGGGTTTCCAATGAAAGCGTCATCTAATTGCAGATCGTTGCCAAGGAGGCCTGGACAAACCACCGTTTGCGTAATGACTCTGTCATAGTTGACATTTTCCACGGCCTCTTTAAATCCACTCTGGTATGCCCGGAGTGTTCCAAGGTGTCGGTGACCTTTGACCCATTCTGCTACCTCACGCTACCACTCCCCATGAAGAAGGACCGTACAATGGAGGTGTTTCTTGTGCGCTCAGACCCTCAGTCCAGACCCACACAGGTGAGAGAAAGATAAAATGGGTTTTCGTGAGGCTTGAACAAATGCTGTTGAGCTAATGCTAAATAACGTAGCATAGTTGGCTTTACGCTTGCCGCTAATGGTAGAGCTACAGGGTAGTAATAACAATAGAAAATACCTTAATGAGTATTAACCCTTTACTGCCAAATGTATCATATTTTCTTTCAGGATTTTGAGACTTCTACTTCATAAGTTTGATTTTTTTTTGGATAAAAAAAGCCGACATGCATCTGCATTTTCCATGAAAGAAATTTCAGATTTTGCACAACTTGAATAAATTAGAACGCTTAGATAAAAAGTAGTTTATTTATTTATTTGACAAATTTGTCAGAAGGTTCCATTCAGACCTTATTTTCCAAAAATGAGCATCTTCTGACGATTACTTCATGGTACGGGCTTTAAAGGGTTAACCAGTGAAGAAAGTGACATGGTGCTTCTTTTAAAGCAATATAGCCTGATAATAACTAGATTATACATATTGCTTTGACATTTTAAGCTACCGGCCTTGTATAACTGTCATGGTCACATGATGAGCTTTAAAATAAAATAAAAAAACAGTAATTTCCATATAATTAAGCTAAATTCATCCAAATATTTCATTGTGGTTATTTTTTCCCCTCCAATGATGTGTTCATGCTGGGACTTCTGACCTTGATGTTACATTAACTCAAACCACCATATTTCCATATCAAGCTGTAATATAAAATGCTCTTAATGACTCCACTCTGTCTTGTGTTGCAGTATCGAGTGGTGGTCCCCAAGCTCGGCACCGTGGCGGACCTGTGCAGCACCTTGTCCAAACTCTGCGGGTTTCCTCCAGAAAATGTTAGAACTTGATCCTTTCACACAGTCACGAAGGAATCATTTATTTTAGACTTTCTGCTGTAGATTATCTTTGTCTTTAATTTGAAGTGGTTTACAAATGTGCTGACTTTTTTGAATTTTGTCTGTTTCTAGATGGTGGTGGCTGACGTTTACAATCACAGGTTCCATAAGGTTTATCGACGGGATGATGGCCTCAACCAAATCATGGAGAAAGATGACATCTTTGTGTACGTTTTGCTGTTGTCTTAAGCTGATTACTAGTTGACATTTCATTCTAGGATTGTCTGATGTGTGTGTGTGTTTTTGTTTTTTCACTTTGCTCTTTGCAGGTACGAGGTACAGGAAGAGGACACCGAGAGAATGAGCCTTCCTGTGTATTTCAGACAGCGCCACTCCAAGCATGCCGGAAGCTCGACAAGCACCATGCTGTTCGGACAGCCTTTACTCATCACCGTGCCCAAACACCACCTCATGGCAGACGCGCTGTATGACAAAGTCATAGAGCGGATTGGGTAAGAGCTGAGTCAACAGCAAGGAGGGAAACGTGCACGTACAGTGAAAACATGAGAGCAAAATGATTGTGGTTGCAGGATTTGCATGTAAGCAGTCCTGATGGGATCACATGAAGAGTCATCTAAGATTTTAAATCTGTATTTACTGTTGCAGACGTTACGTAAAACACTCTCAAAGCTCGAGCGGTGAAAGCCGCGCCTCGGCGTCGGCGACCTCCGCGAGCTGCAGCCACACGACCGAGTCTTCCACATCGTCTAGCTTCAACACCAGCCTGGGGGGCTGCTGCAGCCCCCTGTCGGACGGGGCCTCCTGCAGCGCCAGCTCCAGTAACGGCAGCAACCACGAAACTAACGGGCTCTACGACGGTCAGCATCGCGCCACATTTAAATAAATATAAAGCAAATGTTCAGCAGGAGAACCCCTATCCTCGATGTTAAACTAGGCAGAAACGTTACAAAGGAAGAAAAGCCACCAAAGAGTGACCGAATGTGTTCAGGTGAGGACGAGGCCATGGACCACCAGGTGAGTCCAGAGCCAGAAAACAGTCACTCTGAAGAGGACGAGGACGCCTCTGACTTGCAAATTGGGTGTAAAGGAGGCAAGCTGTGCTCGACGCCATCCAAGCTCTTCACCTTCAGCATAGTCAACTCCTACGGAACGGCCAACATCAGCCCGCTGCCTTGTGACGGAAATGTCCTCCAGCTCAACCGTAAGATTTCATCCGTCGGCTTGTAGAGTGTTTTCATTTTCAAGGTCACTTTGTGTTGACAAATCTCCTCCCTCCCTCCGCGCAGCACATTCCACAGTGGCGATCGACTGGGACACAGAGTCCAAGAAGCTGTGTTACGATGAACAGGAAGCGGAGGTCAGTGGGCTGATATTTATCCAGAAGCAAGAGCTCTTTATTTAGCTATTGTGCAATGCTATTATTATTAGAAGAAGTAATTGGATGATTATTTTTGGGGTCGGGTTTTAGTTTAGAGGACTTGTGAAACTATCATTTGAGTGTGAGTCAGACATTCCTCTTAAAAAAAGTTGCATAAATGAGAGCCGTTCCATCAACATTTAATCTCCGTTTAGAAATAAATCAAACTTTCCCAGTGAACACCACAAAACTATGTTCCTGCTATTAGATTAGCACAGCAGCACCCATTTATTGAACTCATTGCAGGCTCCCCCCCCCCCCCCCCCCCAAAAAAAACTGGATGACAAAATTTAGTTTCTGATCAGCTCTCAAATGGAAAGTGTTTTTTACATTTTTAATCTGAGCCCCGTTTTCTCATTTTGTTGGATGTAAATTATTACAATGTTCAGAAACAGGAGATTGGTCCATTGTAATCCAGTGAGGGAAGGACTGCACATAAATAAATATTAAACCACTTCCACACTGTAAAGAAGCTGTTCATATTTATGTCTGTCGTTCGTAGGCCTATGAGAAGCATGAGAGTATGCTGCAGCCCCAGAAGAAGAAGGCCACCGTTGCGTTGAAGGAATGCATCGAGCTCTTCACTACCATGGAGACGCTGGGAGAGCACGACCCATGGTAAGGGGTTCACAGCCAGAAGCCATCCCAGCATGAGGTGCTCCGTTGTTTGCTCTACTGTTGTCATGGAGAAATGTTTTTTTCTTGCGCAGGTACTGTCCGACGTGTAAGAAACACCAACAGGCCACAAAGAAGTTTGACTTGTGGTCGCTGCCTCGCATCCTGGTGGTTCATCTCAAGCGTTTCTCCTACAACCGGTGTTGGAGGGACAAACTGGACACGGTGGTGGACTTTCCCATCAGGTACGCAGGCAGCGCGGCTCGTTGCGCCGATGGTTAAAGGGCGCTCAGAATGATGCTTTGGTCCGATGCTGGTATTTAAAGGCTTTGCAGATGTTAAAAACGGTGAATGTTGGCATTTTATGACTTTCAGACTGAACTAAAGAAGTTCTCTTACTATTCCGACGGGGCCAGACCGCTGAAATATTTATCGCCTCTCATTTTGCTGGCAATTTTATAAACCACACTTGTAAAAAGAGGAAGCAAAAACAAGTGTGTGTCATTGGAACTGAGAAACGCTGCGTTGGGATTGTGACACTAGGAGGAAGTTTACATTCGGGCCACGCGGACAGCGAGACTTGTGCAATGAGGAAACGGTCGTCGAGAGAAACGGACTATTGTTGCTCGAGAGCTTGAATAAATGTGTCCTCACTGACCGCACCTGGGTTAGGTTGTGTAACTTCAGCTTTAAAAAGGAGCCGCCATTGTTTCTCAGTTGGTGCGGAACAAATGTCCCTCTGTCATTTACAATGGAGAAGTTTCCTCACAGTTCCAGGGCCCGACCACGTCCTGTTTGACACGCGACTGTTTTTGCACCGCATGTTCACGTTTACAGAGGAACTTGAAACTAGAAATGGTAACAATCATGTGGCGACTCATGTTGTCTGACTTTATCTTGGTGTAAGATGATATTTTTATTTTTATTTTTTTTACATTAAATGGGTTTGGAGAGTTTCTCTCCCTGACTGTTGCTTTCTTCTTCGTCAGGGATCTGAACATGTCTGAGTTTGTGTGCGACCCCAAGGCCAGCCCCTACATATATGACCTCATCGCTGTGTCCAACCACTATGGAGGAATGGGAGGGGGTCACTGTAAGTTCTTTTTATTGTACCGTGTACCTGGTACCATGCACAGCTTACGTTAACATGAACCCATTTCACCGCAGGAAAAGACGCCCGCATGTGTTTGTTCTGTATGGACGGACCATTAAGGGTTCTGATAAGTGAATCTATCCCTGGATAAACATGGCCTTTAGTGATGGTTCTTGGCCCCTTTCTTTACAGACACGGCTTATGGCAAGAATAAATTGGATGGAAAGTGGTATTATTTCGATGACAGCAGCGTCTCCTCGGCCTCAGAGGACCAGATTGTGGTGAGTTTTCGTTCTTTAAATCCCGATGTGTATTTGCTTCTCAAAGCTAAGCCCTCAGCCTATTTGGCTTCCTGTCCTTGGTGTTCCAGTTATTGTTATCCGACTCTCTCCTTCCAGACTAAAGCGGCCTACGTCCTGTTTTATCAGCGCAGAGACGAGGACGCTCCCTCCAAACCTCAGCCTTCTGCCTCGCTGGGAGGAGACCCAGAAGGGCCCGACGACCACATGGATACAAATTGAGGACTCCCAAAGTGGAACGGACACGCACTGAAAAAGAAACTCTTGGGAGACACACACGAAGCTTCGTTAACGACAGCCGACTACAAACATAATATTATCCCTGCCTTCCCTCCTTTTATCTGATTTTTTTTGTCTCAAGTCAGTCGGAGCCAGAAGAGCGACCCGAGATATTTGCTCCTACTGATTCCTGAAGGTAGTTCACGAGTCTTGAATTCAGACCAAGCATAGATGGATTTTAGATTCCCACTGGATGAACAGAGAATGTAAGAAGTGCCCTCGGATGCTTAAATCAACTAAAGCTGCTGTTGCTCAAAGCAGCATTCAAAAAAATACAAATAAAGAAGCCAAATGCAAACGTTTCAACCAAAGTGTTCCAAAATATTTATGATGAAACTAACAGTCGTTAGAATCCAGGCAGGTAAATGTTGCCATGCTTAATAACGAAGTCCTGTGGATTCTCAGCGTGGCGTCTTAAGTGTCACGTTCAGCATCGCCGTCATCTTATCTGCATCTTGTCACGACGGCATGATCTTGTTTTCAGCCACTCTATTATCTCTCAAAAAAAAAAAAGGAGTTTCAACTACCAGAAAAAGTTCTCTTCCTTTTCTGTAATCGCAAAAAGCAAAAAAAGCGGCCTTTTGATTCCTTCAACCCCAAAAAGAAGTCGCTTGGGATTCTGATACATGGACCCACCTGCTTCTGGTGTGTCCAGAAAGGCGGATTGTATGGTTTGACCTTAGCATTCAAGCTTATGGTCTGGCATACTGATCTCATGTTTATGTGTCTTAAAGCACATTTTGATCGCTGCGATTTGACCCCTAGATTATTTGCGGTCGCTGATCCTTGTTAGTCTTGTACATTGAATTCCATGTATTGAATTGCTGTTATTTGATATTTTCAAAGCACACAGAGTAAATCGGAATAAACTAGTATGAAAGTGGCGCTTTGTTCGTGACCCGTGTCAGGTTGGGGGGGTGGGGGGGGGGTCAGGACTCAGAACCTGAACAGCGTTTGATTATCTCAAATTCCAGTGGGCTCGATTCAGATGTTTCAAAGAAGACACGATTGTCCGGGAGTATTTTCCTCGCATAAATGAACAGTCTGTAGACTGTAATAATAATTTAACGGGTGCGTTGTAAGAGGGTTGCTCTTTATAAAATAGAATACACTCCTGCTCCCCGAGGAGCTGGATATATTCTGGGTCTGGCATTATAGTGATGCCGTGTGCAGCCTGCGGCATGCCGTAAGAAGGGACTCCCACTTCCTGTTTTCAGTCGGTCGTTTATCGACGTAACTACTTGGGACAAATAAATTGGGCTGCCTGTCTTCCCCGTGAATCGTGCAGGCGCCTAAAGCTCTATGGTAACTGAAGAGATGTAAAAATAAATAGATCAGTCATATCTTAATGCTAATATTGCCAGTATTTGGTTTTAACAGAAATATTTGAATTCTAAAATAAAGACTTGGAAGCCTCATTGTGGCTGCTTTGGAGTCATCGCACTCAATTTAAAACGTGCACACACCCCAATACTCACGAGATGCCCATGTCTAACGAAGCTGGCTGAAACTCAGCGGGGAGCTATTGCAAAAATGAACCATTTGCTTGTGGTGAAATATTCATTTCTCACACCATTTGGAATGATTAGTTCCACAATGAAAAAAAATCGGTGTCACCACGAAACCCGGGACGAAAATGTACCCCTCCCAATTCAAAACGAGGCTTTTGGGGCGAGGTTGAGTTCTTTATTCTGTCGTTAAAGGTCGTGCGTGGGTTAAACTCAACCTGGTTACATCACAGAGGCTGGAAAAGACACTTTATTGGTCCCCGTAGATCAAACCCACAGCCGTGCTTTACATGAACCCAATGAAGCTAGAAACATTTGGTCTTCTACATTTCATCAGACGCCCTCCTCACAAGCTTTGGTTTCAGAGGATGCCTTCATGTAGTAGAAGAGCCAAACGGCCTATCGGGCGCACCTGAGCACGGGCGGTCGGGAATAGAAGGTCGCGGCTAGGCTACGACGAGCACAGGTGCTGCCACATGTTGGCCGGTAGACTCCTCAGCTCGCCCAAGGAGCTCCTTGATGTCTCCATCGATGTCGCTGGTGAGGAACCTCCTGCTGTAGCGCTTGAAAGGCTCCCCGTCTGGGCCGATGAGGAACTTCTCAAAGTTCCAGGACACGTCATTCCTGCAGACCGGGCTCCAGATGATGCATTTGGGGTCATTCATCAGGGAAGATGGGTCATCACTGGGGAGGGGGAGCTTCTCCCTGAGGAACACAAATAGGGGATGGGCATTCACCCCATTCACGTCCACCTTCTCCAGGAGCTGGAACTTCGGCTCAAAGCCACTTCCAGGACGGACGTGCTTCAGAGAGGAGAGGATTTCATCGTTCCCGCAGTTCTCCTGGAGGAGTTGGGGAAATAAAGGTCAAATACAATGATGAATGGAATGTCTGAGCGACAGTCACAAAGGAGTTAGTCTTTAAAAAAAGGTTCAATCACCCACAATTTGAGTAATAAATCCTTCAGTGTATAACAGTAACTTATCCTGATTGATTAACTATTTGCATGCACAATTTGCAGGAATAACAGGATTGCACACGGTTGGATTTCTCTTTTCTGCTTAGATGGCTCTGGGTCTTGTTTCTAGTGGGTTTGACGTCTTTAAATCTGCTAAATATTTACTTTACAGTTCTTGTTATTGAAGTATTGATTATTGATTATTGTGAAAAGCGGCTTTTTAAGGACAGTCTTGCGATCTGACATCTTGTCCAAAGCATTTCGCACAAACTACACTTTCTAGTCTCACCAAACTTCATTTCTGCCTTTTCATGACCTCAGCTCGTCTACAAATCCCCGTTCTCGTGGTTATCAACGAAAATCTGCCTTCATTTATCTTTACAGTATTTATTACATTATTTTACGTGTCGCTCCGAGTTGTCGTCGAACACGTTCTACCGGACCAGCAGTTAACGCGTGACGTCTAATAACCGATTCAGTGTTCGTGCATGTGGTGCGCCTTCTGGTAGATGAATAACCGCATCACCGTTTCCTCATTCCTGAGTCGTTCTTATTGCTTCAATTATTTGCAGCGACTAAATTATTTTTTAATATTAATCTTAAAAAAACAAACAAAAAAAAAAAAACACGTCAACCATTGGTCTGGATAATTAACAATTTTATTTGTGTATTTGTGCCATAGTTGCAGTCTAACTTACACAAGTCTAGAAATATGACACATATTTAAAATAAATTCAATAAGTAATTATATATATAAACATATCAGTACCACGATCTGTCTCGACCGTGCATTGGACTCACCTGATGGCCGAACTGGTTGCAGGGAACCCCCAGGATAACGAGCCCCTCGCCGGCGTAGCGCTCGTGGAGCTCGTTCATCTGGGTGTAATCCCTGACGGTCGTCCCTCAGAGAGACGCAACATTCTCAACGAGGACGACTTTCCCCTGCAAGGATGAGAAATAAAGCGTTTCTCCCGTTAGGAGTTTAGCTTCGAGCTTGTAGAAGTTCGCAGCCATTCTTCTCCCACTCGTTCCCTTTATTCTCAGAACGCACTGAGCGCTTCTTCTTCTGGTCTATCCGGCTCCTTAAGGGTTTGACGCAACCTTCGAATTACCGAAGGGCCTTCTGCCAAGAGCGTTCACTCCAGCTTTGTTTGGTCAGCTTTAATGCGGAAGTGGAGCAAAACATTCGGATAAAACAGCACTTATTGAAAATAAAGGAACTCGGTGTGAGGCAAAAACATTTAAATAATATCAACTTATTGGGTAAAATGGTTTATTAAATTGTGTGGAGTATAGTTAGTTTTTCAATTATCATTTATTTTTTATGTGAAAATAAATAAATAGGGCGAGCCGAAGAACCAGGCATGATGAAACATCTTGATCAATTCAACACTCTTTGACGTAATTGCTCATTCACAACGCTTTGAGATTGTGAACGTTTTATTCTACCGCGTATCCCGTAGGAGTTTCACACTTTGATTCGATATCTAACACCGCCCAACAGTGGCAGAAAGCTTCATAAAACATGCAGCCCGGTGATACAATTAGAGACCGTGTGTATTATGTTGTAGTTGCCGTGACAGTGAACTACGGCCTGCAAAAAACGATTCCAGTCACTGACTGGTTTATAATAGAAATATGTGTATATAATTATTTACGATTGCCTTAGTTGTTTATTTTTTTGACCTTTCGGACAACTATTTCTCGCTGTCTTCCCTTCTTACATAAACTAAACGAAGACGGTCCCTAAGTGTGGCTGATGACGCGTTTAAGTTTATTGGCGCGGAAGTTTGTTTTCTCAATAATTTGCTTCGGTGACGGTCCCGTTAATATCTCCGCCTGTGGATTACTTGTTCGAATGAAACGTATGTTTCCCTTATATCACATTAAATTTAACGTCAATGTAACTTTACCGTGTCGCATTGTTTGGTGATATTGTTAAGTTAACTATCTTGCTTGTATCGATCCCCAGTTAAGTGAACGCAGAAAACATGCTAGCTTGTTTGTAGCGTGAGCTAACACGATCCCATCTGACTGTTTCTTCAGATGATGCGTAGAAAGCGGCAGCCTGCTTCTGATAAAGGCGAGGGAGCCGCGTCTAACTCCAGTAAGTTTCCTTTAGCTGCTGCACTGCTGACCAATGTTCATGGTTCCCGAGTGAAGGTTCTTCATCCCGGCTAGTGTGGCGGGTCGGGATCAATCATCCGGTTACACTAGCATGTCCGGATTCCAGAGTCTCTCATCCCAACGCCATAACTGTCTATTTGAAATGTTTTTAATACTTTATCGTGAAAATAACCTGCGTTTTATTTACATATGCAAAGTGGGGAAAGTGGCAGAATATCTTAGAAAGATGTTTGTATGAGGAAGCTGTTCTGTTAAAAGTTTATTCTCTTCTCCCCGCAGAGCGAAAGAGGAGCCGCAGCGCTGCTCCAGAGTCACAGCAGCCTGTCCCAGAAGAGACACATAAAAGTGTCTTTGGGCTCTTCCTTCAAGAGGCAGGGGTCACATTGAAAGTGGGGGCCACGTCCAACGAGATTGGTAATTGCACTCGATCTAGGTTTCTGAATGTAACAAGCCCATATATATATATATATATATCTTGATTTTTTTTCTTTCCTGGTCTTAATCTTTTCTTCTCCAGCTGTTAACCAAGTGGTTTTTCAAAAAAGGATCCAGCAGCAACTCCAGAGGAGCCCCAGGTACCCCGGGGTGAGCGTGAACACACTCTGTGCACAAAGGTCAAGCCCCGAGCACGAAGCGATCGTTTACCTTTCCCCTCTCAGATTGTACAGGAGTTCATTACTGGATTGGAATCCTATATTGAAGATCCGGAGAAATTCAAGAACTGCCTCCTTCCTTGCGTCCCACGGTTGTCTGATGGGGATTCTGGGTAATTCTTATGAACACACACACACACACACACACACACACACACACACACACACACTGCTAATAGAAGCACGTTAGGTTTGCACTTGAATTCATGAGGTCGACATGGAGACGTACGGTTTTCCTCTGTGTTGCAGTTGTGTCAACTCCTTCCAGGAAAGCCTGCTGCGGATGCTGTTGGGAGTTGAAATGCTACAGGTAGGACCCTTTTTTTGGGGGGGGGTAAATATTCAGCAATATTCGGCTATGATGATGTAACTCAGAAATTTTATTTTAGATTAGTTTAGTTTGGTTTAGTTTGGAATAAAAAATAAAATAATACGAAAACATATTTTGGCAAAAAAAAACAATAAATATGTCAAAAACAAAACCTCAAATGTGCCATGTACACAAGAAATAGCAAATATGTCATTATATAGTGCTTGAAAAGGAGTGGGATGAAGACCCCCCCCCATTGAGGGGGGGGTTATTAAATCCCCCCCCCCCATTATACAACTAAGATTTCAAATCTATTGGACTTCTAATAATGTAAAAAAAACAAACGAAACAATTAAGGAACATTTATATATAGCACAGATTACTAAATAATTAATAAGCAATATTACAATGGTAAGAAGGAGCCATTTATAGAATAGGAATGAATATAAAATGTTCTTCCCGAGGCATGTAAACGAGCAATGCGTTTAAACATGTCTGACCTACTTTTCTTTTCCTCGCAGACTTTCATCATCAACGCCTTGCTCGAGAAACTCCCCGAGTTTATGCTTGAGGGGTCAGCGTTTCAAGAGTTAATGTTACACTCTATTGTTTGCAAGTGTTTGTTCCTGCGTACTGTAGCCTCTTTCCCGTCTTTCACAGCGGTGGAGACGGAGGGCTCAGCATTCCTCGCCTAATTATTAACCAGCTGAAATGGCTGGACAGAGTCGTGGACGGCAAGGTAGTCATCTCTGTGATGACCCGTCTAGACGGTCGTCATGCGTCTTTTTATTTTTAGCTGATCTCTCATCACGTATTCCGTCTTCACATTAGTTATTGCTCAGATTCCTATTAATGGCAGGAGTTGGCAGCAAAGCTCATGGAGCTGGTGTCGGTGGCGCCGGTGGAGACTCAGTGTGACATCATCACCAGCCTGGCGGAGATTTTGGAAGACTCCCAGCACAGCGACGTAGCCAGAGAGCTCAAGTGCGTAGCGTAAACCTCCGCCGCAGATCTGTGGCTCTCGCTCTGCTTGCGTCACTTCAGCGTTTCCGATCTTTACCGTCGTGTCTTCTTTAGCGCTTTGCTCCAGGTTAACACGCAGTTGACTGTCCCCATCCTAGATGCCCTCTCTAGTCTGAACCTCAGTTCATCTTTACTGACGGAGGTATCGCACGCACGCACACACACACACACATCTTTTTACAATACGGCCACCCAAGGGTGGAACTGTTTGACTCCCGCCCTCAAAACATGCACCTCTTTGGCCTCCTTCAAAACAGCCCTAAAAATTCACCTTTTAGGGGGGCAGAAACTGAGATAGTCATCACGACTCTCTCCGGATCAATCCCCCCCCCCCCCCACCCCCTTTTTGTCCACCTACGTCGTACATATTATGTGACTTTTTAATTTATTGTTATTTTGCACTAATTTAGTAATTTATTTTTTTTGGTATTGTTAAATGCCGATGATTTATGTACGAAGGACTTTCAACGGAAACAAGTGCTTTTTTGAAATGCTCCTCTTAGACAGGATGTTTGACTGTATTTGTACTGTGATACATACTACTGTTTGACTGTACCTGTACTCTAACATTCTATCTAATAAATATATTCATCATCGTCACACACACACACGCGGTTTGCTGCACTTATTTTTGGCGAGTCGCTAAAGGGAAAGCGAATGTTGCTGCTTCTCTCGTAGGTCCGTGAAGCCGTCACGACCACCTTGGTTGCTGTTCAGCTGGAAGACCTGCCCGTGGTGGTGAAGTTCATCCTCCACTCTGTATCGGCCGCCGACGCCTTTGAGGTCAGAGGGTTGCACCGATTTGCACAACGACATATTGTTCGTGTGCTGGTTTGTAGCGTGCTTAATTCTAATTGGATATATTTGCCGTCTCAGGTGGTGGCTGGCCTCCGTCGGAAGCTGGAATTGGAGCAGTGCGTATTGCCTTCCGTGCTGCAGGCATCCCAGAGTCGCCTGAAGAACAAAAGACCGGGATCGTAAGACCAGCAGGACTCGCCGAATATACACCGTTATAGTTTGCTGTAAGCTGTTCTGAAGTGGGCCGGCAGGCTTCTTATATTTCCCAACCTGCCTTGGGGGCAGGTCGTCGTCCACGCCGGCGGCCGGCGGCAGCCAGGACAGCATCGTGCTGATATTAGACGGAATCAAGTCAGCGGTGCGATTCCAGAGAGCCATATCGGAGGCTTGGCTCAAGGTGGGAGATACCATTTGAATACCTTTTTATTTGATTTCTTCTCATCTTCAACAGTCCGCCCCTATTTCAGCTTTAATTAGTGACATTTTAACTGTTTTTCAAAAGGCAATCGAGTCAGTGGATGAAGCGGAGAACCACAAGGTGAGCGCCATCTTGTCAGTTCGGGGGTTTATCTCTATTGAATGTATAAAATGGCCTTTTAAGTCCCATTCTTATAAAGTAGAATGAGGAATGGCTGTAAAATGTGATTTTAAAGATGGAATTTAAATCTCAAATGAGAAGGTGTGTGTCCAAACATCGGGCTGGTCGTGCTTGTCCGTCTTCACTTCCATGCGCTGCTGCGTCAGGTGATAGATCTGCTGGTGCTGTTCATCCTCCACTCCACCAACGCCAACCAGAGCCGGCGGGGGGCAGAGAGGGTGCTGAGGGCCAAACTGAGAACCGGGCTGATCCAGGAGACGCTGCTCCAGAAGACCTTCAGGGACTACGCTCAGGTGGCTCCGGTCTTCGACCATCAAAGAGCAGTAGCATCGTGAACAAGAGTTCCTTTACATCTATTTAGCAAATATCAGATTCGTGGCTTTGAGTTGAACTTAACGATGGTGCTTGCAGGTGATGCGAGGGTATTTCCCCTCCGTCCTGGCTCTGGCCCAGACGCTGCTGCGCTCCCCCGACCCCCGCGTGGTGCCGTTCGGGGGACACATGTACCAACACGCCTTCACTGCCTTCGACTCTTACTGCCAGCAGGTGCGTTTGGGCTTCGAGTTGCTGAACCTGAATACATTTTAGTCCTTTTTTTTTTTTTTAGTCCGTCTTGTGCCTTTCCTGCAGGAGGTGGTGGGCTCCCTCGTGACCCACGTGTGCAGCGGCTTGGGTGGGGAGGTGGACGCAGCTCTGGAGCTGCTCTGCGGCCTGGTTACGGAAAAGCCTTCGGAATTAGCCTCGTATGCTGTTTTTGTCAAGGTAAGGCGGGTCTGCCGCTAGAACGCCACCTAATGGTGCTCTTGGACACGTCTCCATTGTGCCTGGTGGACTTGTTTAACTGAGTGTATTTGTTAAAGGGCATCCTGGACTACATGGAGAACCTCACAGCCCAGCAGATCCGCAGGCTGTTCCACCTTCTGAGCGTTCTGGCCTTCGGGCAGCAGCAGAAGGGCTCTCACATCCAGGTGCCCATCCACGATCAACAGCTTTCCTGCCTTGTCTTGTCGTCCACTCGCCCACTGATCCACTCGTTTTGTCCCCCCTGTCCCCCCCCAAGGATGACATGCACATCGTTATCCGCAAACAGCTTTCCAGCACCATCCCCAAGTACAAGCGTATCGGGATCATCGGTGCCGTCATGATTATAGGCAGCATGGGGGCCAGCAGGTACAACTGTACTCGCAGGAGTACCGGTACGCAGTACCTGTACGCAGTATTGTTCCTGTTCAAGTCCACTGCTCTCACTCTCTGCAGGCTTAAAGGGAAGGAGCTGCAGAATGGCTCGCTCCCCCAGGAGACTTTCAGGCAGGTGCGTATCGGCCAAAAGAGTCATTTCCTTTTTATTTAAACTTATAAGAGTTTATAAGTAGCTGTGCCCCAAAGTTTAGCGTTTTAAAGGAAAAGTCTCGCCAACTTGGTTCTTGTAAAACTCTGATTTTTCCATTTGTATCAGACGATGGAAACGTTTTGTTCTACAAATATCTTTAGATCACATTTTATTTAGCTGTTTTTTTTTTTTTTTACTTTATTTTAGCAAGCAGTAAATTCATTACCTGTTTTTTATTTCATTGCTTGACAATGACTCTCATATAATTAGCATTCCTTTACTCGCGCCTCTGACGCATTAACATAGGTGGCGAACCTTTAACGGCTTTTAACGGCCATTGCAATAAACCAAGCTAAAATCAGCGTGTGGGTGTTTGTGGCGGGCGCTCCTCAGCTGTCGGGCTGAAACGGGACCTCCTCGTGTGTTTCTGCGTCGCAGCTGACGGCCTTGCTGGAGCTGGTGAAGTCGAGCAGTGAGAGCACCCCCGAGGCTGCTGCTTTGTACTATGATGAACTGGCCAACCTGATCATGAGCGCCACCCTGGACCCCCAGGTTCTGGTACGTCTCAAGTGTTTCACACATTGTTCAATCACCTTAAGACAAAGCATTATGATCGTCACGCGTCTTAATGCTGCCTGCAGGAAACGATCGCAGGGAGTGTCCTGGACGACTTTCAGATTGACTTTGTTGTGGATCTGGGGCCTGAAATATCAGGGTTAGTGACAGACAGCAGGAAATATAAGAACACGGAGAAACTCGTTTAATACCTGCCGTCCGCGCACCTCAGGTCCCTCCCGTTTCCGGCCAGCGTGATGTATGATCTGGATGAGGAGGAGAGTCAGGGAAGCATCGCCATCAACCTGCTGCCTTTGCTGGCCAAAGACGTGCAACACAAAGAGCAGCAGAGCAGCGGTCGACGCCAGACGCCGCACAAGTAAGTCACCTCAAAACAAAAATCACCTTCCCCTGTCCCCTCGTGTGTTTCTCTTGCACAAGGGTCTGATTTTGTTGGATTTGTTTCTTCCTGTGTTTTGTGGGGGGGGAAGGCGCGTCTCCCCGCTCTGCCTGGCTCCTTTCTTTCGCCTGTTGCGACTCTGTGAGGAGAAAAGGCACAACGGAGACCTTGAGGAGATCGATGCCCTGCTGGGTGAGAGTCTTGTCTTTTTACCCCCCCCCCCCCCCCCCATCAGTAAGTCCACCCGTTTGTCCATCATCAGCACCAAACCTTCTACCAGATGACATCATTGGCTATTTAGAATTTCCTAGATTTTATTTAGTGAGTTTTTCATGGACGATCTATTTTGAGGTGACTCTGAAAGTTGGACATTTTCTGTTTCCATATATCCCAGACATTTGTTCTGTTCTCTCGATTCACCAAAGGAATGGGGGGTCATACCCACACGCTGAGCAACTTCAGAGAAATCCTGTATCTTTAACTGCAAAAAAGAATGTCCCTGTGTGTTTTGTGGAAAACAGGCTGCCCTTTGATCCTAACCAACATGGATGCTGTCGAGAAGATGGAGAGCATGTCGAAAGCCGAGAGGGAGTTTCTGTGCACTTTGCTGTTTCTCACCATCAACTGGTTCAGAGAGGTAACTGCGTGCTCACTTGATGATTAGTACAGATAGTTTTCCTGCTAAGTAGCAGGTGTGTGTGAGACTGATGCATGTCTGGCCTCTGTCTTTATAGGTCATAAATTCATTCTGTACGCAGAAAGACGTTGAGATGAAGATGAAGGTCATGACCCGTCTCCAGAACATCACATACCTTCAGACACTGTTAGAAAGGGCTTTGGCAGGTGATCCCTCAATGCTCCCACAGTCGCGCCCCCCCCCCCCTCATGTCATGAATACCAGTTCTACTGAAGGCTTATTTGTCGTCTGTCTGATTCAGGAACGCCCGGCTATGTCCCACCTGTTGCAAACTTTGACGGAGAACGCACAGATGGGATTTCACCTCTGTCCACTTCTCCTGTGAATAAGGAAAAGAAAGGTGGCCATTCCCAAGAGAGGATGTTTTACTGGGTAATAATGAGACCAGATGTTGAGCGTTACGATTTGTTTTGTTTTTTATGTAGTTGGTGCGGGGAAGAAGAGAAAGGCCCCTGGTAAGAACTCTGAGAGCTGCTCTCTGGAGACGACTGAAGCAGAGAAATCTCAGCAGGTAAATCCTCCATCCTCACGTTCGTCTGGTATTCAATGCGCCTGAGCTGAAAACATGAAAAACGCGTCCCCGCTGAAGGAGCAGCCGGAGAAAGAGAAGGAAAAGCCCATCAGACAAGGAGTCAGTCTGGTTTCCTGCAGAGCCTTTTTCAGGGAGCTGGACATCGAGGTTCTGAGCGTGCTGCAGTGCGGCTTGCTCTCCCGGTCGCTGCTGGACTCTGAGCTCCACACGGAGGTAAGAACCGGAAGAGCAATGTTTCATCGATGCCCATTTTTGAAATGAACATCGTGGCTTTCCAAACCACGAGGATGGGATCGGATCTATTTGGCACCACGTGCAACGACGCAAATTAAGTGCTGCATTTCCTCATGTCTGATGTGACCGAAGGTGCGAGACGAGGTTCTGCTGGGTCCTTCTGAGATGGTTTTCCTGCTGGAAGATATGCTTCAGAAACTCGAGTTCAGTCTCACAGCTGCGCCTGCAAAGAGAGCGCCTTTCCTCAAGGTAGAGAAAAATCAGGCCGATGCTTATTGCGATAAACACCAAATCAGAAGTCGTGATAAGACAGAGAAAAGAGCCAGAGGAAAATAGGTTTCTGAACTATTGATAAAAATGGTCAAGACTTTAGGAAGTATTTTTCTTTCACACAGGGAAGGACTTCTAAGAGTGTCGGGTTCTCCCACCTGCAGCAGAGGAGCTCCAAGGATATCGCTTCCTGTTGCATCCAGCTGCTTCCTGCTCTTTGCTCACACCTGGAGAACTGCCACAACCATTTTCAGGTACAAGCGGATTGTTCCATCGGGCAGTTTGCAACGCAGATGTTCGATTTGTGTTTAAACGCAAATGATCCTAATCTAAAGCAGCAAGGGTTCCTGCGTGGGGCAACGCGCTGAATCTGTAGATGCGAGCTTGACTCTGACTCCTTCTGTGTGTTTTTATTATTACAGGCGCTGCTGTCTGAGAATAACGGCATTGTGGACGGCCCTGCTACAGACGTTCAGGAGCATCATCTGATGTCCTCGGCCTACCAGCTACTCCTGCGGGTCCTGAACAGAACCTTCAGCTGGTGAGGGAGAGTAACCAGCCGCGTCCATATCGGGCATGAACTCTTTTAACTGGACTGAATGAGCCTTTGTTTGTGCTTGCCAGGTCTGGATTCAGCCAGCCAGGACAGCGAGGGCTACTGAAGAAGGCGCTGGGAGTCCTGGCTGGGCGACTAAAGGAGGGCGGTGCCGAGCTGAACCTGGAGCAGCTTGTGAAGTGAGTTCTTTGCGTTTGCGTTTAATGGCGCGTCTTGTTGTTTCGGTGTGATGACGACAGACTTTTAAACACGCCTCGCTCCTTTCTTTGTTTTGTTCAGACACAGCTTCGAGTACCTGGTGAATTTCAGCAGCACGGCGCCGAGTCTCGGCTCCGCCCTGAGTCTCTCGCAGCTCCTGTCCACCGTGTCAGAGAAAGGAGGGAACCCCGCCGCCTACAGAGAGCAGAGCGGTCAGGGCGACGCGTCTGTGATCCCTCTTCTTTTAATGTCGTTCTGATGCTGATTCGTTTGATGCGTTTTCTCCTTCAGCGTCCGTAGCAAAGCGCTTCCTGTGCCAAGTCTGGGTGACGGCCGCCGGAGAGAAGGAGCGAGGGAACAAATTTAACGAAGCGCTTCACTCACTCCTCAGGTGCGTCTGCAGGAATAAACAATATGCACAAAAGAAAACGCAACAATCGGTGGAAATTAGCAAAGATATTTGGCGATTTGATATGATGAGGAATATCTGACTAGAAGAACTCCAGCAATGTGTACTGTACTCACACAAACACATCACAGATGACTGAGACATGAACGTTAAGCTCCAAGAAACTGAACTTTGTTTCTGTCTCTCCATCTATAAACGACGCCCAACCCTAAATATAAAGCACGTGGTTGCCATTTATGGTTCGGGTTTCGTTGTCATTTTGAGCAGCCGCCTGTCTCTGCAGAATCTACCTGGAACATGTCGATGATATTCTGAAGGCAGTGGAGGAGATAGCTGGAGAGGGAATCCCTGAGCTTGTCAGCGCATCCAAAGAGGAGAGCTCTTCATCGTGGCCCACTCTCAGCAGGTCGGCCCTCACGCTTTGTTATCGTGTAGTAAAGTAGAAGCTCGCTGTGCTTTGTCCCATTATCTTCCTTTTTTTCTTCAGGCAAACGTTCCTCGTGTTCTACAAAGTGTTGATGGGCGAGCTGGAGAAGGCCGCCAGGAAGATTCCTGCTTACAAAATAAGCGACAACAATGAGGTCAGCCACCAGGTGGAGCAAGGCACCAGGCCTTCATTTAATCAGAGCCGCAGAAACACTTCTCAATATTTTTAGCGGTGAAGGAGTCCATCTTTGGCTCTGCAATTTGATGCATGTCTGTCTGTTTTTTTTTTTAGTTTGTCCACAACAACTTATTCTGAAATAACTCACAAAAAATGAGGCCAAACTGCTGTTGGTTTTACTACATGCAACCCATTTCCTTCCGTCAAGGCTCAGAGTGAGAAGCTGCTGACGTGGAACCTGGCTGTCAGAGACTTTCTTATCCTGGTCAACCTAGTAAAGGTCTGTTAGGTGACCGGATGTCTGAATGCACTGAGTTTTGACGTTCAACCTCATTTTGTTCTGATTGAATCCCGTTTTATTCTCCGCTGTTATCGTTATGTGTCAGTTTGGCTAAGCTGCTCCCATATTCCTCCTGTGATCTTTTTATTGCAGCTGTTTGATTCCAGGGCTGTGCTCAACGTGTGCCTGAAGGTGAGCTGCCTGTTTGAAAACACTTCTCCTTCTGGCGAAGCAGCTGCTCCCTTTTCACCGACTAACTGTGCTATTCCATCGGTAGAACGGTCGCCTGTTCCTGGAGTCTTTCCTGAAGTTGGGGATGCCTTTATTGGACAACAGTTTTAAAAGGCACAAGGTACGCATGACTGTCACCGAGTGCAACTTGTTCATATCCCGTTAAGATGGATCTTAAACTGTTAGCTACGGCTTAAACAGGGACTCTGATAAACATGGTTTTTATTCCATCGGCTAGCGACACAACCGCAGTTAGCTCGAGGCCGATTCGCTAATGAAAGCGCTACAAGCAACGTGAATGTAATCCCCGATCTTTTCAAGGAGGATGTCCAGAGCCTACTGAAAACATTCCAGCTCAGCACCCGGCAGCTCCATCACATGTGTGGCCACTCTAAGGTAGCTACAGATCTCAGTTTCCTCTCTCACACTTCCACCTGCGTGCACCGGAGCCAGGTCCGCCAGTTAGAATAACGTGTGCTAATCCTCGACGCTCTGTAATGAATCGGCTTTGTCTTTATGTGCTGGGACTCAGACTCGCCAGGACACGAGCCTGACCAACCACGTCCCAGCGATAAAGAAGAGCCTGGAGCTGTTTGTTTATAGAGTCAAAGCCATGCTGACGCTCAACAACTGTCAGGAGGCGTTTTGGATTGGAAACCTGAAGAATCGCAACCTGAAGGTAGAACAGCAGCAGACTTTCAGAGTGTGTCCGGCTCACTTCTGAGACATCTCATTCAAGAGAATAATATTTGCTGCAGGGCGAGGAGATTTTATCTCAGAGGTCACAAGAAAGTGAGGATGACGAGGAGGAGGAGGAGCCGGAGCCACATTCCCTGCTGCAGCAGGAATCGTCAGAGGATGAGGTACCCGTCATCTCCATCAACTCCAGGGTTATATTCTTTTTAAATAAGCCAATAATTAAATGGTATTTGTATACCAGTGGAAATTAAAAGTTTGATTCGGCATTTTGAGATAATTATCAATGAATTAATCAAGAATTACACAATACAGATCGTGTGGTAAGAGCTTTTGCTTTCTTTTCTTTGAATTCTTCTTGATTGTGGGAATCTTTCTCTCATACTTTCTGGCGCAGTGCAACTACCAAAAGCAATTTCCCTTTTGGGATTATTGACGTTTTCTGATTCTAATTTTACGAGTTAAAACTTTGCACATATTTTCTTTGTATGGTTTTTAAATGGCTTGTGTGTCAAAGGGGGGATTTCGCAAATAAATCACATTGGCTTTTGCTTTATGTCTCGACTGTTTGAGGTCAAGGCGAAGATGTTTTCTATCAAAATGTCAGGGCTGTGAGATCTGGTGTGTTTCAGTGCGAAGTACCTGTGAGGAACATTGAACAATTGGAAGCTATGTGGTCGTTTATCTGGTAAACAAATGTAAAAAATGGCTAAAACGCTCAATAAGGTAACCATTTAAAACTTTGTTTTGTTTACAAAACATTGCACACAGGTTGTATTTGTGCTGGATAAGCAGCACACAGTTCTAGCAGTCAGTTGAATTAGCTGCTTCAACAGTTCAAACTGTAGAGTGGTGGTTTGATAAGATATCTGGTTCTTCCACCTGCTAATGATTAGCATATGATAAAGATGAAAGGGACCGTGTCCAGCCCGATGCTGTGCAGGGTTGCCCAATGCTCTTCATGCGTTTCCCTTCAGGCCCCGGAGTCCGACTCTGAGGCGAGTAAGAGGGTCAACGGAGGAGATGATGTTGACCAAGCTGCCCTCACAGATGGGTCTGACTCGACCTGAGAGGACAGCCAAACTGCTGCTGTTGATTTGAAATGTTTTTTGCACATACCTGTTTCACATGGCGAGAGTTTTGGAGCAATGCTTTCTAAATGTACCGAACACTGCATTAATTTGTGTCGTTGTAAGATCAGTAGCAGCTATAAGACAGCCATTCTTACAGTGCCGTTACGCACTTCTGCAGGCTTGCTTTGTTGACGCTGAAACATGTCATGGTTGCTAGGCTTCTGACAATACACCATTTATTTAATTACTTTTGTTTGCTGACCAAATAAAATGCAGATTATTGAATGACTGTGTGTAATGATTTGTTGAGTCATGAATTCTTACTCCTTGTGAAAGGTCATTTTGAGACACCATAAATACTGTAAGTGACTCAGAGTTTAATTAAGGAAAATCTGAAACCAGGGATAAGACTCTGTTTGTGAACTCTTGCAATACTTTGGTGTGCAAATGAATCTTGGATACAAAATGTTTAGAGCCGTGACAGACTTAAATGTAATCCTTGCGGGAAACCCAGACCGTAAAAGCACATCAATAAAAAAAAGTGCTTCTTTTTGCTACTGTTAAATCTCACTCTGAAAATGCCGCCATGACTGAGCAGCAACAGTTAAGAGACTGGGTTTAGCAATCGGTCGTTGAACACCCGAGTCTGAAGCCCCACGGGCCTTTTTAGCTCCTTTTTGAAAGAACTTTCTTTTTAATATAGAAATACAGAAATGGCTAATTACAAAACATCCCACAGATTAAACAAATACCGATGATTAGAGGATAATTAAATCATCCTCATTCTAACCACATGTCCAAAAAAGATCAATTAAAAATGGCTAAAATGGGTTGAATTAGAGTTAAGTGCAGCCCCCACTTCACAGCTCACAAATAACACGTTGACAAAATGAAAGACAATTTAAATCCAACACCTCAAACACTTTATGTAATTAAACCTTAAAGTAAAATGTAATTAATGTTCGTCTGCTCGTTAGCTTTATAGAGTGAGTGTTGTGTTCCAGAACTCGGATCTCTCTGTGCGTGGCCTTCTGGACTGAACCATGGTGATTAAAAAGAGTCCATACGAGGGACACGAAGAAACACAATATACTTAAGATTATTATTAATGCAAAGCTTTATAGTTATATGTATTGATAGTCATATATTATAGGTAAATCAGATTATTTTAGCTGCGTGGCTACTAGCTAGTGCATATAAGTAGCTTCTTCAGAAACCCCTCTCCCACTGATGCTCCCCTCCTCTGTTTGGTGAGAATGGTATATCCCGGAAGCATTTTCCACTGTTTGCGGAAATACCGTAAACTGTCAAACACTTAATTGTGCCACTGACGGGGGGAGGCATTCAACGCTCTTGAGCAGCCACCATTTTTTACGTCTCAGATTTGAATCTTGTGGATTATAGCTTCGGCGTTTGTCACCCGTTTTCCTGCATTCAGGCAGAACATTTCTGGGACACAGTAAAACGACCGCGTTGGTGGAACCATGTCTGACTCAATTCTGCTGCTTCTCATAGTGGTGCTCATTGTGTGTCTCGTTGTGACCGTAGCGGGCTACGCGGTGTACTCGGGGCTTCTGGCGCAAATCACAATAAAGACCGGACCCCCTCCTATAAGGAACGTTACCATCGCTTATAAGTTCAAGGAGGGCGCCTACAAGGACTGCGGCGCCGTCTACACCGAGAGCTGCAGCATTGGGCCGAAGTTGCGCTCCATCGGCATCTTTTATGATGACCCGAAGCAGGTGAGCCCCCCCCCCCCGAACTTTGTCTAACTACGCAGCACTGATAAGCCTGTATTTATACTTCAGCTCCAGAACGAAGCCAATGTTCTCTGTTGCACCACAGTGTGTTTTAATTTGACCTGAGCGCAGTCTTAAAGGTCACGCAGCCCCTACAAAATAAAAGACATCTCATACTGTGACACAAGCAAAAAAAAACAACAACAACAAAACTGTCATATTTGAGAAGCTGAAACCAGCAGAAGTGTGATTCTTAGAGTTGTTGATTACGTTTCTGTTTTGTCAAGTTAGTAATGAATCTAACTTTACAGTGTCGGTAACTTTCAAATGGAATTAACCGGCTTGCTGTCAGAAGGGCTTAGACGTGCCTCAGAGGTGGAACTACGATGTAAAGCGATGGGACTTGGCGTCTGTGCTAGAAGGGGTTAAACGTCAAAGCGGCCTCCTGTGGGTGAAGGAACCTGAATCATCAAACCAGTCAGCTGTTCAGTGCCACGTTGCACCATTGACACCCCCCCCCCCTCCTCTCTCTCTCTCATCCTGTTTCCAGGGCGCTCCAGCATTTGGCTGCTTCTGAGTCAAATAATGTTTACCATAATTAAACTAGAAGGGCAGACAGAACCGCTCCCACACGGCCAACGGGAGCTGCTGTACCTCTGACAGTAAAGCCATTCGGTTCGTCTGAATAAGTTCTGACGTTATTTGTCCAACATCGGGCAGAAATCAATCCCTCCTTCTATTCCTGCGCTCATCCAGAGCCTTTTTCTTTCATAAATGTGTCCTTCCTCAGCTGAGGACTGTGGACGTTTCCTACTTTATTTTGACATTCCAACGTTGAACATGAGTCGTGGCTTATGTATTTATTTTGGTCAACAGGAGATGTATGCTCAACAAACGGCTGCTTTGGTAGATGACAATGTTTATTCAGGAGTTCAGCACACATGACAGCGACTTTGACTTTGCAACATGGCTTGTGCTTTGACCGGGTTGTAAAATGACTGCTGATGAGTCTCAGTAGTCCAGACGTAGAATATTTAAAGACTAAAAATAATAACAACTACTACTGCCTCTTGTGTTTGGGGCCATTGTAATACTCTACTGTCGTTCATTGCAAGGTGCAGTATTCTGTTGTCCCTGCGGAACAGGAACGTGGCAAACTGGCAGCACTCTGTCTCTGTGCGCAGGCCTTCCTTCAGTAAATGCTTTCAGTGGAAAGCCTGACTGGAAGCCTGGACAGTGGAAAGTTGTGGCGAGAGGCTCACCGGGGAGCTTTTAAAATGTTTCTGCTGGTGAAAGAATTTGCGGAGAGTCTGGATAATAAGCTGCTCCACAGATTTGCGCATGGGGCACAATGAGCTCTCGGGCTTCGCTGATGTAGTTTGAAGAGGCGGTATATGGACCTCTGATTCACTTGTTGAGATTATTTACACAGTGGAAAATAGTGCTAGTAATTAATAATCAATCAGTAATCAGCTGGTCCAAACTTTTTGAAATATTTAATCAGAGCGGCTTGGAAAGGCTTGGCTCAGTCATTTTCTTGGTTTTGACGACAGGGACTCAGTCGGTCGGGACTCGGGTGGGGAACCGGAGGGTCACCGGTTCAAAAGGGGTCTACCTCCGTGGCACTGCCGAAGTGTCCTTGAGCAAGGCCCACACCCCGCCTCCCAGCTGCTGACACACCACGGTGGCACCCCCGCCCTATGCCCTCTCCGTATGTTATGTGGCCCATACACACATATATATATGTGTGTGTGTACTCAACAACGACAAGAAATAAAGATTTAATTAAACATGACTCTACATAGAACTAAATGAAAGCGCTAACGGTTGGGTGGTGACGGCTAACAGCGTGGTAAACCCGGTACCTTGTCACAGCAGGGTGCAAAGGGCTGCGGTCGTATACGTTTACTCTTTGAACTGTTTGATTTGTGACTTGGAGGCCGATAGTTTCTTTACGCATCAACGGCCACATAATAAAGCCAAACGCATTTCTTTTGTATCCAGATGGGGGTATCTGGATCGCTCTCAAAATGTGATGGGATCTAAGTTAGACCAAGAGATTCAGATTTGTATTGTTTTAATAAATAATCACCAGCATGTGCAGATGGTGCATTCACGTTTATAAACATTCATTCTAGCAGAGGAGACTCTTTTAGCTTGAATACACTCTATCCTCGACACTGACCTGTTGTCACGCTGCACACTATGGCCACTAGATGGCAGTGTTAGCATTGGTATTGAGTTGTGCCTGTACTTAATTTATTATCATTGATTAATTTAGTCACTAAATGAAATGTAACTGAAATGTAACAGTTTTTTAAGCTGGAGTGGATCTTAGATTTTGTTGACTGAAATGTGGTAATTGTTAATTAATATTCGTCATAAAGTCAGTAAATTCTGATTCTACCTTTTTAGAGAAGATGTTTGGCATCATTTTGTTTCGATCACGTTACCTGAGTCAGTTTTCGGATTCACGCCCTTCCTGATAACTTCTGATTGTGTTTAATGGTAATAATCTATAGTTTATTAATACTACTTCAGCCCCAGCTTTGACAGGTGTGGACTCTTTACTTTACTACACAGGTACCGGCGGGTAATTAGCATCCTTACCTCGATCAGCTCAGGCACTTCAGGCTACATAGTAAAGGGAGCGGCTCCTCTGGCATGTGTTTGCATGTAGGCTTAAAATTGCCATCACTTAATACTGTACTGTATCACAAAAAAGGCTTGTGGGATGGAGGAGTTTAGCACTTCCACTGGGGGGGGGGGGAATCGGAGGATCAGTGACCCGCAGCCGTCACCAACACGACTCAGGCCGAGCTGCTTTGAAGCCAGCATTGAACAAATCCCAGAGTGGGATGAAAGACAAAAGTGAATCATTGAATCCCCGAGTTGTGCTCGATGTTTGGTCGAAGAAAAGCAAGGAGTAGAAAAAACAAACCCTTAACTGTCTGCAAGGAATGTGTCATTAATGGAGAGCGAGCCGCATGTTTGACATGCTTGACCCTAAAAACTATGGTTTGGTTCATTCTCTCATCTCATGAGGTCCCTCTTTGCCCACTCACGGGGCTTTGCTATGAGGGGCAGGGTAGAAGAACGCGCCACGTGTGAGGAACGGGATGAGGCGTTTAAACTGTTAGGAATCGTACTCACCTTGAGAGGCTCGCAGTGCTCCAATTCATCAATCGGAATTTCAGATCAGAGCGCGGAGCATCGGCGCACTCGAGTCAAAGTGATTAGCATTTTACAATCGGCAGCGACATGAAAGAGAGGGGGGGGGGGGGGGGGGGCTTCTGCTGCTTTTTAAAGGTGGATATAGAATGAGACATAAATGCGCTGCGGCTCTGAAGTCTGGTCTCAGATGTCCTGAAGGCTGCGTTATGCCTGATTGTGGACGTGCTTGTCTCTCTTCAATTTATGTTTGTGGACACTCTCAACAGTCAGTGACACAATGCTAAACCAGATGGGAGATGCCCTGGATGTTTACTACCCCCCCCCCCCCAAAAAAAAAGGAGCTGCCATTTTATCCTCAAACATATCTATTGAATATATTTGCAGGATGCAATTTTAACAAGAATGACGGGGAAGACACTTCCTTCAATCGTGTCGTGTGTTGGGTTTCCACTCTTATAATTCACAGAACGTTGGTTTACACGAGCGAATGCGAATCAGAACAGCCGATAGGGAGCACGGTGGTGGAGGAGAGAAGATTGTTGTTGAGAGAGAGAGGATCTGATTCTCTTATTAGGGAAGATTACCTCCAAGCCCCGATGACATCTGGCTGGAGGCGGGCCACGCCGTGTCCAGCTGGCCAAGGGGTGTTGAACCAGCTCAACAACTGTCGGTGGCAAAGGAAAACCATGGGCTGCCTCCAGCAGGCTGCGTATCCTTGCCAGTAATTATGTATGCCAGAAGTCCCAGGATGCCATGTGTAATTACCAGCTACATCTGAGCACAGCTTAAAGGCACCGAACTTGCACTTGGTGAGAGAGAGAGAGAGAGGCAGCCATTGGGGCCCACGCCTCGTCACTGCAGCAGATGCATAAAAACCTCGGGGGGGGGGGGGGGGGTCCATCTTAATTTCATTTACACCGTCGTTATGACGGACGGCTGGTTCAGGCGACTTAAAATCAGATGCCGGTGCGATGGTTGTTTTTTTGTTTTTTCTTGCTGTCCAAGTTGAAAAAAGACCCTCAAGTGTTTCCTTGCTCAATGATGCTGTACCTGCGTCTGCTTGAGTTAAGCACGCCAGCTTTCACTGTTAATCCAGCTGCAAAGGAGCCATCGCGGCATACCTGCGGTCTCGGGGCGCTGTTAGTCTGACTTACCTCTGCTGCCGTGGCGACCTGTAGCGGTGCCAAAATGACCTCGGATCAGCAGAGACGGCTCTGACGCCAGGAAAGCGAACCGCTCTCCTTGAGAGATTGCTTATCTTGTAGTTGTCTATTCTCCTTACTCTCTGTGTGTCAAGTCTAGTTCTGTGACCCCCCCCCCCCGTCTCTGTGTTCCAGATTTAGAATGAAAACAATACCGTGGGCCACTGAACAGAAAACCAAAGCTCTCGGGCAAAGGCGACGATGTGCATCTTTTGCTTGATGCATTTATCCAATGCAATTTGGGCCGTTGACAAGCTCCTCTCAGACTCGCTGCTCGTCCTGCTTCTGTGCAGCCGTTGATGGTGAAGGAGGTCCATGTGAGCTCCCACTGCAGATGCGTTGACTATGCAGGGAGCGGTCACATGATCCTCTTCCTAATCCAGCGTCATCCTGAAGCTCAGTGCCAACAAGGGTGTGAAAGTATTTCTCCAAATATTTTGATTTAAATTATGCTGCTTTTTTTTTTTTTAGGTGTTAACCTGCAAAAACTTAACAGGAAAGGAACTCCTTTCTGCCTTGCAGAGAGCAGATGATATATGTGTGCACCGTTAATCACACCCACTCTGCTCATTTAGCTCTGCGTTTGGTTGATTGGTCACCCGGCAGTGGGGCTTTAATGAATGCAGCAATGGTTCTCATTATGTCTCAGTAAGTGGGAGTGTTGGCTGCCCGCCTCTAACCTGCTCTCACTTCAGGAGTGACCCGCGGTAATCGGAGCCAGAGTTTCAAGCAGTGCTTCCCAGATTAGGCGACGGCCAAGAGGAGGAAAGATGGAGCTTAAATCCTCATTATCGGTCCGCTAATAAAGAGTTATCTTTGTCAGTCGTACCTTTTTATTGTCGTAGAACCATCATCCATCAAAAGAGACCCTTGTAGCCTCAAGCAAAGTACATATTGCTTGTGAAATTACTTTCTCTTCCAACAGGTCCGTGGAGACCTGGTGTGTGTGTGTGTGTGTGTGTGTGTGTGGGTATGGGTGTGTGTCGTGAGCCATGTACATATTTTTTTCTCTCTCCCAAAGACAGGAAATTAATGTTTTCTGTACATGAAATTACCCGAGGCATGAATTAAGATCACGTCATTGTTTAAGTCTTACAGATCTCTTCACTGTGGTTTCTATATTCTGTATTCCAGACATGTCAGAGTTCATTTTGGGGACTATCAGCTTCGGCCTTCTTATTGTCCGTCTCTCTGCTTCTCCACCGCTCCAGTCTAAAGCCGCAGCCGGTCCTCCTCAGCTACACCTGTGCGAACCGGATTTTCCCGCTGCCTTCCGTAGCGCAGCTCGTGCAGCACCGGGCCTTCAGAGCGCTGCAGCTCAGCGTGGGAAGAATCTCTCAATTGTCATTTTGCTGCTGTTAAAATTTCAAACGCAGACAAAATAACTTTGGTGGGGATGACAAAGACAAGTCAAGTCCATGAAGCGAGGTTCCTCGCCCTCCTAATTGCCTGTCCATCTATGTGGTGGATTATTTTGCAGGAAGCAGGGCTGAGATGCAGGTCAGCGCTGGTGTTTGTTCCTGCCACTGTGTGGGATATGAATGATATCATTAGTGAACTACCGGCTCGGCTGACACACGCTAGTCTATCTGCACTGAGAGCATGAAAGGCTGCGAGACGAGAAGATAGCGATGTGGGAGGACGCTTGTCACCCCATCTGTCTTTAAACGGTTATTGACGAGGAGCAGCTCTGCATAGCGGGGATGGTGACGGCTCATGTTTGATCTGCTGTACGACAAATATTCAGATGCAAATGTATCAGATAAAATTAAGTTGTTATTAAAAAAAAAAGCTCTGAATCGATAAAACCTCAAATGCGGTGATTATATTCATTTGTGTACAAATTTATGTTTGTGGGACCCAACCCATGAATTTCAATGATCGACCGCTAATAGCCAATATTATCTTTCAAAATGAGTCATTCCAAGCCCAAATGGTGGCGCTATTATGAAGAAATAATGTTTTCTAAAGACACTTGTTGAAGTTTCATTGTTTGTTTTTCTTTTTCAGGATTTTACATGTGAACTTTGCACACATTTGATATCCTGATATATAGATGTTCATGCTTCTCCCGGATCTGTGAAGAGTTGTGTTCTCTGGCACAGCGACGCTGATGATCATCGTGTTTATCAGGAGCGACGTCCATCCTGGTTTAGCTTGTCGGCAAGCTATGATTTGCTTATCAGTATTAAGCACCGATTGGAATGTCACAGGTTGAGATTACAATAAATTCCCTTGTATCTTTTACCATTATATTTGGCAATCCATCCTCAATGTAGATGCTCTGAAGGAAAAGTCAGGCTATGAATACCAGTGGTTATATCTATCTGCTATTCTTATAATACCATGTCCACCACCGCGCCGCTAAATATGCATCAGCAGGATTTAAACATGTTTTCCTTTCTTATTGCTTCAATGCTTTGCTCCAGCGCTGCATACACAGTGACTCGCTGCTTCATTGCAAACGCATCTGTTCTTTCTCCTGCTGGCCAGATTGAATAATCCCCTGCCAGAGCTGTTGAGCCGTGATCTCTCCGACTTTGACGTTTGCTCACGGTGGCAAAGGTTCTCTGTCAGGTCACGGCAAAGATGAGCCTGTTCAGGCTCAACCAGGCACTGTCAGTCATTATTATCTGGCTGTCCATCACACGGTGGGGACGTTAAGAGGTCAGAGGTGGAGGTGTCCACGCTCACTGGGGGTGGGGGGGGGGGATTGGTGCTGAATTATTATGAACAAAGTGGAGTAGTAGCAGCACGACGCAGACAACGATACTTTTGCATGTGAGAAATGAGATGGAAATGAAGAGAGGGGTTTGCGCTGTTTGGAAGCGATAATTATGCCTCGATGCCAGGGACATGAAGATGAGTGTTGCTTGCTCCCATCTGTGCACCCTCAACGCCAGCCCTTCACAGGCCGCCGCTGTCGTGGAGCGGAGACCGGCAGCAGGCATTAAAGGAACACACCTCGCCCGTTTTCCCTCATCTGAAGCAAATCACACTTGTATTTATTTAATATTCTGCTTTCCGGACCTCTCGTTGCCTTCAGAGCAAAGCCTCTCCAAAGATGAATTCAGGAGTCCTTTGAACGCCGACGGAACAATAGTTCTGTGTATAATCTACTCGCAGCATCGTGCAGGAAGGGATCATTATGATGCAGCCTCCTTATATCGGAACGAGTGCTTGCAGTACATTCTGCTGGTGCCTGCAGGGGTAATGAGGAAACATGTAATTAGAAAACGAGTACTCTAGCAAGCTTCAGAAGAGGGCGCGCAGATACATGTTAAGTATAACGACGTGGCTTTTTTAGTGAATTGGCGAGAAGCCGTTACGGCTCATTAAAAGCCAACCACCAGTCAGTAAGAGAATGAGACGGCTGAGGGATGTGCGTGGGAGACTGTCACATCCTCTTCTGACTGATGATCTGCTCGTGATTCTGGAGCCGTCGCTCATCTGCATGCAGACTCGCGGGCGCGTTAAGGAACATGGTGGCGGAGGTTTGCACTGAAGGAGACCGGACCTACATGTCACCTCGCATCTACTCCGCTCAAGAGTCGTTGAGCAGAACAGACAATGCCGTCTAGAGTGTGGGGGTGCGGTTCCGAGGCTGAACCGACTCGAGCTATATTACTTTTGTTATAGCTCTATTAATATTTCTGTAGTTTGAAAGTTTTTTTTTATAGGTAATAAGGATAGTTATTTTCATTTGGGACCATGTTATTAATTGATAGCCACTACATGTGTAAACTACAATGAATTGGGTCAAAGTTGGTATTTTAACATGCTTTAAGAGCGTTTTCATGTCGCATGGCGTAGGAAAAAGACCACGTCTTGCTCACTTGACTAGCGTGATTTAAATCACCGGCGTTTTGCACTGCCACACGCAGCATGTGGTCTCGCTGGAGGATGCTTGGCAGAGCTGGCAGCACTCTGGCCAGCGACGTTCGGCAGAGTCTCAGCAGATCTCAATCAAGCCTCTATTCTTACCGCCGCTTATGTGCTGAGGGAGCATTAAGTCACCTGTTGTTATGCATGATTATGTGTCCTGGAATAACAAACAAAAGACCCCCCCCCCCCCCCCACTCTAAACACAGCACACACACACTAATTTGCACTTGCTTCTTTGTGTTGCAGCACAGTATTGCAAGCCAAACACTTTTCCTGAACCCATTAAAGTTAGGCACACAAAAGTTGGCAGTCTTGTGGTGTGGCCAAAAGTGTGTACAGTATATTCAATCCTTTTTTTTGCCTTGTTTTAGCGGTTAATCACGCCGTCGGTTTGATTACTGTAAATGAGCAGTGCGTTTCATCTGATTTAAGGCGACACACTGAGATTTTTTTTTTTAACTGGATCTGTGTCCAATAAATAAAATAGCTCTGCTCTTTGTCCCCTCAGAGGCCGTCGGATAAATGCCGATACGCCGTGGGCAACATCCTGTGCGAGGGGGAAGAGAAGCCCGATGAAGAACTGCGGAAGTTGCACGAGAGCTTTGGCTTCAAGCTGTTTTCCCTGCCGGAAGTGAGCCATGCCGTAACCACCACCTTCCCCTACACCACCTCGCTGTCGTTGGTGCTGGGCCCTTACAGGGTGTACCCCCAGCTCGAATCCTACCTCGAGGTACAGCCAATATGACAGTGTGATGGCAGAAAATGATATACCTCATGACAGCTGGAGTCTGTCGAAGGCTTTTTTAGCCGTTAGTGTCAGGAGTTGTTATTGAAAAGCGTCTCCAGTTTTCAGGAGAACATTTCTTTCTACGGTATTTATACCCCCTCACCCACATGAAAAAGTAAGACGGCAGTTTTCGTCTCTTCCTTATGTCCTTTTATTGCAGAGGATGGCACGCCTCTTATGATCACATCTGTCCTCTCCTCTGCTTCCCGTCAAAAGGCCTTCACTGGTGCGTTGCTTAATTTATTCCGTGCACAGATAGGTTCCTGAAAGTAGATTAAGAATTGATGAAGCAGCAGCAAATGAAGGTACGTCTGAGTCCCTCAGCCCTTGTGCTGGGCTCCATGTCCTCAGGGCAGCCCCCCCCCCCCCCCAAAAAAAAAAGCTATTGACATTTGTTGATGACATTTACCCACATGGATTTGTTTAGGGCCATCCCAGTGCATGAATAATGCTCAGTGTGTGTTTGTGGGTGGGTGCGCGCTCTCATGTACGTCCATCTGTTTATTCAGGCATCTGTTTCATCACAGGAGGGGGAAAAAAAAAAGAATCCCAGTTCCGCAGTCCAAAAATTGTAAATGTTCATTTTTATTTTCATTATGTCTTCTCACTTTCTTTGGTTGCCGTAAACATACGTAAGCGTGATAATGGGGGAGGCACACAACTGGTTAATGTTAAGAGCGGTTACATCGGCGTGCCAGAATTTATTCGTGTATCGTTATTAAAAAAAAAGGCACGTTAGAAATGCCCGCACAATCTGAGCGCACCATCAGCGTGTGATGGTGACATTTTGCCATTAGAGACGTGCTCGCTGCTTTTAAGTCCTCCATCTGTTGTATTGTGACGAGCAAGGACGGAGACAAGGACCTCGCCGAAGGCGATGCTCAGTGCCAGCGTATCAAAGACGTGCTAAAGATAGCGGGCAGCCTTTCCTCCCGGCCTTGTCCCAGAGTCTTCTTTATTAGGTGGCTTCTTTATCAGCTTTTGGCACTGACACTAAAGTTTGCATTTTGTGATGCGTTCATGTCTTCAAAAACAATATGCAGTATATCGTGTGAGACAGATCAGTCTATTGTCGTCGTCGTCCCCCCCCTTGCTATTTCACAATATACCGCTGCGCTTTTGATTGTAGTCATTTTTTCCTCTGACACCTGCAATCATTTGTCTGGGGACATTATAATAGATGTCCAATAGTTCCATTGTCACACACATTTAAACCGAGTTCCGTCTCAAACCATTTAACACAGGAAATGTCTTGAAATGTGCTCTCTGTGTTTGATCCATCCCTGTAGTGGGCAGCCCTTCAGGCGCCCTGGCAGCGAGATGGTGTTAAATAGACTGGTGGGGACGGGGGGGGGGGGACTGGTGCTCGAACCAGCGACGCACTGATAATTGTGCAGTGCCTTCTCAATGGAACGGCATGTTTACCAGTCAAGCTGTCTATGGACATTTAAATCACAGTGATTGTGTGGAAATGCCACAGATAATCTGGGAATTACAGCCAGACTGTAACTTCAGACGCGTTTGGTGATAATTCTTTGTAGGTTTAGTCGCCGTGAGTATAGATAGCTGTATTGATTACCACAGCTTTGACCTTTGAAGTCAAACAGTGAAATGAAGTGCATTCAGCGCTGACCAGTGCAACCGGTGATGCTGGGAGGCCAGACTGGCGAGCTGAGTGTCTGGCTCTGCGCCCCTCCTCCCCCCTTCGGCACGATAGCATTTTCTCAGACTCTCTGGTGATGCTCTAGTCCTCTACACTAGATTAGGTGCGTAAATGCATATTTCCACTTGAATGCCTTCTCTCCAGTCCAACAGTGCCATATCCACAGCAGCTTAGCTCACCTTATCTCCTCCATGCACACACACGTACACCCACACACACGCGCGCGCACACACCCATGCTGTAATAGGGGATGCAGTTGCAGCTTACATGATGTGAAGTGGGTGTTTGGTGTCTGCTGTATTTAATCCTGGTGTTTTACTGTGCTGTTAATAATCACAGACTATCAGCGAATTAGAGTGGAAATTCAGCATCTTAAACATCTTAAAACGCCCTGATTGGGTGTTCAGGTGTTCGCTCTTTTACTGATAGATCTTGGTGTGTTTTTGTAATTCTGTCAGGCTCTCTTACTCTTGAGAAAACCGTTGAATCTTGTCCTCCTTTTTTATCTCGTGTCAAACGGGAACAGGGCCGGGCGTCTTGTAAAACCCACGCCCAGCCATTACAGTGACCTTCTAAACGCCACGTGTCTCTGTCTCGACTGAGCAGAAACACGCAGACGGACCATTTATCAGTAATAATCCTTAATTGTGTTGCACAGTTTAAAAAAAAAAACACACACACCTGTTTTTGTTCTCTCAAAGTGCGTTTCAGAAATCTCCCACGCACTGTCTGGCATCCCGTCATTTCTACCTGGTATTGCAGCTCTTTTTTAGTTCTCATCTTTAGAAATGGTGTCTAACCAGACAAAGGAGTAGAAGGCAGTGGATTTGATTGCAATTACACAAGTTCAGAAGTTATTACAAACTATTTGAATGAATGTTAGTGGAGGAATTACTTCCATTCATTTGTGTAGAAACATCTGCAGAAATCTAAATGTTCCATGTCGTGTTCCTCTGTTTGCTGCCTGCCCATGTGGGTCGTGTTTATTTTGCTATAAGCAGGGAATTAAATGAGCCTCTCATGCCATCGACTGTTTATCTCTACAGGCACAAAACCTTTCAATGAGCATCTATTGATTTGACCAAAGTGGCAAAAGCAAACACCGACTGCACTGCTGCGAGAGCATTTTAGTTTCAAGCTAAGTGATAAGGAAAGCCTACAAACTCTGCAGCAACAAGGTTATGAGGAAAACCGCTGATGCTGCAATCTAAAAACATCCCTCTATAGATCTACCACATTACCCAATTCACTGAACTGGGACATGCAGACGCAGCTGCAGGTCCATGCAGGCGATAGGCTATCAGTAAAGAGTCTAAATATATACTTTAATATGAATGCAATATTCTTCTTCATCATGAGAGGAAAATGCTCCTTTTGTATTGTATTGCGTTATTAAACCTAAGAATGAATGGCTGTGACGAACAGGAGACAATGATTCATTTCTATCACGTTTAACTCCAGCTAACGGCTCACGATCGAGACAGCCCAGCTTGCTGTACAATAACGTGCAGCAACGGTTTGTCTTTTAGGAATTTAAATTTCTTCCCCATGTGTACCCGAGGTGACGGCAGACGAGCCTGCCCGTGCTTTGCCGTGCTTTACCGTGCTTTACCGTCTGCACACGCCTTCGCTCACTGTAGGCATATCTGCGGAACAAAAGGGGAGCTGTTCACCTCACCCAGGAAACGGCGTAAAATAATCCCTCATTTATATTTATAGCTAAAAGGATTGTTTCCATTTCCAGATGCATCCCCTGCTTCTTTTTACTGCCCTTTGACACCCATAGGGAGCCACATGCAGCGGTGCAGGGACACACGAAACAGCGCTGTTTCGTCTGCGCTAGCCATGAGGAGGTCTTTACAGGAGTCTACACATGGCCCCTCCATGCTCCTTTTGTTAAGCAATGGTATCTCGAAGCCCGAGATGGCAGAGGCAGGGGTGTAGGGGAAGGCGTGGCAGGATCCCACATCTTTAATGCTAGCTTTGGTGCAGAGTGGCACGGGTTGTAACTGTGATGCCATCAGAGCACTGAAAAGCAAAGTGAGAATCGATACGCGCCGCGTGAGTGAGTTCGTGAGCAGGCGTGTTTTCTTTGCGACTGATTCCTTGGGCGCTTGGTGGAACTTAGAATCGGGAGGCTCACGCCTGTCTGCCCTGTCTGCTTTAAAATGCAGCTTTGTGGTTGAGAGCAAGACGAGTCTCCTTCATTTTTAATGCTGTCACTCTTCAGCATTTTCCGTGCTTACATTTTTATTGGTTAACACGCCTTGTTTCTCGAGGGCTCTCGGTAGTAATAACACCGTAGCGACAGGAAGCAGCAACCCTGAGTGGAGGCAGCCTGCGACCTGCCTTTCTTCATATCGTGTTTACTATTAATATGCAATGAAATTACTTCATTCTTTCTTTTGACAGCCTGTGGAGGAAACACTGCGCCGTAGATGCACAGGGCTATTTTTAGTCACCGGTGACACTGGTGAGTTTCATCACTTGGCTGCTTTTTTCCTGCAAAGAGTGGGCTATGATCTGCTGAAGTCAGCCGTGTATTCTGGGCTTTGCCGCAATTACTGCCTGCTTTGCTGCTGCAGCTCTAATGTTAGTTATCATCCATCCTTGGGTTATTAGTAAACCTCAGCTGCTGCTAAACCGACCTCAACCTAAAAAAAAAGCCTAAAAAATATTTAGTCGTGATTTAGAATCATTATTCTAAATATTAGGGGTTTTTTTTATTGAAGGTAATAGTTTAAAGTATTTTCACTCCACTACCACACTCAAGATCAAGTTATTTGTACCTGTACTTTCCAATTTATGCTATATATACGGTATGTTTTAATGTATTTTAAAAATGTTTTATTTTGTATGATTATTTTTTTTTTAAACAAAACCCTGATCCACTCTATCTTTCAGTGGGTCGTCCCCATCATAAATCCAACCCTCTGACCAGGTTTAATTAAAACCCATTATAAGCGACCGCTCTCAGATAGGGAATTGCAATCTACTCAATCTGTAGCAAGTGGAAAAAAAGAAGTCATGTGTTGTAAGAAGCAATATGCAGATTACAAGTGTAAAATGTTAATCCCTGAGGTATAAATACTGATAACGTATGTACTCTTTGTACAGATATGTGCAATGTGCCCTTTTCCTATCGTCTCACCTAAAGCCGCTTTATCTACCTTATTGCCGGGCAAAGGGCGGGGTTACACCCTGGACACGCCACCAGTGCATTGTGGGGCATGTGCTCTTTCTGTAAAGCGAATTTGTAACAGCGTGGTTGTGTGTGGGTGAGTTGTCTTCGTTGGAGTGGGAAGTACCGGATACCACTGAGTTTGAACCTCACCTTTCTAGACACAAGCCACATTTCAAAAGGTTGTGACATTGTGTTTAAGGTAGTTGCATTCAAAGCGTGTGAAAAATGTAGCAATTTATAGTACGGAAATTCCAGTATTCCCCTTTAGCCATGCAAACCCTTCGAGCTCAGCTGGTGAGGAGAGGATAAAGACAAATTTCCTATGGAGGACCCCTCAGTGCGGAACATAAGGCAGCTAATCCCCAACCCCTCTGGGTGTGGAGACGCTGGCAAAGCTGGTGAGGAGGTGTCAAGAGATCAGCTGTTGCCATTTAAAAAAACATATATCAGTAGGAAAGGTTTTTTTTGTGGCCTTTTTATATACAAACAATTTCACCCTTACATGGTCAATCTTTGTTGCGTTTTTGCTGCGACACTGGTAAGAAAGAGCATCTCAGAGTGTGACAGTGTAAATGCATAAACACACATTCCTGTTGTGGTTTTAGGCTAATTTATGCATGTTGATAAGCTCAGATGAATGCTATTGATCCCACAATTGGGAAATTCAACTGTTGCAGCAGCAAAAAGGCATACGATCGTGCAGTAGTACAAATACTACAGTGCACAACGGTACATGTCCAAAAGAAGATTGAGCATCAAATATTTGTTTACATTGAAGACAGGTGACTAAGATAAGGAAAAACAAAACATCAAACTACATGCTATGTGCATTACATACGTGCATTATGTGCAGAGGAACTGGAATGAACGACCTGCGGCGGCGTTCTGCATAGAACAGCTACAACAATAAATGCTGCTTTTGTTTATGCTGCAGGTTCTTTAGAGACATTAACATTCCTCTGATGCAGATTTGCTGACCTGCCGCTGTGACCTTGTTCTTTGGTGTTAGTTTTGAAAGGGTGTATCACCCACTACTGGCCTGGCATGCACACTACAACTTCTCATTTTTGGTTTGTCACAGAAAATCCTCATTTCCAAACATCTTCTGAACAAGGAACGTTTTTGTAAGTGTTTTTTCAGCGTGCCCATTGTCATGTAAAAACAAGGAAATCTCTTATTATAGATGTTCTGCTTCGGACGTTGTTTACGTTGATGTCCTGTGGAATATGATCCATTGACATAGCATGTTAAGGTTATGAGCCAGCCAGAGTCCTCGTCCTCGTCCTCATTGCTGTCATCTGGCCACTTCCTCATTGCAGCAGGACTATCCACTGTGCTGTTCTGGCTTTGAAGTGTGAATTAAAGAGGGAAGGGGCTGGCCGTGGACGCTTTGTTGTCTCATGTGAACATAAGTTTGTCAAATACCCTTTCCATCACGGTGGCCTCTGGTCTCTCTCCCACGTGGCCTTAGAATCCATTTAATTTTTGAAGTTCTGCTCTATTCTGGCTCATTGAAAAAGGAGATGCCATCACGCTTTTAATGCGATTAATAGAATGTCTGAGAGAAAAGAGCACAAAGAGAAAATAAATCATGAAGAAATATATGCAATTAAGATTTTATGCCAGATATGAGCAGTCTGATCAAAAATGTAGACAATTCATACTTAATATGTGTACTTTAGTTTTAGCCATGGTCACACGGGAGACACAACCTCACTTTGGACTCGTAATGGTGTTTGTTGAACTTTGTCATCCAATTTATGTGTTTGGATCCTCGGCCAACCTCTGGCAGATATTCTTTGCCAAACCGTGGAACCTGCCGCAACAACGCCTGAACCTGAAACTGCATTTACCCGACTGGCAGAGATTCTTCGTGATAATTCCAGTGAGGGCAGCTGGGTCTGGACAGGAACGCTACCCTTTAAAGAACCCACTAAGAACTTTCTTTACAAAACTTCAGAGAGCATTTATATACTTTTTAATTAAACGATTGTTTACTTTGGATGCTTGTTCTTCTCTCTCTCTCTGTTATCTATATGAATGCTTTTTTGTGTGGCTGTTTTTGTTCCTCTGTGTTGTATTTTGTGTTGTACTTGAATGCACCCCTTTTTTTGTAAAGTTCATTTTGAGGGTGACATTTTCTTGGTTTCATAGCACTGGCATTCTCTTGTAATCAGATTCCCTCATAATCTCAAAGCTAAATATAACGGCTTTTTAATGAAACATGTTTTTTTTGGCGCATATCTCCAGCACAGGGGGATATAACAACAGTAAATAGTTGTCTTTTAATATTGTGATTTTTCTACAAATATCATTTCTTTGTACATTTTCCATGCAGAACGTGTTTTATGGTGATTCTGAAGGCTATTCATCGTCTCGGTTTAAAATTACATCCCAAATAATAAACACCATTCTCGGGTTAATACATGAACGGAGGACATGTCTCCTTTTGATGGATGCCTCCGCACTCCTCTTGTTATTCTTTGACACAGAGATTACAAAATCAATAACTTGTGCAATGTTGTAAAGCTGCATCCAAAAAAGCTGACGCTGTGTGAGTGACAGCGTGGCTGCTGGCAAGTGGCTGTAAATGAGTCAATATTAAGTACATTGCTGTGATGCTCAAATCGAAGGTGCGGTTTGCTGCCAAGAGTAAACATGTATAGCTGAAATAGTGCATTAGAGTAAAGGCTCGCTGCATCTTGTCCGGGTCAGTAGTCAGACGCACATACAGATTCTATTTATACTCTTATTCAAAAAGCTAGAGTATGTGGAAAAGACTCACAGACACCTGGAGAAGGTGTACGGTGAAAGAGCCCAGTCTCGTCTATCTCTGTAGCACGCTGTAACTGTAGCAGCAAGCCCGGAGCTACGATGGGAACAACCTGTGTGTTAAAGATATCTGGTGAGCCCATCCCTCACTTAAAGAGATGAGACATCAGCGGTTTGTCCTGTTGAACCTGCAGACATGCTTCATGGGTGCAGATATTGGTTCAGCGTACGCTCTCCTTGTGGGAGGATGTCGGTGTTCCATGTGGCTGAACATTTGCACTGATTGTTGGCCAAAGACAGAAGAGATTTACAGGGGAAAAATGTATCTGTGTTCGTCTTGGTTATTAAGAAGTACATTTGTATGAAAATTTAAATAGAAAAATGAGTGAAAATGTGAACACCCTACATCTCGTCTTTGTTTTATTGCTGACAGAGACGCTCATGCATATTCAACGCCTCATTTATGCATCTCAATATTTCCGAGCTGCATTGTTGCTACGTGACATTGTTTATTTGAGGACTACAGTGAACTGTGTCTTCCTGTTTGCAGCAGGAATGGACAAAAGTGTTTTAGTCAATTAAATCTTACCTTTAAAAACAAACAATGAGCCTTAAGTGTTCAGTTACCGATGCTGTAAATGAACGCAATCATTCAAACTTTTGTTCTGTTAATCTAATATTTATTTTTGAGGCCGTTCGTTGTTTATTTTTTTTCTGGAAGCAAATAGAAAAGTGGCTGTGTAATAATGCAAAATGAAGATGTGTACCTCAATACAAAGAAAGGCTAGTGGCGTGTTCACTTACCTGTCCTGCTGTGGAGCTCCTCCTACCTGTTGGTGATGCTTGGAAGAGGAATTGTTGCGATTAGGAGTCGGTGTCAGCATTTTTCTTCTGCCCTCGTTCTTCTTGCTGCTGTACACCTTAACCAACATATAACAATAGGACAGCCGACTCCAAGAAGGAGGCGGCAAATGAATGTACTGCAACTAAGCATGTAGTTGCATGCGTATGCGTGGTGTGTGTGCCTGGGATTTTATCTGTGCCGATTTCTATTTCACATACTGTCCAAGTAATAAAACAGCAAAGTGTTTTGTGTGAGCCGCTTGATTAGATTAGGGTAGCAAATTGATTGTAGTTCGTCTTAGAATGCCACTGATTGCATAGGCGGGTAAACACGGCTGCTGATGCAGCTCCTATTGCAGATTGGGATTAATGTGCCAATATGCTGTGTGGGAATGGTGAGGTGAAGGAAAGGTAGATGTCTGGAGATCGCACACAACACTGATCGATAGCAGTTGAAGAATGACAGAGGTCCAAAAAAAAGATCTTATCTGAAAACACGGCAGGCTAAGACGTGCTTTTTTTGGTGCATATTTATATGCGTAATGACTATTGTACTGTTAATGCTAATGTGTGTGTTGATTAAACCATGATTAAGATGGAATCTGTGGTTAAATTCAGGTGACCTCATATAATAAAGGTCCAGCACGTCCCCTGGCCTCGCCCATTATCTCCTGTCACATCCGCTTCTGAAGCCAAATGCCACATTAACATGCCCGAGACCCAAAACCACTGGGGCATCACAGCGACCGCTCTCATACCGGTGTCTATGGAGCTCCTCTTCTTTGTGGATCTTAGCAGCATTCAGACAGGAGGAAATGAGGTACCGGTATCTTAAAGGGGATCTTTTTAATGAAATAAATAAGAACACTTGTAATTTTTCTCAGATAAAGAAACCAATGTTAAATTGCTTCAGAACCTGGGCAAAAAGTTGTCAAGAGAAAATTTGACCACTGGTCATTCTGGATGATTTTTGGAATACCAACTATACCAGTACAGCATTAAGTACAGATTTAATATTAATGGTACGCAGTGGATGTGGTGCTGGATACTGCATGACTTGACAAATGACAGTAAGGGGCTACAGCTCTTCCACCTGTAAGCAGTTTCGTCCCCCGGATCAAGCCAGCGGCGGTGATATCGTCTGCAAATGTCAAGAGTTTCACCGAAAGGTCTCCTGACGTGCAGTCATTTGTGTAGAGGGAGAAGAACAGTGGAGTGAGGACTCACCCCTGTGGGGGGCACCGTTGTTGGTGGTCCGGATGCTGGATTATACATCCCAGCCTCACCTGCTGCTGATTGTCGGATCATGAGCGTATCTGCTCCTACTTCCCACTGTGTCTATGTGGTGATGGCAACAAGCAACAAAATACAGTCCAGCGTCTTCCTGACATGTTTCTGTGAATTGTTATGGGAGTAGATTAATGGGAGATTAAAGTAGTGCATGGGCCTGTGTCTCACAGTGGACATTTACGGTGGATGAAATGCTGTGGTCTGACTGAGCGCTCGTTCTTCTGTGGACTGAAGTGGAGACGGCTAACGGGGCGATTCAATTTATTAATGCCATTCAAGGAACTGTCGCTCAGAAGGACGAGGCACACAAGGGCAGGCTTGTGAAACACCAAAACGGTCTTCACGGCGCTGAGCGGTTTGCTGAGCAGGATGGCAGGAGGTGAAGGGTTTCATCCAAGCGCATTGAAATGTACAGCATGAGCAGAGCCGTGCAGTTTTGCCACGTAGATCGCCAGAAATCTTCTGCCTCTCTGGTTTCCTAGGTGTATATTTATTATGGCTTCTTATACATGTGTGGGATTTTGGGATGTAGCTCACGTCCTGGTTTCTGGCCTGAAGCTGCCGTTATTCTGGGTTTTTAATTGTAAATACCCTCATTGTCATGAGCATTCGGAGTTGGTTTGCTTTTAGTTTTTGTTCCAATTGTTTGAAGCTTTTGTCTATCTTAAATTCAGAATAAAATGCATTACCAAAAGCAATTAAATTCTTGAGGTAAAAGAAAATGAATAATAATAATTATAAAGGATCAAAAAAAGATTTCCCTTTGACGCAGTGTTCTGTCATCTTTAGCTGAGCAGGAAACTCATAATATCTGATGTAGAAAGGGGTTTAATTTAGGCTCTGTGTGTGTGTGTGTGTGTGTGTGTGTGTGTGTGTGTTGCTTTGCTTTTGCACGTCTGCTAATTGGAGAAAGTATATTATGAATAGAGTTTTCTTGGAAAATGTGAACATTGAATGAGAAGTTGAATTTCTTATGGAAGCATTCCTTGCTAACTGTGTGTGTGTGTGTTGCACAATTTGTCATTTCATCTGACAGTTTAAATCAGACAATCATCTGCAATCCAGGATGCTCCTATTTGCTGTACATTAATAATGTGACACGATGACATCAATCTGTTTCTGTTGCGATCGGGACCATCTACTCCTCCGTGCATCCATCCATCTATCTATCTATCTATCTATCTACTCTCACCAGCACCGCCCCACTTATGAGGAATACTTTCATATTTTCCTGTGGTTCCACTTACTTGAGAATCGTCGGCAGTTTAATGTTAACCTTTTCCCATGTTATACATAAACCTTATTATAATAATTATCATCAACATGCTTTTCCTATTTTAAGTTAAAATCTAATCAAATATTAGGATTTGCATTATGGAATTCAGAAACATTTGATTCAGATTCACCAAACTGAGCCAGAGCAAGGACATTTGCTCTAATTTATTTTCTGTCCAGGATTTCTGCGTTTTTAAAAATCTTATTTTAATTTCCTTTTAGACACCCATCAGACAAGCCTGTGAATCATCTCCAGAAGGTGTCATCATCTCACTTGCATATTCACTTGTGACTTGGGGGGGGGGGGGGGGGGGCATTTTTAACAGAAAGCCATTTGTCAAAAGAATTTGATTCCTGCATTTTGTAGCTCATAAATTATCCGTGGCTGATTTTTATTTTTTTTAAAGAACAGTATCTAATGCTGTTTTATTGTTGTTGTTTTTTGTTGAAAGAGCAAATTAACTGGAGCATTAAAATACTGGAGAGCTGTAGTGCTGAAGCAGCTCATCATTCTGACAGCAGTTCACCAAACAGCTGTCAGAATGATGACATGAAGATTTGCATTTACACTATTGATCCTGGTATTGATTGATCCTTGTACAAAATTAAATGTTAAGTCTGAAAACACTCGTACAGAACAAAGTTCAGTTACTGTTTAGACAAGTTGATGGAAAACATTGAGCTCCGACATTGATGGGAAAATGATTCTAGATTGTCCAAATTTAATATAGAAACATATTAATAGATCAACAAATATAAAACCCACAATATTTCAGCATTGAATCTTATTGTGTCTGTGTTTTTTGAGAATGCTGTGATTTAGAAGCCATTTGGCCACCATTCCTCTTCAGATATGCCTCTGGCTCGTAAGAGATGTAAGGGATTGTGTTTTTATCAAGCTCGGTTAAACCATCTGCCCAGAGTGTAAGTACATCAAAAGAGATTACACCACCACACAGCTGGAATTTGGCACGCAGATGACAGGATAGACCTGTCTCGGGGGCGCGAAACAACCAGATAGGGTGAAGAAGCCTTTTATGGGGGGGGGGGGGGGGGGGGCAGACTGATGGGTATCTTCTCTCTCTGATTAAGTGTGATGTTTAATGAATTATGACGCATTCTGAACTGTAAATCAAATAAACTCCATGCTTCCACCTGTGTTTTAACATGGACACGAAAGGCCGCTGCCGTGCTAGGATGACATGCAGTACATCAGCAGTGTTTTGTCATCTATCTTATTAGTGCATTTTGCAAATGTGTACTTCCTTTTCGCTGTCATGCACGCAGCATTGTGCCGTGACGTGTTTGGCAGATGTGCCCAGGCTCTTCCTCGCGGTTCTGTGCAACAAGTGTCTTTTCAGGAAGACTGTCAGGTTCGTCTCATGCATTGCACTGAAAGGAGGGACCCAGCATTGACATTTCCATCGTCATTCTGTGTTTCCATCATCCTCTGCATAAAACCATTAAAGCCTGTGCCTGAAAAAACTGTAGGTTCTGTCTTGCAAACCGCAGTCCATGAATTAAGGAGAGACGGCATTCCAAATCTCCCCTTTTTTACTTTTTGTGTATGTAAAGTTGACCTGAGCTGTCGCTCACTCGGGGCTGATGGTGTTTGGTCTTAATAGGAAATTCCTTTTCTACTAATACTGACTTGTTTAGCTGCTTGAGGGGCCAAGCAATCCTATTAGTGGTTTGGCGACTTATTGAGCTGGGGAACTTTTTTTTTGGGGGGGGGCAAAAGACCTGAAGTAATGGTCCTAAATGAAAATGTCAACCATATCAAATATAGCAGCTTACACTTAAAGGACACGCAGGTCTGTCTCATCTGTGTCTCGGGATAGTTGTCCTGCCTGGTTGCGCGAAGATTGTAAAAAAAAGGTTTTTTCGAAGCAATATCATTGATATGCTTTATTGTGATTAATGTCAGAAGGTATTTAAAGGGAAAAAACTGTATCTCCGAATGCTAGATAGCAGTGAAATAGACATGCTAATGTGGGGCTTCCTCCCACAAGGGTTTTCAGTTGAGGATTTTCCAACTTATTTAAATACCGGTAGTCATTTCGAGTCAGTGAGGTGTGGCAAAAATTGAAGGGGCTTTAGGAAGTCAAATAGGTCAAATTTCAAGTGTCTTCTGGAAATAGGTGATATGATTTTCAAAGAAACACGTCTGAGTAGTAGAGGAAGGACAAAAGAGTGTCCCTGCTCTGTCAGAACAAATCAATGAAAATGCCACGAAAAAAGATAACATTAAATATAATTCTAAACTAATCTTTGTTAAGTGATGCTTTTCCTAACTGCGGTACCTGTAATATTGTTGTTATATATTATCTCAACCTGCATGGTGAAATATCTGCTCTGTTCCAAGTCATGCTAACGTCAGACTTTAACTTTTACCACGTAAGTTTAACACCTGCAAGGTTATGGCCACTAAAAACCTACGCATGAAGGTCAAATCAAAGTAAAACAAATTAATTGAGCAATATCTTATAGTTGTGCTGAGCTGTTGTGCATAGAATCCACTTTGAAATCAGATCGTACTTTTTGTTTTAGGGACTTCAGCATTTTTCAGTGCATTACTGAAAAATAACTTTTTCCCACATATATAATTTTACTTTTAATGTTTGCCATCAAGTTGCTTCACGATTACATCTGAAACGATTGGCTCACGTTAGTAATCATATTTATGACATGCAGATGAATGTAACAGAAAAGGTTTGCCATTTCCAGACGGAGGTTGCTCGAGACAGAATGTTCCAAAAGGAATCTGGCACTTTGAAGATAGAGGGACTCAGGAGATGTGAATTTAAAGTCTGTCAGACTCAAAATGTGTTCGGAGCCAGTCGGCGTGCCATGACATACTTTTCCCACCTCGATTTTACATCCGTGTTGTTGGACTCATCACCAGCCCACTGGTCGACTGGCCCAAAGGGAAAACGCCCACTCCTCCAGATGGCCTGTCTTCCTCTGATTTCTAATACATGCAAGCCTTTTTCTGTGTAATGCGATGTATAACACAGCAACAAAATAATGTTTTCAAACTAACCAGTAATTGCCAATAAAAGTCCTTCAGTTGACCACAAAAGCTAAAACAGCTCCTCTTGCTTTTCCATGGATTGACGGAGAGGAATGGGACGCTCTGCTGGCCGAATGGAGTGAAGCAAACGACAGGCTTTAAAGCTTTAAAGCTCTTTTTCTCAGCTCCTCTGGGAGTCTTTGCGCTCTGAGGTTCACTGCCGTTATCGCAAACCCAACTTTACAGTTCGATGTAAAACGGAAAGACATGAACCTTTTATCTTATCAATCTTCCTATTGTTTTACTATAGCCGTTGAAAACCAGGCAGCATTTATGTCTCTTGTTGTCATACAAGGTTTTAGTGACTGAGCTGTTCACAAATCTACAGAACTATGGGGCTTAAAAAATAAAATACAATTGGGGGGGGGGGGGACATTTTAATATGAACTTGTTATGTATTATTTTTCTCCTTCAATGTGGAAATATAAGCAGTATATCATATTACAAACTGTCTAGTCTAAACCCACAACGCTGTTATTCTCCCTAAGTTGTTTTAACCCTTTAAAGCCCGCCCCATGAAGTAATAGTCAGAACACTCTAATTTATGTAACTTTTGCAAAATCCGGAAATCTTTTCTTGGAAAATTTAGATGCATGCGTCGGCTTGTATCTATCAGCTTTTTCGGGGGATCAAAAAAAAATCTAACTTCTGAAGTAGACGTCTCAAAATCCTGAAAGCACATGTGTATCAAATATGATACGTTGGGCAATAAATGCGTTAACAGTTAGCTTTGTTCTGCCTGGTTTTGTTGCTTTTGATATAAATCTCCTCTTTTATTGTTCAAATTCCTGCCCCGTCTTTTCGGCTTCTCTTTCGGTGCACCTGTGAAACACAGTCATTAGAGCAGCACCAAACCGAAGAGAACACAGTTAGATGGGAGCTCTGTCAGCAGAAGGGACTGCTAATTGCACCCATTAGGCTGCCGTTGTGGCTTGCTAATGGTGGGTGGCCTTTGTTTTAGACATGCCTCTTGCCCAGTGGACAGCAGTTTGTGCCTGCTTTCGCAGACCCACCAGCTTCTGTCTTATAGCTGACATGGGATTGCTGTGTTTTCCCTTGAGTTTTGAGGATGGAGGCGTGCAGCAGATTGTTGTCTCTTGTAAACACGCCATTAGTCAAAAGTTCGGTCCCAGTTTCCTGTCTTCTCCCTGCTCCACTTTCACCGATTGTGTTCATGGAAATGAATTTGTCTTCTTCAACAATGCTCTGTTTACTGCATGCTTTAGTTTATGTGTGATGATTGAAGACCCAGCGTTAAGCAGCTGTTAGACCACTGTGCTGTCCCATAGTTATGCATGCGCAAGGCGATTCCTTTGAAGAAAATGTATAGTGATGGCTGTCACATCAGAGCTCGCATTCAGAGTTGAAATATGCATGTAGTGGAAGATAATCAGCAACTGTTATAGCATGGGGTTCAGGCTTAAGCCTCATGTTTAAAGCAACAATTTTTATCATGGAAGGCAACAAATAAAGGAGCATTTCACAGCTGACATCGGGGCCGCTGCGGACATTTAATAATAGACGATGCAAAGGAATAAGCTGACAAATATTTAAGAATCGGTAATGAAAGAAGTGGTATTGAATGTAACCACCATAACTGAGGCTTCTTTAACCCCAATGGAAAATTGGAAGAGAAAGATTTGCCTTCAAGGGGCCAATAAGTCATTTGTGTTATGTTCAGTCGCATTTAATTTGGCCACCTGACTTGTTTTAGATGACATTTGGCCTCTTACTGTATGAATGCCAAGGATATACCCCATGGTTTATTCATAGAGAGGAGGTAGAATGCCTCTTGTCTCATTTCTAGGGCTATAAGACCAACCTGGGTCAGACTTTATGAAGGACAATAGATGGAGTGAAGCTGATCAACAGAATTCTGGCTGTCTGGGTTCATGATGTGTTTTGCTTTGTCAAAGGAATGTTTTCCACACCCTTGCTATCTCTTTTCTATTCTGTTCAGGTGTTTTCATCAGGTCTACGTCTTTTCTACAGCGTTACCTGTCAGTCATTTCTGTCTTTAGCCAAGTCCGACCAAAAACAGTAGATAGTGCTTTTTAATGCTGCATTAATCACTGTGCAAATTACGCTTCTTCTCCTCCAACGCTCTTTCTCAGTTGCCTTTTAATTAAGTCTGGAAAAGATGCATGCAGTAAATTGGGTTGACTTTGCATGCCTCTGTAAAGATCTGCCCGTGGCTTAGTGTTGTTTGTCGGCTTCATTATGCAGTCGAAGCTCTTAACAAAATACCACTTCCACAGAATGTGCCCCCGCCATCACTTGGCAGGTAAGAAGTTATTCACTAATGATTTCTAAACCCCACTAAAGACTGAAAATGCAACTGAAAACTAGAGACTGTATAGACTTGCTATTTGGCATTTACTGCATGCAAATGTTTCTACACCTGCAAGGCCTGCATTAGAGGCGACTAGAATAGTCTTTCACCAACACTCAAACACTTTCCACATCCTCTCTCATTCTAATTGTATGTCATTAGTGCAGAGACATAAATATCTCTAACATATATTCTCAGATTAAGATCTCAATTACAGGAGGAAGTCATTCTCCTGGTTTATAATGAGTCATATTCATATTTCCTCTATTAATTGCAATGGTTCCATTATTTATTTATTTTTGCCAGTAATAATTGACCGCAAATCCCTCCACTTTTTTTTCATAATGGTCTTGTTCTTTTTGTCCAATGCAATTTCAGAGTTAATCCTCACTGCTGCTGTCGATATTAAGGTTTTTCCTCTTCAAAGGTTGCATGAAGAGCTTGGAGCTATGCAGCATCATGTAGATGAGACCATACTGTTCCATAACCTCAATAGAGAATCCCGGACAACACTGCCTGATTTCTTCTTTTTTCTTTTTTACATGTAAGCGCTAAGTTAGGTCCCAACCACTGCATTTGAGGACAAAGACTTTTGTCATTACATTGTGATTAAATGAAAGGAATGCTCCTTGTTCTTCTCTGCCCAAAATACTGTTCCAGAAAGTCTGATTAAAACCCAAAACAAAATACATAACATACTATTTATTATATGTATATGTTGCTGTGTGTCACTAATATCGTGTTTTAATAATTCACATTAGCCTTGTTACTGTGTGAGGATTTAGCATCATAGTGCTAAGGAGCGGTTAGATCGCTCGCAGTGACAACATGCTGATACTCGCAGGAATTAGGCTTGCACATTTTCTATAGCTTGCTAGCATGCTCAGGTCCAAAGCCTGTTTTTCTGATATTTTTATGGATGATTGTGTTTTTATTCCAATGCATCCAGTAGATGTTGGCTTTGGCCTATGTCATTTCTGAAAGGGTTTAAAACACTGCACAGTAAAAATTCAGAGCGATCAGTGGCTTCCTTCTCTTGGTACCATGCAGAGCTCACTTTTGACCACATATAGGATAGCAGGACAAAGCCATCAGTCCAGATTTCGCCACCAAAGACTCCCAGGTGATGACGGGACAGGAAGTGTGGCTGGAGTTTGTACCCCGAAGTTGGAAGTCTAGCTCCGCCTTTTGCGTTTTTACCTCTTGCCAGCTCACCAGATCGATTGTGGAGAAGCTCAAGAGACCACAGCACCTGCTGACAGAGTAACTATTCTCATTGATTGAAAGGGTGCATTGTGGAGGTTGAGACAAACCCATTGCCTTCTGCTTTTACACCTCCACAGCTTTTCGGCCAATACACTTTTTTTAGTCTTCAGGACTTGGGAACTGTGCCGAGTTCAACAATAGTCGTTTTTTTTTTTTTCCCAGTATCTACAAGGGCATGGGGAGTAAGAAGGCGGAGGCCTGGGCATGCTGAGACTGATGCAGAAAATAGCCCCACTGTGCCTGCAGAATGAAAATAGCCTCTTCTACAAGTGTGTGACCATAAGGGACATTCGGAATTGGACACCTCTACAGAGGTGCGAAGAAGAGTTTTTGTCTCTTTCCACAGATGGGAAGGGGAAGAGGATGCTACGGTGGGTGTGAGGAGGGTAGACTACATGGCTGTAATAGTGGTGGGAGTAAATGGATCAGGTGACAAGGAGAACTCAGGGGGCTGTCACCAATTGTCACCTTGACTTGCCCAGCTTTCGTATTAATTTTCCTTTTGGTATGCTTTGGGACCAGGGTGAGATGTCATATAACCTATAAATAGATGTGTGAATGTGTGTGGACATTTGTGTGCATGGATGGATGTCTGTTCTGTGCTGAATCCACTGTTATAAAGTGGCTTACACCCATAGCAGGGTCTTTCTTCATCTTGCCATAGGGTCCATGCGAGTCGGAGGCTGTCACTGTGAATCCAGGCCTGAACGAATACTCCGTCTTCTTTTCATTATTCACCGCTGCTCCTCAGCCATAGCTCATGTCTGTCCTCTGAGGCGGCGCTGTGCTGTCAACGATTTTTGTTGCTTGCAAGAAAACAGCTTATTCTGTTTTGGGCTCACTGGTTTCATCGAATGATAGTCGGAGACGTTTGAAGTTTCTTTCAGGCACTATCAACCTGAGTTAATCTTCAACTTTGGCTAATTTCCCTCTGGCTACCTTCTCAAACCTACATTTTATGCAGTTCAACTTGTAACCATAGAAACACAAACCCAAAAACCTTTAATAGCAAAAAAGAACTGCTTCAGTACCTTGTTGCTATGCGTACAAATAAATCAGTGATTCATCATTACAACGAGGTCATTGATCAGGCCCCGCACAGTCGTGACAGCTGTCACTCGTCCACGCAGACGTCTTGGCTGTTGACCAGATCACGACCTTGTTAGGCAACATTTGGGCTCCCTCTCTGGGGTTTCACAGCAGCTGGAAATCCATGGAGTCCACGACTGGAAGTCCACCTGTATGTCTCACTTTTACTACCAACATGGTGGCTGAGGCTTTGTCCTCATTGGACCGCCAATGGCTACCTGAATGTGAAAGAGAACCCCGTCCCATCATGCTGCTCTGTCCCAGATCCTCTTATTGTCTCTGAGTCCAGGGCTGTAATTTGTCTTTTTATTTCCTGCATGTTCCTCATTTTGGCCTTGCCTGCTTCTTTTGAAATTTGTGTTTTTTTGAATTTCCCCACAATACCTTCCAACATCTCCCAGGGAACTCCACAGGACCTCCATTGTCCAGCTGAGTTGTAGTGAAGAAATTAATTAACCTAGTGGAGTGGAAAATAAAGGCAGGATGGTGCATCTCTACTTGAAACAAATGAGCATTGTCCTTTCTGTTAGCAGAGTGTCTCCCAGGCCTGGGAGAAGCTGCTAGTCGTGAGTCTGCTGAAAGAGGAATGATTTCCTGTCTTTCTGTTCCTGTAAGTGTTGTCATGTGAGACACAGGAGTGTGTAAACGTTTTAAGAGAATGACATCAAATCCTGCTGTTGTAAAAATCAACTTGTATTTTATTTTATTCTCATTGAAGTGTGTTAAATTGACTTGTATTACCAATTCTAGGTTAAGGCATATAGCCACTGTGACCTCTGGCAGATCTCCAGTCAAACCTCTTTGTGTTTGCTTTTGTTCCTCAGCTTTGGGTGGCGTCTGGCCTCTAAAGAGATCTCTTCAGTATCTCCTTGTCTATGCATTGCAGTTTACACTGTTGAATTTTGGACAACTTTCTGTCTTCATCCATCGGGTTCTGTGGGGACTTCACATGTCCACATTTGTTAAATGCTGTTTTGGTCGTGTCACCAGAGAAGACTCTGGAAGATTATGAAGCTCATTTTTAATGGTTACGATTACAATTACACGACTCCAGGGAGGCTTCTCGTCAAGCGGTATTAATAAAATTGTGATTATTTTATGGATTTTGTGGGAAACTACTGCCTGTATCTTCCAATTAAGTTAGAAGGTTAACTACACAGTTGTGCCCTGGGGGGCGGGGGCGGGGGCGGGGGCGGGGGCGGGGGCGGGGGCGGGGGGGGGGACAAGACAAAACAAGATTTAGTGTCTTAGTCAAGGGCACTTGAACTTGTCTCTTCCGATCTCTTAAATGACATTCTGCTGCCTTGGTTCAGGGGTTGCGTCTTCTGAAGGGCGGTTGGTGTGGTCCAGGCTTCGGTCATATGGCTTCTCATTAATAGCAAGTTTATTTCAAATTTCAATTGTAGCCAGTTGATTAATGGATGATTTATTTTACATGCATTTTATTGGGATTGATCACATGGTGACGTTGGAAACAGATTTCTGCTCTCTTGCTCTGCAGCGTGAGCAATGAGCAAAGAGCCGTGAAATATTGTCCACACAGAGACACGGACTGCTTTCATTGTTCAGAATTTTGCATCAGCGGTGAGAGAAATAAGTGTGACCATGATGATTTTAAATGTCGTGTTTGCTCCGAGGCAGCTCACAGAAACATCTGACACGGTATTTAGACATTTCAGTCTCGTTCGGTTTCACATCCTGCAGGAGGAGCGTGTTTTAATCCCAGCAGTCACAGGAACAGATGCGGGTTAAGTGGATGGATGTTGACTCCGTGATGGACTACAGGGAAAGTGGCGGCATCCAATCAGGCCGAGACGAGGAAAGGGCACAGGGAGGAAAGAGAACATATTGCATGTCGTATGAGTTAAAAGATTCAAGCCAGGAGCAACTTTTGATTATGATGGAGCCATTCATCTATTTGCTGCTTCATTATTAATCTCCCTGGAGACGGGAAGTATTGATTAGTGGTCAGTAAAATATACCTGCCAAAGATGGAGTCTTATTTTAGCTGCTAGCTCTCAGTTAAGGCTGCAATAACAAATATGTGTCGTATGTAATCTTGAAAGAGCTTTTCTGTGTGTTATGCTTTATAAAGGCAATCTATTCGTAACTTGGGTTAGAATACAGACGTGATGATGATCAGTGCAGATGATCCCCTCCTTCAAAGTTCATGTTGCTACCCAACTTCCTGTTCTCTCCCAGTGACGCTAGTGAGTAGGAAAGTGGCAAAGAGAGATTATCACGCCTCCTCTCTTGTGTAAAGCCCGAGCCAGGTGCGTTGAAGACAAAGACTTCCACTTCACATGGCCAGAAAACCAGAAACCGTCCTTGTGTCGATGTAACGGCCTCTATAAAGTTGCGTGTTGGTTTTCGCTCTGCTTTTTAAATAGCTTGTTCTGACCTCTTAATGATGTGTGGAGGGAGGAATGACGCACTGTCATGGGTTTATGCTTCGGTTCATCTCAAGCGGGGGGTTTTTTGGGGGGGTAATGCTGAGACATAGCCTCAGGCTAAAAACACTGCTGCTCCATTGCTTTGTTTTGTTTCCAGCTCATGAATCTTAGTTGTAGGTCATCTGCAAGAATCGGCTTGAAAAAACAAGCAGAAAAAAAGTTCTACTTGTGTCCAAACTTCTGTTCAATGCCAGGAATTGTTGAGTGCTACTTTTTATGAGACCAAAATAATATTCTCTGGACAGCTACAGGTAATCTCTTAGTTTACTGTGCAATTTATTATTATAATATTAATTAACAGATCCACACAGACGGCTAAATATTGATGTTTTCACACTAAGTTTGTTTGCCCTGTTTTTTGTACAAAAGGTAATGTGAGGTGATTTCACGATGCGTTTCTCCTCACATGCTGGTGTTATGTTAATCAGAAGAATCGCCTGATAAGAACCGGCAGTCCTTCTGATGTGAGGATTGAAACAAAGGAAATACGCTCATTATGAAGTTGCTGCTTTAACAAGGTGAACGTGACTGTCAGTGATCCTCACTTACATGAGTACACATCCCTCACACACACACACATCTCATCTATCACAATATTCTTGTGCGCACACGTATTTGTGTGCATGCATCCGTGGGTCCGTGCACACACACACACACACCTACTGTGTACTACCACAGTCTTTGTCTCGATTTCCCTGCTCATTATTGGATGAGGATCAAGGCGATGGGGACTCATTTGCATCGGCAGCCACGGGCTGTAACAGTTATATGTAGCAGGCAGGTAATTTGTAGCAGCTCCTACAGTCTTATTTTTTTTAGAGAATTACATTATAACCAATCTTTGAGCCCGGATCACCCTGAGATAAATGAGTCAGGTGACCATCCATTACTCTAGGGACAGCCCGGAATAGCATTATTGGTCGCACCACTACGGCAACCACGAAATTCTTGTGCATTTGATTAATTATAAACTGATTTAACTAGACTTTTACGAAATTCTGAGATTGCTTGCACAGCAAAAATGAGGATATATATATATAGTGTTTTAATGCATAATAGTCTGTAGATATACTGTTAACTTATCAGGATATACAGAAAAACAAAAACACATTTTACTGAACAAAATGAGCAGATTGCAAAAGTACAATTCTGTGAGAAAGACTAGTCTGTAGAACTTTATGAATGAACCCCACTCAAAAAAATGCTTTTTAAATGTATCTACCTTACTTCAGGTACTTTTGCTGAGAACATGCGTTGTTAACATTTAACCCTTTGCATTTTGATCGAGTACATTTTCATCAACTGTTCAGTTGGTGCGTTGAAAGTTTTGACAGAAGAGGATTGTAATTATTTGGAGGAAATCGATGTTTATATGCAACAGCTAATCCACATTACAATGTTACCAAATATGTCCCACATCCAGTTTAAAAAGAAATATGACTCTAATGTTGACCTTTTCTTTTTTTTTGAAGAACATTATTTATTGTTTCATAGTAGCAAAATTTGAGTGAGCCCTGCAAATGAATATATAACGAACATTCTGGATCACCGGCTCTGGACCAATCCAGATCCAGCTCTGACTCTGAAGTGTGGCAGATCTTATGGGGAGTTCTTGTAATTTTTGTCCAAGAATTGTGGGGAATTATTCATAAAACCAGAAGCAAACATCTTACAGTAACTCCTGTTCCAGAAACATTCTTAAACCAGATGGTCTTACCCCACCTCTCCAAAAAAGGAGGAAGGGCCTTAGAATCATCAAAAGGCATGATAGCGATTACTCAGAGCCGTTTCAGTCATGTTTCATGTCATCACCGATGTATTTCCTTTACAGGAGAGGAAGCTTTGTGCCTTTCCCATGATGGAGATCTGCGGTTCGGAGGTCACCAAGTACATGGCTCCGCTCTCTCGTCAGACGGACTTCTTTGTTCCAGAGATGAAGGATGAAGTTAAAACAGAAGATCAAGAGGAGGAATCTGACGAGGACAGAGGAACTGACATTACAGGTAATACCATTCCAACCAAACAATGTTGTTAAAGCTGAATCTAACAGAGGAAATAATTACCAGCATTAAAACCCTCCCTATAAGATAACATGACGTACACTGAAACAAAATGGCCATTTCTTTACCTGAATGGAAACGTCGTTGGAGGTTTACAGCTGGGACAGCAGGATGGGACAGGGTGGGAGGAGATGTATCAGACGCTGCTCACCTGGAGCACACAATACCAGCATAGGTTTGTCCTGCTGGCGTGCCAGGTGGAAGGTCATGTATGTGCATGTGTCTGAGGTTTCCATGGTTACAGATAGATAACCCACCAGAGCAAGACAGATTGTTGTTGACCACTCTGGTTCAAAGGAATGGAGAAATCATTCAGAGCAAACAGAACCATTAACAACATTTCAGTTGCTGATTTGGATAAAATATTTTTTTTTTTAAATCTTTTGATGATATTGTTTCTTCTTCATGAATGACATCATTCCTACTCTTGTGCCGTGTGCAAAGACGCTGCAAGTCTTCCAGGCGTTTGGGCGTGTACCTCTGAGTTTCTGTTTCTAACTAACGACTGTACGAAGGCTCGCATTTTCCCTTCATTAAGGGGGGGGGGGGGTTTCACAGGACGTCTGGTGTTGAAAACACGCAGACACGGGGAGAACATGCAAACGCCGCACAGATAGGATGTGAGGTGACAGTGCTAACCACTGCGCCACGGTGCTGCCCGTGGAAGGATATGAAACCGCTCCCGCCATCTTAACTAAGACGAGACACGAAATATATTTCTGTACTCGTGTTTACGAGCTCAATATAAAGGCGAAACCTCACAAACAGCATTTTATGCTTGGCTGAAGTAGGAAAGCAATTGATGAAAGAAAGATTTCAATGGCTGGAGATCTCTGCCGCAGAAGCCGACGACGCTCTCCATGCCACCAACTGATTTGAATGCATCCAACATTCATGCAATGGGATTGGATATTAATATTAATATTTCATTTAGTCTGTTTTCTAGGAACGTGGGTTACCTGTTTCACCATCCGCTCTGACGCAGACCTCCGCCCTGCCTGTTTAATGACCTCCTGAAAACGTCCTCTCCTCTGTTCATACTGCTTCAAGAACAAGACCTTGATTCTCTGCTAATAATCCCAAAGGGCCCAATTTAGAAACTAATTTAGGCAAATGTTATCTAAAAGACTTTCACAGACGCAGCTGGCTTCAACCAGGGTACCAATTTCAGAACTTGCTTGGGGGGGGGGGGGGCAGAGAGCGCATTGTCTAGTGTGTTCAGGCTCTTCCTTGGGGGGGCTGTCCACCCTATTACTATAAATAGACCCATTATTTCTTGTAAAATTACTTCTATAGTAAAACACGTCTAAAATATATTTTACTGCAGCATGCAAATGAAATATACAGAAATCACCATTTATTTTTATTAACATTTTAATGCAATGCTGCCGTTACATTCACACAGGACTAATTCAGATGGATTTATTTGGAGCTGCTCGCTAATCAACAAGTCGGTAAACAGATATTACAGAAAAAGCTAAATGAGTATCCCATATATAGTATTCCTGACTGCTGGTAGGATCAGATCTGGATGTGATAATTATTTTGCTGGGTGATGTTGAGATTCAAATAAATGGAAAGGAAAAAGTGACCTGGGCTCAGAGAGCCCCCTGTTCCTTGTATGCGGGTCCCCGGGGACAGAGTTAGTGCAAACCCACTTTGATGTGTCGATGAGATTTATTTGAAGTGTGAAAGGGGTGGGGGGGGGACGGACAATAATATTTTAGTGTCCTGTGGGACAATCGGGCCATCTCAAGTCTCATTTTATCTAATCTCTTTTTTACGTTTGTTCATTTCAAACCATAAAGTTCTGTTCAAAGCAACTTTATTAAAATGACGATAAAATAATTGGTTTAGTTCAGAGAACGAAAAAAGCTGAAATCCCCAAAGCGATGCAAGAACACATAAAATGACGCCAGTTAGGCGCTCGGGCCTGATTAAGAACTTTAGCTGATGATTATTGATCATGACTTTAGCGTTAGCTTCAGAAGTCATTCATCTTACCGCCGTTACAAATTTAACAGTTAACAAAATGCATCAAGCAGTTTAATGCAACACGTTTTTTTTGTTTTTCAAATTTTCCTCACATTATTTTCTGCTATATTAATATTTACAGTACTTTATTACTATGCTACTACATATCGACTGTGTGAAATCCCATGCGGAAGAGAAAGCGCTCCTATTTTCCCACTGGTTATTTTTGGGCCGTCTCCGTGACAACGACTTTCATTTTATTTCTCCCTCTCTTTAGCTTGGACCTTCCTTGCGAGCCTCTGATTATCAGATGGGTTTTGTTCTAACTCGCCTGTGTGATTCACACATTGCAGCCGTTTCCTGTATTGATACCGTTTCCAGCTCACATCTGCGGAAAGGGATCCTAAACGGAAGCTCATTCACAGAGATCAAAGGCAAAGTCACGATCAGGTCTGCCCTGAAAGCGTCAGGAGGCTGATCGTGTGGGTGAGGAAATCTCCATCAGTTCTTGGTGCTGATTTCAGATCTGTGTTATGCGCTGCAGACGGCCACGGCTCAGCCCTGCTCTCCCTGCCGTGCTGCAGCCGGATGCAGCACGGCGGTGCTGGATGTTAGAATTAGTCAGAGTTTATCCAAAAAGATCTTTTGCTCTCTTTTACAATAATCATCTCGTTCTGTGAGTGCAGCTGCAGCACAGCAACTTTGGTATCATGAGAGGAAATTATTTACTGAAATTTGCTGAAACGGCGAACAAATAATCAGACTTGCCGCATCATAAAGTTGATTTTTTTTGTCGTCCTGTCGCTTTCCTTTAAGCACCACTATCTGGTTTGCATTTGTGGTTTTGAGTAAACTGTCTCGATGGGTCTTCATTAAATCCTCTCTCGGTATTCATGGTCCCGGCTGAGCAGTAAATGCTCCTCTGAGTTTCGTTCAGTAACATCATCATAATGTTAATTAATCCAATACGTCCAGCCTGTTTATAACAACAACAACAACATACTGTGCCTATAGAACCAATGTTTACACAATCCTCCACTGTATTTAAGTCATTTCCTGCTAATTAGTGAAGCTAATAAAGAATGCTGCGTCACATCAGCATGTTATTGTTTATGTTATTGTTGTCTTTATGGGGGTGTTTAGCAGGTTCCCCAGTATGACCTCACAGCGCTGCGGCCGTGGCGTCATGGCAACTCCTACTGACCAACCAGAGCCACGGTTTACCCAAATGTCTACAAAGCTCTACCAGAAATGCTTGTACTTCACGCTGCTTGAGTCCTTTAAGTTGAAAGATCGCTATCAAACATTGACGGAGCCTCCTTTTGGATGTGTGTCTCTTTCCCGGCGTTCCTACAGGTGCAGACTCCCACAGCGACGTGAGCTCAGTGAGCGGCGGCGCACCCTGGGACAGCAGGGAGACGTCGCTGGCTGCCTCCACGGCCGCCTCGCTGGCCTCCTCCCTGCCTCTGAGGGATGTCATGGATGCAAATGAAGACATTAAGTCTCGGGACCAGAGCGACAGAATCTCAAACGAGTCTATGGGCAGCGGCTCGTCCTTCGAAGAGCTCGACATGGATCAGGCAGAGAAGCTGCAGGATGTCAAAAGGAGGGGAGATGGAGAGGAGGTGGAGGGGGAGGAGGAAAAGGAAAAGGAGGACATCCTTTCTGGTGATGACACAGCTGCAGAAGTGGTTCAACATGCAGCTGAGAAGAAGCAGCCCTTGGGGGATGGAGAGGAGTTAGAAGGATGATGAAGGATGAGGCCATGCAACACGCCAGAGGTTCAGCAGCTGTTTCTGGTTATCTGTCATGTAATCTTTTTGGTGGATCTAAAGCTGCTCATTCCACATCTCTGCGCCTTCTGATTCCTCTTTAAGGAGCCTGTACTTTTTGTTATGCTATAATCTTATTTTATAAAAAATAATAATCCCTGATGCTACCCCCCAGGGTTGTCTTCTGAAGCTAACCTAATTTTTTCTGCTGTTAATGTTCACATCTCATTTCAACCTGTAATTATGTGTAAATCGCCTCCATTGCTGATTAAACGTGACACTTTCAGTTTTAGATTGAGCTCAAAGTGAGCTCATTGACTCCGGTTATCTTCACGTAGCCTCTCTCGCGTGTGAAAGTTCATGTTCTGCCATGCGTTGCTGTGCATTGCCCGACTTTGACGTGTTGATTTACGAAGATGGGGCGAAAATGATCAGGGGATCAAGCCATCGATTCTTTTGACTGACCTATTTCATATAGTATTAATCATGAATCGTTTCTCTGGGGAGTGTCTTTAATACACAGGAGAAATTCCGAAGTCTGAGGCAGAGCGAAAACCGCTGTCATCGACATCAGTGAGGCGTTACAGTCGTAATGTGACATCACCAAAGCCTCCAAATCCCAAAATCAATTTCCCCCCACCCCTCGGATAACGCGCAGCACGTTTTATCGTCAGAGCGTTACTTTTTCCATGCGATTTCTCTCTCTCCTGCAGGTGATTTGTAAAACCTTCACCTCCTTCCAGGGACGACTCGTGACGTGTTCGTAGGTTGAAGCTGTCGGTGCACGCTGTTAGACCTCCAAGAGAATGTACGGCACACACTTCTTGGTTGCGTCTGTCTGTCTAATAAAAAAATGTTCAATGAGAGGTTAGTTGGATTTTGTTGCTCTACCGGTTTCATAACAGCCCATATTTAACGCAGGCGTCTCCTTGGATTAGAGTTTAGTGTCGCAATCCTTTCTGCTCTGCTGCTGCGAGGACAAATGTTGCCCAATTCACATTCAACAGATGTTGATCCGGTTCAACTCTACTAAGACATTTAGGAGGGATGCTCCCCAATGCCAAAGAAAGACGCATCTTCAGGGGAACGTGGGCTCAACACTGCTGCCAGCTGTAAAGGAAGTGTCTTTCGCTTGGGCTGCTGTTGCCTCCAAAGGAAGCGTCCTCTCTTCTATTGCACCGCCTGACTCGCTCGATAATTAGAAGCATGTTGACTGAAATGTTTTTTCAGGTTTCAGTCTGTAGGCAACACGACGTTGTCTTGGAGATCGGGACGGTGGCGATGCACTGGTGCCGCCTCCAGGGTGTGATCAGCCTGCGTAGACAGGTGTCCGCGCCACAGGTGTGTTGCACGTTCACGTTTGTTGCCGACACCCCACTCTTTGTCCACAGGAAAAAGAGAGCTGGACGACACGCTGGGTCAACAACTGATTTAATTAGATGGGAAACACGCATGGGGTGTCATGGCTTTGGGGGGGGCGCGGAGGTTATTGCCCTCCTATGACGTTGATTATTAATCTCATTACATTACACGTGGGGAGAGTTTTTCTTTTTTGGGGGGGGGGTCTGATCAAACATCTATAGGTGTCTGTAGCTGCTTTTGGTAGGAGACTGGAGGAGGGTCCGCCAGAGCGCATGCTCAACCGCACGCCTCACGCACGCCGACATCTGGGACTGGACTCAACCCCCCCCCCCCCCCCCCCCCAGGAACGAATGTGGGGCAACTCTCCATCCCTTCCACGACTCGTTTTCCAGAGCAGAACGTTTCATTATAGGCTGTATATTAATGTGGGGGTTTAGTTGCGTCTTTCTTTATCTGCAAGGGAGATTATTTTAGGAAATACTGTTGTGAGTTTTTAATCGCGTAACAGGTAGAATTACAATTTTGCCGCATTTCTCGCAAAAAAATAAAACAGGTAATCAGGCCTTTTATTGTGCTCATAAATGTCCTTTATTCCCAATAAAGTACCCGATAAAGTGCAGCTCCTCTCGGCTCGGTGAAGTGGGCGTCAGCCGCGTTTGTTCTAAGCGCGTTTAGGAAAAGGCACTTTTGAGTCGCTGACGGCAGGATCGCACCTGCAGGAATCCACCTCGACTCGTGGGGGGGGATTTCAGCACGGCGGACTGGACAGCTCCTGCTGCTCGAACTTCAGGCCGCCCCCCCTCACCCCCCTCGCCTCCTCCGCTTCCTCGTCCTTGCTCCGCTGTAGTTGCTGCAAAGGGCGAGCGTCGGGTTGACGCGTCCCAGTCCCCGCACGGCAGCGCTGGAATCTGCGGGACCCCCCCCCCCACCCACCGCGCGCAGGTAAGAGATGCGCAAATCCCGCTCGTGTTGCTTTTTGTCTGGACCGATTCACGCCGTTAAAGGTGAATTCGAATGAACTTCAACAAACGTGTTTTGCGCAGATATGTTTGTGTTGTAATTTACGAGTTTTCCACACCTCTTTCATTGTGTTGAGCAAATCTGGGCAGTTTGGTCATATTGGTAAAATATTGGAATTAAAAAATAAACAGGGAATAAAATCAATGTTTATTGTTGTCATTTTACCGTCGTATTTACTCTTTATATTTGTTCATCTTGTCTATACTTCCACTTGCTGCACGTCCCTCCACATGTGCGTGGCTGCAGCACGCAACACCCGCCATGTCTCCATCCCACTCTTAAGGCTTTTTCCACTTTGCGTGACAGAAAAGAGACATTTAGAGCAGAGGAAAGTCAAACTTAGGGTGAGTTCCAGTGACTCGGAGAGGATTTGTTTCGCTTTGTAATCTCGCAGTCGTTTCCTCCCTCTTTCATCTTCGTTGTTGTCTGTTATCTGTTATAAAATGTGTTTAAACAGCGCGTTATCTGATCACAGCGTGAATGAACCGGTGTGATCCGTGGGTGGGAATATCAGCAAGAGTTTTAAGAATGCATTTTTGAACACATGCGGAATATTAGACGAGTACCCGCAGGAAATACTCGCATGCAGGCTGCGACGCTAATAATGGATCAAGTCATTAAAGGAACGAACATTTATTGTGGATGCTTCCTCTACAGCTCCAGGCTTTATTCCTGCACGTTCAGCAGATGTGTATATATATATATATATATATATAAAAAATCCCCCAGCAATAAAAAGCCTCACCAGATTGCAATATAATCAATTTATTCATGACAAACATTCACGCTGAGACAAAAAAAATAAATACTTATTTTAATCCATTTCTATCCCAATACCAAGAATCTGAAATGATCTGCAGCCCAGCTAAATATGTTAATGATCCGTTATTATTCAAGTCACGGCTGACAGAAGGAGCCCACGATGCTCCACTGCTATCATCTGAGTCAACTCCTGCAGGAGTAACAGGAGGAGGTGAGGCTTGCTGACCCGTCCGTCCTTTCACGGAGATCCTGCAGGATGCAGCTGCCTCAGCTGCTTAGTTTCCAGGTAAAGGGGCTTCACCGCTGCAATGTGAGGATTGGGGGGGGGCTGTGAATTACTTTATTCTGGTGTCTGCCCACCAGAGCAGAGTGATCGGTTGCAAGAGTTTTGTAACTGATGATGCAAGAATGGCTTTGTGTCTGCAGAGAAAAGCGCCTGAGTGCCACATTTAAAAAAGAAATTCCAAGTAGCCTTGAGAATGTGCTTGAAAAGGCTTCGGATGTGTCAGATCGGCTAACAGTGATTGGTAAATCAAGTTCTGCATGATGAGTCACTTGGGTTTGATCAAAGAGCACAACCTTAAGGTTTAATCTCCATCACGGCCGTGCTCACATACTGTCCACACAAAGCCTTTTACGCACAAACCATCTGCTAAAATCAATATTAAAATATCACCACGTTCTGAATGAAGTTATTCGTGTCCTGTGAGCTGATGGCAGCCGACGCTGTCGAGGATTAATGCAACACATTCATGCAGCTCATTGTGATTGCAAACACAATCAATGATAAGAAATTAAAGAAACAATTATCCCAGCGCTAATTTTAGATGAACAGAATTAACTGCATTTTTTTTCATCTACTGTTGGTATTTATTTTTCCATTTTATTGCAACTGAATCCTAAATGTCCAAGGAAAAGCCACGGTTTAAAAGGGGGGCAAAGGGATCTCCAGTATTTTCAGTAGATATTTACTCATGCAGGATTGAACTATGGACTTACTCATGTGAAATCATAGAGAAACTTCCTATTAATTAATTACTGATGTGAGTTTGACTATTTACCGCAGCACCGACTGCATGTTAAGTGGCTTCTGGGTCATCAGATGCAGTTCGGGTTTCAGCTGCATGTGAATCACACTAAACTGGAGTCGATTCCTACTTGCAGCTCTCATTTATATGAATTCCACCTCAGGAATGTAAAACATTTTCTTTTGACATTTCGGCATACAGTGTCTTTATGCATGCAGCTCCTGTCAGTGAAGGCCGAGCTTGTCTTTACTCCTCGTGCAGCAGAAGACTGTTGAAAGAAACACAGCAACCATCAAAGTTAGTGGCAGCCCAGCTGATGCCAATTAGAGCATTTAATCTAGAGTCTTCAGATATGAGGAGCACCCAGGCTCAGCTTCTTTCATGTTAATAGTCTTTAAGGGGCCTGAAATTCCAAAAACGTACGTGCATTGCAGAACGACGCCAATAATTTCACATCGGGTTTTTTATTACTGCTGATCTTATATTGGAATTACTTGTTGTAGTTGCATTGGATTGGTCTAGAGATGGTTTAGCCGTGTAATTAGTATTATGGAAAAAAATATGAATATTTTGTCATTTATATGTCCTTGATTTATTGGATTATCATTTCTATCAGAAACGTGATATCTGACTGAAGCTACCAAAGGACACTTCCACCCACAGTCAGTTAGAACAACATTATCAAAAGGCAGAGCAACTAGCAATGCTCCGTTACGGCACGTAAAAGAATACATATACAGTGCATGTACATATTCAATTACTCTTATTGTGCAAATACTGTGTAATTATGCATGTCGGTATTTGCATTATGAAATCTAATGATTCAAAGTCTGTGGGAACCACCAAATTAAAATAAATGGATAAATAAATTAAAATTCTAGCCTTATTAAATTTTGTAAATAATTCATGAATGTAACATAGTGTATTTAAAAGCATCTAAATATCAGTCGTTAGTTCTAAAATAGCACCAATAACGATCCCCCAACCCCAAAAGAATCATGGCGTTCCAGGCCACTTTCTTCCAACAGTGTGACGGCGCGATGATGAATAATGCAAAGATAAAATAAAACCTCTGAAACAGAAGCGCCGAACATCCATCACTGCGTTCCCACCAATCACAGGACTGACAGTAATGATCTCTGAGAGACAAAGAGAGACGATGAATGTTTGATGAGGAGGCAGAAAAGGACTCCTGGGATGGAAGGGAACGCTGAAGTCATGCGAGGGATTCCCCCGTACGGGTGGAGAGAGAGGAGACGGATGCGGTGCAGTCGGCTCTGAGAGATGGGGGGAGCTCGTTGTACAAACAGAAGAGCTCACATACTGTAGAATAAGATAATTAGGGAAATGAATTCAGGTTCCACTTGCTGACTGTCTCAGGTGAACATAAAAACAACCGTGTGACAGCGATGCAGAAAGCCTCAGCATTGATCCTAGTCTTCCTAATTGCAATAGTGGCTGCTCAAAGATGCTGTGAAAAGACTTCCTTGTGCTTTACTTGCTAATTGTTTGAATGACCTTATCAGAAAAGGTCAGCAATTGTGTTTTTTTGTTTTCAAGGACATTTAATTGTTTTACTGATTTAATTTCAGCGAATGAAACTGGAGGAATTCCCGAAATGGAATTCCTCCATTTCAGGTTTCTGTAAACATCTCTGCCTATATACTATTTTTATTTAGGAGGAGTCCTCACAGAATGTGAGTGAAGTTTTCCCAATATGCCCACCCTCAGGCGGCGTCTTCGAACAGCCAATGGCGTCCTATCTTAATTATTGTGACAAGTTTGATATTCCATGTTCCCAGCATAGAGGAGGAGAGAACCCACGAGGGCACTGAACAAAAACAAAAAAAGGTTTCATGATAGCGAACATGTGCCTTTTGATTTAACACAGCACAGCTGTGTCACATTGATATGATTTTATTCTTCATTTGAAACAATGCAGGAGGAATAAATTGGGGAATAAATATATATATATGAGTTATATGCTTTAAATAATTTAATGGGGGATCAGCCGACCAATGGTTTGGAAACTCGTTGACTGGAAAAAGGAAAAATAAACACACACACACATCAGCATCCTTTTCCTTTCATGTGTTTAAACAGTTAAAGTATCAGTGGATGGCGCATGTTGCTTCCATGATTGTGTGTGTGTGTGTGTGTGTCATACAATCTCTTCCTTCCCATTAGCAGACTATTCCCAGTCTTGCCCCCCCCCCCCCCGATCGTTCTCTTTGTCAGCTGGAAATGGGATTTTCAGGAAGCCTGACTCCTCTTACCTTTGCTTCCTCTTCACCAGCTTCAAGCCCCCCCCCCCCCGGGGATCTCCGAGCTGCTCGCCCAGGCTCTCAGAGATGCACACACGGTGGATGACCTTCCACTCTGGCTATAGTCTGGGGAGATATTACCATATTAATGCTGCACTCCCCTCCCGGGGCAAACGATCGTCATTAAAAAAACCTGGATAGCATCTACCTCCGACCCCACCCTCATCCCTCTTCCCCTGCTGTCCACACTGCAGCCCACGCCTTGCATCTGCTATTCGTTCCTTCCTCCTATCAGCTCGGATCTATTCCTCCCATTCCTACACAGTCTGGTTTGATGTGCGTAAGAGGCTGGCAGACTTTACACTCTTGAATTAAAACCGGCCATCTGTTGAAGAGGGAAACAGAGATGGCGGCATAGGAGGAGACAGCAAAAAGGAGAGGCACGGTTCTCTCTGAACTTCATGTGTCACCAGAATCCATCATATGAATATTACTCCTCTCATCTGCCATTTATATAAACGCTCCACGTTTTGGGATTGCCTTACGCTCATCTAGCATCGGAGCAGAGTAATAACCACAGCTATATCACAACAACGCTGGCGCCTGTGAGACAACACCTCCACATTTATTGCAGGAATACTTTGACAGTTTGGGAGATGCATCTTACATCCTTTCTTTCAAAGAGTTGAATGAAAGGATCAATAATCATCCTCATGTCTGGATGACAGCTATGCAGCCCAGCTGCGTTCAACATGACAGTAAATGGGATTTGAAAACTGTTCTTTCACTTGATCGACTTGAGGGGAGGAAAAAAGTGGATGTCTGCAGTAATATGATAGCATAACAAAATTATAATAGTTTTAGTACTAGTTTGAACAAATAGACCGATGTCTGTCTGCGGGTGAATGAAAAAATGCTGGTTAGGGGAAAACAAATGGGCTGTGCTACGTTAGCTCTTGCTGCCCGTGCTACGAGGTTGCATTCATGAGCTTTATAAAGACACTATGTGAAAATATATTTTGAATGGATGTGCAGCAACAGACTATTAACAGCAATGTTTTCCAGAAATGCGTAGCTATCGGAATGCATTTAATGTTGGAGCTGAGTGAATAACAACAAGGAGAGAAGCGGCCTCCACCGGTGGGATGGAGGCCTCCTGTGGGGGGGACCCAGGATAGCTGGGGAGGCGACCGACGTGTCACCCGGAACTCCTTGTGTCACCGTTCTATCTTGAGGCTGTGCGACTAAGTGCCTCACTTGCATTATTGCTCACAATTTTTCTCACAGAATAATTCCTCTCAACATACAGACATTTGATCAGCTCACATTCCAGACATCGTCTCTTCTCATGTGTGGCAGTCTTTCACGTAGCACGGCGCTGCAGCAGGGCCTGAATGCACTCCCTCACCTTTAGCTCAGTAAATCAGGCACGGTACACAACTCTGCTGCTGCTTTGCTGGTCAGAGTTTGCTCTGGTTTGGGGGTGACTTAGAAGTGTCTTGGCTCATATACGGTCACTAATGCTGACAAGGCAGAGGGAGAAAATGCAAAGTTTGACATCATGCACAAATTTTGTGTTGAAGGGAGCTCAAAGGTTTCGTTGTTTCGTTCGATCTCTAAAGTGGAAATTCTAAAGGTAAGATATTACGGCTATATTGAAACATGTTCGTGTTTTGAAATACAGGCTTCCTTCAGTTAACAAATTATTTGTTAGTGTTTGAAAGGGAGCTGCTATAATTGAAAAACTGCAATCAGAGTCTGATCAGTTTAGTCACGTCAAACTCAGTGTGGGTTTTAACAGATCTCCCGCAGGACCGGTCTAACCATGCATCTTGGATCATCCGACTAGTCCACTTGTCCCTGGTCTGTCTTCCCTTCCTCTTCTCCCTTTTCATCTACTGGTAAGTTTCCATGGAAACAACGGGGAGAGCGAGGGGAAAGGGAGAGAGTGAGACAAGACAGAAGCAGAGAAAAACCCAAAAGAATGTGGTCTGCAGTCTCCCTCCTGTTGAGAGCAGCACGTCATTTCAGGAGGCGAGAAAGTGTGTGAGCCTCAAACAAAGAGATCTCTGCATTATTGTCTGCCTCTCATCGGTACATTTAATTCACGCTTGCTTCACTTGCTAAGACTGTTGATATGACGGAAAATCCAAGCTCAATAGTTTACCGCTATAAACTTCACCCACACTCGACTCTCTGCTTAATTAAGCCCGTGGGATCGGGAGGAACAGCGATCCACACAGAACAGTAGCCCCTTAACTCCACTGCTGCAGAACCAACTGGATCCTCGGCACGCCCTTAGATAGGAATCAGACACGCGACAAATTTGATATAAAAAGCAGTTTTTTTAAAATCCATATTATGCTTTTTTCTTTTTATTCACATAAATAAATCATGCAGTTAATTAAAACCGACTGGACCATTTTGGGTTTTAAAGGAATCTTCTTTGATAGTTGGTAAATAAAACCCTTGTTTCAACAGCATATTAGCTAAATGTTAAATCAAAGTACAAGCTTGTACAGTGAATTTTGTAAGCAACTCAGCAGCACGGAAGTTGTGCTTAACCAAAGAATCCATTCTACACTGAAATTAGCCTCGGACCAATCAGATCAATTTGCATGACAAGAACGGTAAAAATGAAAACAGCGCTTTAATATTTCAAGGACAGGAGTTATCTCTGAGTGCGCTCTGTTTGTCTCGGCATGAGTCACCTTTGTGCTTCAGGTGTGTTTTTTAAAGCTGATAATGAAAAATACTCTCATTGCTTCGGAGTCGTGTCTTGTGTTGCAGACAACTGAACAAATAAATAGTCTATTACATTTGTTTTTAAACATGCTCCAAAATAAATTGGTGTGCTTTAATTATATGCATCTCTTTTTATTTGCCGGTGGATTTGGCTTTTGCTGTGCATAAATTGAGTTCTTTATTTTTATTTTTATGAGCAATTAATGTATTTTGACAAAACGTTCCTCGGGGACACAATTTGTTATCTTTGAGGCATTTTAATGTGCAGGAGCATGCAACTGTGATTATAGGCCTGCTTTAATATGGAAGTAACGTGAGACAATGCCAGTGCAGGATGAGAGATGGGATTTACAATAAAACACACACACACACACACACACACACAGAATGATGCTTTGATTGTGTATTGCTGGAATTTAATTTTTCCATAATAAAGAGTTGTGACAATGTTTGGCGTAGACCCTTTCAAATGTCTATTTACATAATAATAACATTTCTAATGGTAATAATAACCCTTTTATTTTCTGTTAACCACGTGGGGCACTTGTCAAAACAAAGCTTAGTAGCACAATAACGAACCCTCATTTTGTTTTCTGTCTTGCAAATCACATTCATCACCAATAAGCATTGAAATGTAAAAATATGATGCAGATGTGGGATGTTTTCTCGATACAAGCGCAGACAAAGTGCGCGCGTGACAACGTGACTATTGTACTGCAGCTCAAAGGCTGTGACTGAATTGCTATTTGTTTGATCTGCAGGCTGTAATCAACACAATCTCTGAAGAAGAGAAGAGCGAAGAGGATGGCACCGATGCTGTTGGCCTGTGTCAGAATAAAAACGCCGGTGCTTTGAGATCTGCAGGTGCTCGGCTTGCTTTCCTCTTTTTCAAAGCTTGACCGGACCCTGGCCAGAAGACACAGGCAGGACGGCGACCTTGTTTTGCCCGAGGATATGTCATTGGGGGAATCTTCAGTGCTGGGGGTGCACCCTGCTCCCCGACCTCTTTGGCTGTCCCACCTCAGCCTGCTGTGCTTCTGCGTTTGTCTTTTTGCCCAGGCTCCCCAGGGCTTGCCGGTGGTAGGTTATAACACTGAGTCCAAGAGAGAGATCACGCTGGACGGAGATTTGATGATTGGCGGCCTGTTCCCTGTGCACCAGAAGGGCGAAGGCACGCAGGATTGTGGGAAGATCAATGCTCAGAGAGGGATTCAGAGACTGGAGGCCATGCTGATGGCGCTAGATGAAATCAACAAGGATGAGCGCATCTTGCCTGGGATCAGTCTGGGCGCTCATATACTGGACACTTGTTCTAAGGACACTTATGCTCTGGAGCAGTCTCTGGAGTTTGTCCGGGCCTCCCTCGCTAAAGTGGACGACAGTGAGTACACGTGTCCTGACGGTTCCTACGCCATCCACGACGACTTCCCGCTGGCTATCTCGGGGGTAATAGGAGGCTCCTACAGCGATGTCTCCATTCAGGTATGAGCTGAAAACACACCTGTCTACACTTCATCAAGAGCACAGTAATTACGTTGCTTCTGAAGATCGTCTTTGTTTAATTAGAGGGTGGAACAAACAGCGCCCATACAGAATGTGTGTTAAACAATCAGCGGCTTCTGCAGGCTTAGGGAGAGAGACTGAGAGGAGGGAGTACAAATAAGTGCAAGCGTGTGATGGACGGCCATTTAACTGTCCTTTTAGACTTAAAGCAACGTGTGCAATTACCCCATGTGGGGTGATCCAAGAGAGACTTAATGAGTATTGGTGCTGCAACGAGGACCTGCTTACCTGTGCGCCCGCCCATGGGCTTTGCTGATCTAATTTAGAGGATCTCTTTCACTATCCCGGTAACTCACACGTTCAGCTGTTGTCCTGTCAGAGGCAGACACGGCACAGATGCTGCTGACAGGATGACTAGTGATAGCATCATTGCCCTCAGCAGCATCGGCTCCTCTCGGCTCGCTGAGGCTGACGCCGGGGAAAGCGCCGCCGCTAATTGGGTCTCCTCGTCTTCAGCTGTAATACGAATGTCATACAAGTGTAATTACAAGTCATTGTGAAACGAGATAGGCGTGTGGCTCATGGAGGTTTGTCAGCATCCACGCACGTTCACGCCTTGGAACGTTATCTTTAATCAACCCTGTCCGCTGCCTCGGCTGAAGCGTGCGGTTCACCTCGCAGCCTCCTCGTTCAAGATTCCACGGCTGCCGAACCCCTTCCCAGCATTCTGCTGTCAGTTGCTGACTGGAACGCCACTTGGCTGGCAGCATCCTCCCATAGGTGTGTGGCCTGCAGCAGACATGTCAGCACCATTAATCCAGCAGTAATCACAATGAAGATGTGTCTTTCCCATGTGCTACGAGACATCCCTGACCGTATGCTATCCATATACTGTCCAAGCAAGTAAATGCTACAACTAAAAACATTGGAGATTTCCCCTGACTGTGGAAAGCTCAGTTTTCTCTATTTCCTGGTCTCCCTGCTGCCGGGACACAATGCCGAATATGCAGTACAGTGCAGTGATGCATTATACACAGGGAGAGCCCGTGGGAAATGACGTGAGAGGAGGATTCGGAGCACCTATATTGGGATTCCTGTTGAAAAGGGCAGTTTGAAAATTAAGGATTTGATAAATGAGTTGTGATTTCAGTGAACCCGAGCATCTGGGGCTCCTCAGGGAGTGCCCTTGTCTTGTGATAATTTATGGATGTACAATTATAAACCTGAGGTCTGCCCTCGCTTCGACTGAATCTAAGTCATCAGCAGGAGAACGCAATGAATATCAGTTTATATTGTGACGCAGTTTGTTTATCAGATTTGTTAACTCCGCTGCAGTTTGAAGCTCTGGGACTCGAAATCCGCTTAAAATGTATGTCATTTAATCACTTAAATACTTTTGTGAGAGGAATTGCAGTCAGATAATGATGTCATCAAAGTTTCTGAGTGACTGATTAGATTTTATTTAACGTTTAAAAGGTTCGCATTGCTGCAGTGCACACTTTGAAACAAGACGCGGTGTATCAGCATAAGCGTGCGGCTGTGTTATCAGTAGTATTACACAATCGTATGCATTTGTGGCCTGGGTGTGTGGGATGTATGTGCCCCCGCCCCCACCCCGGCTGTGTGAATGGCTTCCACGCCTGGACACATCCTGTGTGAATGGCAGGCGGTTAAGTCAGATGTGTGGAAATCACGCCGTAGGCATGGCAGTTACAGAACATCCAGCATTACTGGTGTAAAGACTCTCATCGCCATGGTGACATGGTGGAACATGGTGAACTGACAGGTGGCGAGAATGCTGAGTGAGGTCTAAATCTGTCACAATTGAAGAGAGCGTTGCTATGCTGCTGGTGATGTGCTGTGACAATCACAGATACGGGGGGGGGGGGGGGGATCTGGCTGCAGGCAGAGTCATGCATGCTGGCGTTACACGGGCACAGATTGAGTTCTGTGTGGAGGCGACGTTCTCCGAAGCCCTTGGCTTGGAGGATAGGTCCCCATCGCACCCATCCGTGGCTGTTGCCGTCCTCTCTGGTGGTTTGGCACAGGTGCAGCGGACACTCGGAAGATGCCCAGCGATCCAATGAGTGATCAGGTTTAGCAGAGATACTGAGATTGGCGGACGAGTTGAGAGGGGCTGCATGGCATTGTGTGGTGTCGATCCACTGGAGAATCAAAAGCCTGTTTCTTAAACATAGTAGTCGCACTCACAAGCAGGTCTGTGATACCATCTGGGCAGTTTGAATGAATCTATGTGTGGAAATGCCTTTGATTCAGATGCTTAGCTGTGAACACCTTCCCTGCGGTCTACCATGCACAGCAGGTTATCAGTGCAAGCTGAGTAATGACCTTGCGATGGCACGTTCAATACATTCAGTATCTTTGTTCATGTGTAAAAAAGCTGCGGGGATGATGTGATGAATGCTGACAGTCAGCACAAGATATTCAGTCGTATTTTTACATACGGAAAACCAAAACACTTCAGTGATCTTCAAAACACCGTCATTCTGTATCTGGGACATGCATTTTTGTCGGGACAGCTGTTGACCCGGGAGAACATCAGAATTATTTTCTTTAAGAGTTGGGATAATCGGAGATGGGTATTACTCCATAATTAGAGGCCTGAAGCACCGAGCTCAGCGGTGAGCAAACCTTTTGACTCGCGGGCCACAATGGGTTCTGATGGGAACAGATGGATGGATTGTTTGTGAGGACTAATATAAATGACATGTAAAAACCATTACATGAAAGGATTTGGCCTTTTACAGGTAGCACAGCATGACTATGCAAGACTCACTGTACAAATGACAGGGAAGAGATAATATGAATGAGGTTTAATTATAATAAAATGTAATTAAATTATATAATTTGGACACGTTTGGTGGGCCGGATTAAAAAGCCCAACGGGCTGCAGTTTGCCCATGCCTGTTCTAGCCTCAGGGCTGGCTTCTGATTAATACATGGATGGGGCACCTCTTTTGTTTCCCTGATAGCACTAAGTATGACCCACTAGTAAGAGCGCTTCCAGCAGGAAAGATATCTTAATCACCAGGGAAGCAGAAATCTCTAGAACAACAATGAAACATGGTCAGATCTGCAGAAACAGAGGAGCACACAAATCTGTATGTCTGAAAGAAGAAGTTTGTCTGTCTTTGGGGTCTGCGTGTGAAATCTCTGACTGCGTTTGTTTGAGTGTGCTTTCTGAGCTCTGGTCCATTATAATAGAATAAACATACTCACAATGTATGAAATAGATCCTGATCTGCTGACACTGCTGGACATTTGCAGGCAAGTCAATTGATGAGAATCTTTATTTGTATTAATTTTTTGCTTTGATCATACACAGCCAACCTGATTTATAGAATCTTTATCTGCAGGTAAACAGCGCCAATCTCTGGAGTATTCATGACTTGTACAAAGGATTCAAACACGGGAGAGAAATTCATGCCAGAGAGAACAATACATTATTCACGGTTAAGAGTAAAGAACGTGCTTCCAAAATTGTGAATAATTCAACTGGGATTGGATTAGTCAGTGGATCAGAAGATCACACTATTTGTGCAGTTATAAACTGCATAATGTCCACTACATTAATTTAATGAAGGCTTGTCAGCTACACCCTATTTTGTGTGTGTGTGGTTTTTTTTATTATTAATTTTTGGTTAAACTTATTTTCCTGCTGCGACGTGTGACAGAACTGATCCCATTCATTATAAATGAATGGAGAGTGGCCGTATCTTACCTTAAACTTGAATGGTTGGACTCTTGGGGCGTTAAAAGACTTGTGCAGCATAAAGGAGTTTATATCATCCGGCAGGATGAGGAGGCAGGATCTGCTCAAAAACCAACCTCGCTCTAGGTATCTAAAGGTTGTTTTTTTTTTCACCCTGTGAAAGCTGTTGCCAAGCAACTGAATAATAAGAAATATACTAATAAAGGGCATACTGTAACAATGCACTACATGGTGTTGGGCTGCATGTGTGTGTCCTTCGCATGTGTGTTGTGCAGCACTGCAGTGGGCTGCGTATGTGTGGTACTGAGTGGAGCTGAGGACTGCTGCTGTGGGAATTCCGTGCTATTGCTGCAGAAGCACACCGAGACAGCAGACCGAGTCTTCTGGGAAGAACAGATGGGATTTTCATGTAGGAGAAAAATCCTGACATCTCTACAAAGTAGGCCTAATATTTCCTGGACCAGGGCACTGTGACTATTTTACTTCTATGTCCCTGAATATTTCCATCTTATTATTTTACATCACTTGAATATTCCCCTAACTGTGTCCCTCCACACGTCTTTTTATTTCTCATGAATGCCTTACACCCATTCCATATTACGTTAACCAGACACAAAGCATATAAGCTTAGCACATGCTGTAGGTGCTCCAAAAATAGAACTGCATTTAATTTTTAATTACGGTAACTAAACCACTAAATCCTACACATTTTCATTTGTAAGGGCAGAATTCTACAAAGTTAAACATTACGTGAGTAGTAATTAAATTTGGTCACATTTTTGTTATGCAGCCTTTATGCTGAACGAGACAACTGTATTTTGACATTTCTCATGGGCAGTCTGGGTTAGTCTGGATCATGGTGTTGGCTAATGCCTGAGGGGCATCTCTATGGAAACTGTATACGACAGCTGAAAAGAGCAATCCTGTTACGTGGTGTTTCCGTGTCAGACACAGCTACCAGGTCCTTTACGCGCTCCCTGCTTGGGTGGAAATCACTTTCTCCCTAATCTGCTCAATAGCAGACCTGCAAAGCCACTTGAGGCCACTTCTTAATTTTCTTAATTAAATAGGGTAAAGCCTGATGCAGGATGATCCCTGCAGCTGAGTGTGAGGCTGTTAAGCCCTAGCACGAGGGTAAAACCTCAGGAGCACCTACTTCAACTTTAGTCTAATGACAGAATCAAAACACAAATCTGCTTTACCTGCCAGAAGCAATTCCAGCAGGGTGGATTTTAATCTGTAAATGGAGTTTTCAATTTTAAAATGTAATATTTTTTTTGACTCCATTCTGGATCCGATGTTTTTTGTTTTTTTGTTTACAGATTTTTGAATCAGAAATGGGGAAAATCCTGACTTGTATCGTGACAGTATCCGCAATCCAGATCCGATCCGGTTGAAGTTCAGTCCCACCATACATGACTGTATTAAATTCCCAAAAAATCGGTCAATAATCAACCGCGATATTGAGGAACAAATTTTGAAGCTCCATTGACTGCAGTTAATTACATTTTTAAACTGATCCAGAATCCAGGATCTCTTCTGGATCATCACCAAAATGTAATAATCTGTTCCTGGTAACATTCCCAACATTTCCTGATAATTATATATATATATTTTAAATAAGGCCATGTGAACATCAAAATAAGGATTTCCAATGAGCCCATTGTATTGATGACATTTCTGGCAATGGGCTTTGAAGCACAACACACATATAAGTGGATTACTCACCTATCATAGAGCTTCCTTTAGTACCCTACAAATACATGACTCATTCTCCATGACAACCATAATCAGATTTGTGGAGCCTGAATGTGCATTAAAAAAAGAAACAACGATCACATTCACAAACCTATTCCAGGCGCTCAATGTATTTAAAGTACAGGTTATTACCTCCACTAATAATGCGTCAAAGCTCAATGTTTGACAAACGGTTTATTTAGTAAATGTGAAGGAGAAGGTGAAGTTATGTGGCATAAAGTGGTCATGAATCCTTCACACATTTGCCGATATGTCTTTCTGTTTGGGATTCAAATCACATTTTTGCAGCAACTTCCTTCCAGCTTCTCCGGCTCCCCTCGCTTTAAAAGACACCATCGTTATCCAAACGGTCTCACATGATGGCAGATGCAGCCTCCTTTCGTCACGCAGTGAGGGCGCAGATCTAAAACATTTTCAGGTAGTGAAGATTAATAATAGATTTGTGAGCAAAGAGTTGGTCAGTTCAATCAAAGCTCAGGGTACGAAAGGCAAGGAGTGTAATGGCTTCGATATCAAACACATCAAAGTATCCATACATGAGACCTTCAGCGATGTGAAAATGATTAATCATATAGTGTTTATGCCTCACTCACTATTCTATATCACAGCCTTTCTTTCCTAAGAGAGCATGCCGGAGAGCTGCCAGCTGTTTCACCACGTGTTGAGGAAGGATGTCAAGGCGTTTCAAGGAGAGAAACGATTGCATGCAGAAATGTGATTATTAGCCTTTCTGCATAAACCGAGCTTCTCCAGCGGAGCTGAAAGCCAACCGCTGAACCGATATGAGATGCTCACTCGTGTGTTTCAACAATCTACTGTAGATGTTAATCTCCTTTTCAGCTGCTCCAACACAGGCGAGTCAGAAATAGCTCCAGCTAGACAAAGTTGTTGGGTAGTGGGAAGGAAAAAATCAAGTCCAATCGCTCTTATCGGGTAGTTGCGTTTTACTTTTCTGCGAAAGGTTCTCTCAATAATTTCAATAACTCAAGTCTTCTGGAAATCACAGCCAGGGGTGAAATGTTTCTCTGTGATCTGGCACAACAAGAAAGATTCCTGATTCCCAATCCTTTAAGGGGAATCACACGAGACTTATTGCAAAAAAAACAAAAAATTATATGTATGTATCAATTGGCAAAACCTGTCAGCTTGTCTGGTCTGGAACATTTAGTGTTTGTTTGAATCAATTTTAAACTGAACATCCAAATCAAGGAGTTTATTTAATTATTTATCTCCCTGACATTTATTACCAAACACTAGCCACGTTATACTACTGAATACATAATTGATTTAACCATCAAGGTTGATTTAGTCATGTGTACATGATCTGCATACTCATACATAATCTTCTTTAATTACTGTATATTTGTGACAATAAAACAAATTAATATAATCCAGGAAGGATGATCTGGAAGAAAACAAATTAAAATGTTCATCAATGCTTTTGATCAATAGTCATAACAGCATAACAGTTATATGGGTAACAGTTTGTATTGATGTATAGTATGATTGAACTTGGTGTATTGAAGGTGGATTTCTCTTCTGAGTGAGGATGCTTTGATGTTAAAGATGTCGTGACACAAATGTGCTAGAGCTGCCTTTAAAGTCAGGCAGATTCAGATTTACATCTCTGACTGATCAGACTCGCTCCTCTTAGGCTTCCACGGATCTGCTTCTCCCAGCATGCTTCGTTTTTGTTTACATTGAAAACGGCATTCCAAATCTGAAAGCATGAGGTTGACAGACAAATCCCAGCAAGTGTTCTATTTCGGCTCGCATCACACACGGAGAGAGAGAGAGAGCGGCAGAGTTGCGTTGTGACATGCTCAGCGGGGATCCAGTGGGAAATCCAGAGACTGAATGGAGTGAGAATAATTACATCTGCAGGGACACAACATTGTTGTGTAACCAGTTGCATTCATTTATATAATGATGAGCAATTAAAGCTATTCCCACATGTGCTAAGTGTATGTCATCTGTGTGAAATGCCGTAAGCTAGTCGCTATTTTACCAAATACATCGTGCTAGCGTTTGTATAAAAGCAAACGCCGTGCTTAAATAGGTTTATTCATGTGATTCATGTGAAACAGCAACATCATGGTGTCTCTCACTTTTCCCAGGTAGCCAACCTTCTGCGACTTTTCCAGATCCCTCAGATCAGCTACGCTTCCACCAGCGCCAAGCTCAGCGACAAGACGCGCTACGACTACTTTGCCCGGACGGTACCGCCCGATTTCTTTCAAGCCAAGGCTATGGCCGACATCCTGCGCTACTTCAACTGGACGTACATCTCTACTGTGGCCTCTGAAGGGGACTACGGCGAGACCGGCATCGACGCCTTCCAGCAGGAGGCTCGTGCGCGGCACATCTGCATTGCCACCTCAGCCAAGGTGAGCCGCTCCATGAGTCGCTGGAGTTACGAGAACGTGATCCGATCCCTGCAGCAGAAGTCCAACGCCAAGGTGGTCATCCTGTTCACTCGCAGCGAAGACGCCCGGGAGCTGCTGGTGGCAGCAAACCGCATGAACGTCACCTTCACTTGGGTGGCGAGCGATGGCTGGGGGGCACAGGAGAGTGTGGTGAGGGGCAGCGAGGCTGTGGCCGATGGGGCGTTCACCATTGAACTGGCTTCTTATCTGATCCCCAAGTTTAATGACTATTTCACTTCTTTGCACCCCTACAACAACACCAGGAATCCTTGGTTCAGGGAGTACTGGGAAAACCAGTTCCAGTGCAGCCTCCACGATCTGGGCTGTGGGAAGCACTCGCTCCGCGAGACTCAGTTTCAGCCGGAATCCAAGATCATGTTTGTGGTGAATGCCGTCTACGCAATGGCCGCTGCCTTACACAACATGAGGCAGGCCCTGTGCCCCAACTCCACCAAGGTGTGCGATGCTCTGAAACCGGGCAACGGCAGAAAGTTTTACAGGGACTACATCCTCAAGGTCAAATTTGAAGGTAATTATGGTCTTGATGAACTAATTTTAAATGAATATAAATTGTACAAACTTTTTTTTTCTCATTATTCTATCAACTGTCTAAAAGCTCAAACTAGTAATTCCCAGATGCCAGGTGAGATGAGATGAATTTAGATTAATTGCACCAGTTCATATAAAGTGTTGAACTGCTGCATGACTGATTCTACACACTTGCATTTACAACATTGCAGCTGCAGAGAAGCGCTGTGATGGAGTTTGCAAATATGAACCCATTTCCTCATCCTCAAGCTTAGAGAGGGGAAAACTTTTAACGCGTCTTGACTCAGATGTGGAACGAGACGCCATTGTTCAGCGTGAACGCTGCAGATGTTGATCACACACGCCATGCCATCCTCACAGATCCGTCCAGAACTCTTTGAGTTATCTTGCTAACAGATGGACGGATGGACAGACAGACAGACACTGGCGATGACATAACCTCCGCCTCGCCTCGGCGGGGGTCAATATGTTGTATTCAACTAAAGGGACAACTGAGACTGCCCTTTTGCTGCATTTGATTTCACTCGAACACTTGTCAAACGTTCCATTGTTCCCTCTTTCTCTTCTCTTCAGCGCCATTTCGTCCACCAGACACGGAGAACGTGGTTCGCTTTGACGCCTTCGGGGACAGCCTTGGCCGTTACAACATCTTTCACTACCACAAAGAAGGCGGACGCTACGTCTACCATAAGGTTGGCTACTGGGCTCAGAGTCTGACCCTGAACACCAGCCTCATCCCCTGGGCTGGCCAGGCCGCGCCAACGTCCCAATGCAGCGACCCCTGCAGGAAGAATGAGGTTAAGAGCATGCAGCCGGGAGACGTGTGCTGCTGGATCTGTATCCCCTGCCAGCCCTACCAGTATTTGCAGGATGAGTTCACCTGTGCTGACTGCAGCTTCGGACGGTGGCCCTTGGCCAACTTGACGGGCTGCTACGACCTGCCTGAGGAGTACATCCGCTGGGAAGACGCCTGGGCCATTGGACCCGTCACCATTTCTTGTTTGGGGATGATGTGCACGCTCTTTGTTGTTGGCCTCTTCCTTAAACACAATGAGACGCCTGTGGTGAAGGCCAGCGGCCGTGAGCTCTCCTATATTCTTCTGATGGGAGTGTTGATGTGCTACAGCATGACCTTCATCTACATCGCCAAGCCCTCCACAGCAGTGTGTACACTGCGCCGGCTCGGCTTAGGCACCTCCTTCGCCGTGTGCTACTCGGCTCTCCTAACCAAGACCAATCGCATAGCCCGCATCTTCAGCGGGGTGAAGGATGGCGCCCAGCGCCCTCGATTTATCAGCCCGGCCTCCCAGGTTGCTATCTGTGGCGCTCTGATCTCCTGCCAGCTGGTCGTGGTGGTGGTTTGGCTGCTGGTGGAGACCCCAGGGGTGAGAAAAGAAGTGAGCCCGGAGAAGAGAGATGTGGTTACACTCAAGTGTAACAGCAAGGACTCGAGCATGCTCATGTCTCTCACTTACAACTGCGTCCTGATCATCCTCTGCACGGTCTACGCCTTCAAGACACGCAAATGCCCCGAGAACTTCAACGAGGCCAAGTTTATCGGGTTCACCATGTACACCACCTGCATCATCTGGCTGGCGTTCCAACCCATTTTCTACGTCACCGCCAGCGACTACAGGGTAGGTTGTTGCATCGCTAACCTGGGTGCCAGCTAGGATTGACTGAGAGTCATCCGAGTCTGCATTGCTTTAATTCTTTATAATGAACTAGCATGTAGAAGATTGTCAGGTGCTCTCAAAGGAAAGGGCTTTAAAAAAAACAACTTGTTTTATCCATAAGGTTTAAATATGAATGAAATGAGAGCAAATGATAAAATATAGATGCTTAAGTCACAGAGAAGGCTGACAAATATCTTCCCTGACAAAACTTTACTTCTAGTGGTTTGGTGCCTCTGTGCTGCTTCTCAAGACGTATTCTAGGCTTTCTATGAACTGAAGACACTCAGTGGCTAAAAGGAAGAGGGAGAGGAAGAGGAAGAGGAAGCAGCTCCTTCACATCTCAAATACAGCAGGAAGCCATGCCATCCTCAACTTCCAGCATACACAGACAGACAGACAGACAGACAGACAGAGGGGTGGCCAGATTCGTGTTTTTTTTAAATTCCTCTGGGATGTGAAAAACAAGAGGGAGAAATCCACAGGAGGACCCCCCTGACACACCTCTGCAGTAATACAGACATGGCAGTTAGATAGATAGGCCACGAGACCCCGTGCGTCCCCGTGCATCCCCGTGCGTCCCCGTGCGTCCCCGTGCGTCCCCGTGCGTCCCCGTGCGTCCCCGTGCGTCCCGTGTGTCCCCGTGCGTCCCCTTGCGTAGCTGTGTGGAGTGGAGCGTGAGAGACTGGGATGCTCAGTCCCAGCTGTGTCCGCTGTTCTGGGACGGCAGTAAGGCTCGCAGGACGCTTTCCTCCAGGCCCGCCAGGCAGCGCTATTGATTCACAGCCAGACTGGTCTCATCCGGCAGACGACAAACTCCCAATTGACCGATGAATAATTACAGAAGCAACCAACTTGGCTCAGTGTCTCCAGTTTGTCACAGGCAGGGACGGACGAGAGGAGTGCCCCCCCCCCCCCCTCCAGTTTAACATCACTTCTCAAAACTGGCATCACAGCTTGATGCAAACTTTAGGCTGAAGATCAAATACAAATGTGATGATTATCATATGAAATATTGAAAATGTTCTCTGTACCTTGAGGGAGATGGTTCTGCTCAGACACCGGTGGTGATCATCTCCTCTCCACAGCAAACGAAATGTTAAAACAGCCGCTGCTGTGATGAGCTGGCAACAGGTCCGAGGTGTACCTCGTCTCTCGTCCATAGCAAGCTGGGATAGGCTCCAGCAGACCCGCGACTCGCAAAACGATCGTCTCAGCTACAAGAACGTGGATGGATAAATGGATATTATGGCCCGGCCTTTACTTCTAAATGAAGACCACGCACCACTACACATACAATTGATTCTTTGTTTTTGTGATTTATCATGACCTGGACGACTGAGAACCTGCACAGACATGTCAATATGAATATAATATCCATGGCACAATTACCCAGAAAGTATCACTGACAGGAAATAAAGGAATCATTCTGGCAATGCATTACAATAGTGGCAGAAATACATCTATTGTGGTTCACCATTGAAATCAGATGATCAAACCATCAAGTAGGATGGAGAAATGAAGTTATCACGGCAAATGTTATTTACGTCTGAAGCAGCAACGTTGCATTCATGGAAAAAATATTCATGCCAAATAGAAACAAACAAAAAAAAACCACAGAGGAGAAATCGTAACCACCAATGCTCTACATCTTGTTTTCCACACTAGAGCAAAAGATCTCTGGAAATATACGCCTGCAAATGCGGATTCTGTGTTCTTTGCTCTTCCAACGCATCATCCTGTGAATTATTAAAACCACTTAACAGGTCATTCCTGCAGTTCAGTCCCCGGTTCTATTCAAAACTATTTCTGAAGAAAGCAGAGGACGTAAACCTCCCAGGATGACTCACATAATTATGTCTTAGCCGTCGCTCTGCCTTTGTGTGTTACTCTTCATCTAAATATACAGGAAAGATACACAATAAAAAATAAATTGGTATTGTAGCTTTTCTGTGAATTTACATCCGGACCTGGTTCCTGAAGGCTTCGCTGCTTGTATTGTATTTCAGAGGTGGCCTGACAAGAATCTTAATGTTGAATTTATAGCATGTGGCATCCTGCAATACATTTCAATATATTGAGATACACTCAGCTGCGTAAGCGAGTAAAAAGGCCAAACACATTTATGGGTACCTTTTGCAGATCGAGCAATGCGTGTTGCCCACCTTGTTTTGATGGCAACATTAGCATTCAGGGTGATGACAGCGTGACACCTGCTGTGCCCTGTGAATAAGGGATGCACCTGTAACACACCACGTAATGCTGGATTGCATGCTACTACTCAAGGGGGGTGGGGGATCTCTGAGGAGATGGGAAATGAAGGAGCAGACCAAATGGCACAGCATAATGTGGGCTAGGTGAAGGGGAAAATAGAGCGAGGGATGAGGGGTTGAGTGAACAGATCGTTCTCTTTAGCAATCCGCCCTCTCTCCCTTTCCTCCTCAAAGCGCCTGGTTTTGAGTCAGAGTTAGGAAAGGGACTCTTTATAGTTTCTCCTCAACACGAATTTGGTTGTACACGGAAACGGTCCTCGGCCCCCACACCCCCACACTTCTGTCAGCCCAACAGAGTAGAACTGATTGAACTCTTTGTGCTTGTTCTGAAACTCGCTCTCCAGCCAGACTACCTTTCATTCGAACCCGATGCATCGTCTGAGAGAGACTTGCTCTCGTTCCAGGTCCAGACGACCACCATGTGCATCTCCGTCAGTCTGAGTGGGTCGGTGGTGCTGGGCTGCCTCTTTGCTCCCAAGGTCCACATCATTCTGTTCCAGCCACAGAAGAACGTCTGCAACCTCAGAGTGGCCACCACCCGCTTCAGCGTCACCGCGGGCCCCTGCTCCAGCTTCTCTCAAGGTAGCAACAGCACTGCATTCATCAGTACGGCACGCAGATACGCCATCGATGTGATCTGTCATTCACACTGTGGTACATCTGAGATTGTCTAAAGAAGCCTTTTTTTAAATGATTTTCAGCAACGGCCTCCAACGTTGTTCCGACGGTGTGCAACGGACGAGAGGTGGTGGACTCCACAACGTCCTCCTTGTGAAGATTAGCTCAGCTCTTCTGCCAAGCTATGTAAAACAGTTATATAATCACTAGTCCTGGATCAGGTGTCTCGAGTATTAAAGCGGTCACAGACGACTGTCCTGACTTTGTTGTCCTCAAAGTGCTGTGAGTACAATGTCCCAATGATCCTATTTTGTTCTTTAAATGAGATGCCGATGACGGCGCGTGTGTGCAGCCCTTGTTCTTATTGAAGATTCTACTTGCAATGATGGAGTCAATTATAGTAAATCTGTTAAATGTAATATATACGAGACGTTTTTAACGTAGATTTTGGTGAACCAGTTTGTGCTTTCTTGTAATTTATGTAAATAAAATGTTTTTTTTTTTTATTAAAACCAAGGTGACTGATCTGATCTGACTGTTTCCTGGCACATCACGAAATACACATTTCAACTGAACGTCTATGGAAAAGTGCTTTCAAGCGAAGATTTTCTCATCTTGACACTATAAACTATGGAATACACCTTTTCGTCTTAGTATCCCTCCATGATTTGGATGAAACATGTTGTCACACTAGATTCTTCATCTTTGCCTTCCGTCGCAGACAGTTAAATATCTATAATGTGCTAAAGCAACTTCACCTGTAGTATTTTTCAACAGGTCACGTTGCAATTATTTACTGCACATTTCCTCATTCACAGCACTGATGCAGCTTTGATGACGGAACTGCATTGCATGGGTTTAGTTTCACACTCAAGGACACTTCAGCATGTGAACAGCGAGCTGGGGACGAACCATCAATTGTGATGGATGGGCATCCGGCGCCACCTCTGGAGTCACAGCCCCAACAGGAAATCATTTACAACCTCATGGTGCAAGTCAAATAAATAGTGCCAAATCACAGCAAAGGTTATCTAATGAGATTGTCAAAAGAGCAGCTCTAGTCTTTACTCTTTATTTCACATAAATCCACCAATTCCACTGTGAGAAAGCACTTTGTGGCAAGGGAGAAGAAAACCTGCCTTTTAAGAAGCAACGCCAAAGCAGACCGACTCTGTAGGTGGCGTTCCATCCGACCTGGCCAGTGAGAGAGAGGGGATAGAGATGGAAGGGAAATAGACAAGCGGTGCAGTTGAATTAAATATGGAACCAGTCTGGCTTTTAAACCACAGCTGCATAATAATTATTACTTTCAATCTACACCATCTGCCACGACCAAACAGCCATTAAATAAAAATAACAAGCACAAATATTATCATCTGTCAATACCAGATAAAATCCACTAAAGCTGCCCGCGCACACACACACGCACATACGCACACCCGTGTGTCATCTGACAGGGCGGCAGAGGCATGAAACATACACCAACACAGTAGTTTTGAGTTAACACTGCCATCTAGTGTTCAAATGTTGGCGACCCAACCAACCAACCAACCAACAGCCAAGTGAACAAATAATAGCCAATCAGAAGCAGAGTGAGGCGGGTCTTACCTTCATCGTAGTAGGGCTGCATTTGAATCGACTCCACCCCGCGAGTCTAGCTCCGCCTCTTCCTGTGACTGTAAAACGAAAACTTCCCGATAACCACCGACTGTCACCCCGACTTGAGAGGAGTATTCATTGTCGGGGAGAGTCTGTCCCCCCGCGTCCTTTATCCGGGGAACCGAGTCAACGTTAAAAAGGTGCGTTCACGGCGGAGGAAAAGTCACGTCGTGTTATCGATTAACTAGGCTGGGCGAAAGCTGTCCACTGGCCTTGCTCCATAACATGTCAAAAACAACTTGTCCATAATAAGACATGTCTCGTCTTTATAGCCGCAAACACTAGCTAGATGTATTAGTACTCGGTAAGTACATATAAAGGGGGTTTTCCCATTTGTGTTGATGCTAGTTAGCTTCGCATCCTCGTCGTGTCTGAGCTTGTCCCGCCGTCGTGTCCCAGATGATGAAGTTTCTGTGCAGGGTCTTCATCAGCCCGCGTTAATGGCACCAAAGAGACGAGCTGCTTCTGCTGCAAAGAGAGGAGGCAAGAAGGTAAAAGAGGAGACGCCGGAACCCAAGGATGCCTTTACCTCTGCCAAAGAGGCCCTGCTGGCCGCAGGTGCAGGGCCGCAGGTGAAGGGAAAGAAGAAGGTGGACGAGCACTGCCCACTCTCCAGCGACGGAGAGGTAAGACGGACGCCGTGTGACGTCAGCCAGGTGTCTTCAGGCGCACCAATGTCCTCCGTTTCCTCCGCCAGGTGCACGAGGACTACGACTGCATGCTCAACCAAACTAACATCGGGCATAATAACAACAAGTTTTACGTTGTTCAAATCATCAAATCGGACAACGGCTACTATTCCTGGAACAGATGGGGCAGAGTGGTGAGTCTGAGCTGCGTTTGAGCTCCTCTCGCTTATTTAGGAGATTTGTTTATTGCCTGCAAATATGTAAAACACTTTTAATGTACATTTAGGTCTTGTAAGTGTTTATGCAAACAAATGTCTTAAAAATGGATCATTGATGAGTTTATATTGTCACTGCTGCTGCTATGCTAAGAACAGCATGTACACAGGAGTATTGATGACCTTCCATCAGTTATATACGATCCGTCTCGCGCTCACGATGGCGGTGGTCCGACTGCCTCGTGTCTCGTCTGACTCCAGGGGGAAGTGGGACAACACAAGCTTAACGAGTTTAGTGACGTGGACAAAGCCATCAAGGACTTTGAGAAGAAGTTCAAGGACAAGACGAAGAACAACTGGAGCGACCGGCTGGGTTTCGTGTCTCACCCTGGAAAGTACACCCTGATTGAGGTGGATGGAGACGAGGACGCCGAGGTCAAGGTGCGTGTCGGCGACCGTCCCTCTGGAACGAAGCCTGTCCGCTGGATCTCACTGGCTGTGCTTACAGGTGGACAGCGTCGATGCAAAGCCCGTCAGCGTGACCAGAAACGTCCTGCCCTGCACCCTCGATGCGGCGACGCAGAAACTCGTTGAGCTCATCTTCAGCAATGACATGTTCAAAGAGGCCATGGAGTGCATGAACCTCGGTGCGTGTGCTTGTGCCTTCATTTGAATCCGAACCAGTTCTGTAACATGTCGGCTTCGTTAAAGTGCACGTTGCTTGCTAATAGGGTGTCGGCTTTCAAGTCACTGCCCTTTTTTACTAAAGAACAAGTGATAAGACGACTGGATTTAAATGTACAGAGACAAGTAAACAATCAAAGGCTGAAACACGTTCTTTAATTTCAGCACTTTGATCATATGAGTACGTAAGATGACAATTGTGCATAAAAATAGACCACATATCATCTAAGATGTCTTTCCTTGATTCTAATTATTTTTTGGCTAAAAGTATTTGTTTGTGTATATGAATGTGTGTGTGTTACAGACATCAAGAAGATGCCTTTGGGGAAACTCAGTAAGATCCAGATTGCTAAGGGATTTGAGGTGTTGGAGGAGATCGAGGCTGCCATGACCCAAAAAAGAGGAAGGCCACGTCTGGAAGAGCTCTCCTCAAAGTTCTTCACTGTAATCCCGCACAACTTCGGCCGCAGCAGACCCCCGGCCATCGACGACAGAGAGGTCGTGGAGAAGAAGAAAGAGATGCTCATGGTGAGGATTTTAATACTTTCATGCTACAATCGGCTGCCCTGTTATGTCTCCTCCTCCTCAGAGTTCCTCTTGGTGTTCCTAAAGGTGCTGGCTGACATCGAGCTCGCCCAGACTCTAAAGTCAGAGACTGAAAAGGCTCAGGAGGAGATGGTCGAGACGGTCCCCCACCCACTGGAGCAGGACTACAATTCTCTCCATTGCAGGCTCGGCTTAATGGACGCAGACTCAGAAATATTCAAGGTACAGACGTTCTGAGAGTCAATGAATAGAGGCCGCTTTTTCATATTCATGTTGTCCTCTTAATCAATAATCGTCACAGATCATTGAGAAATACCTGAAAGCGACTTCAGATGGATATCGCAAACCAAAGATTCTCAACGTTTGGGAACTTGATCGTGAGACAGAGGTGGGAGCGACGGCGTTGTTTCACGTGATTGGTCGCAGTCCTCTCTAAAACGTACGTTGCGTGTCGCAGGGAGCGCGCTTTGATGAAAACGACAAGCTGGAGAACCGCCGCCTGTTGTGGCATGGCACGAACATAGCGGTGGTGGCAGCCATCCTGAAGAGTGGCCTGAGGATAATGCCCCATTCAGGGGGGCGTGTTGGGCGGGGCATTTATTTCGCATCTGAAAACAGCAAGTCTGCATGCTACGGTGAGGAAAAAAAAGATGGAATAAGATTTGAGATGGACGACATTTTTATTGCCGCGTCCCTTTTTGCTGTGAATTTTTAGTGCGCACTTCCAAAAACACTGGCGTGATGTTCCTGTGCGAGGTTGCTCTGGGCAAAGAGAAAACCATCACCAAAGACAACGGCTCCCTGAGATCCGCCCCCCCGGGCTTCGACAGCGTGGTGGCACGCGGTTCGGTGGAACCAGGTACACGGGCAAAAATAAAAAATAAAGCCTCATTCTTTAAAAGAACCACAAAGCTTGCATGTTTAAGATGGCCTTATTTCAATGAAAGCTCATTTTCTAAATGATGTCTCACGTCGTGTTTTCATCACCTGTGCTTCCAGATCCTTCCCAGGACACCTTCATCACCCTGGAGGGCAAACAAATAGCTGTTCCTCAGGGCAAGCCCATAAATCAGCCGCAGTTTTCGGGCAGCTCCTTCGGCAACAGCGAATATCTGATCTACAAGGAGAGTCAGTGTCGCCTGCGCTACCTGCTGGAGCTGAAAATGTAGCACCTGAAGGAAAGAAGCGTTCCCTCTGCGCACGGCGCTTCCTATAAAGCTAAGCTATGCTGCTATCCTATATGGCTATGGTCTTACTGCTATTGTGCACATGTTCCTATCAGAATGCAGAAATGGCTCATACTTCTATGTGCCTCAGTTTCCCACTTGATTATTTGATTTTGTCTTTTTTCCCAATATTCCAAAGGTCTTTTGTTTAGTTTGATTTTCCAACTACGCGATGTACCTTGTTTTCTATCTGAGAACTCAGTTAGCTTACTTTTTAACACGTTGCTTTGTTATTCAAAGTAGTGACGGCGTGTCCACCAGGAAGACGGTGATCTATACATATTAATAATATGTAGGAGAGATTTAACTTAGACTCGTAGTACATTGTGCTATTATATTAGTCTATATAGAGACAGGCTTACAGGCAGATGTATAAGGTGCAGTTTATGTCTACTAATCAGATGTTAGTACAAATATCACACACGGGGTTGAGCTGTTAATTATGTGATCGATGTGACCACACGGTGGCAGTAGTGAGTAAATCCTCTTTAATGTAATTGCCCCAGCATGTTTTGCACTAAAACATTACTTGAATCAACATGTAATTAATAAACTAAGTGCCCCTCTAATCTTACTGCAGCGGGTTTTCTTTGACTGCTGACCTTGAAGATGCCTTTTTATTCTCACTATTTCAGGTGATTTCCGTTGTTACAGTGCAGAAGGTCAGCTGATGTGTGGCCGACAGGATTCTGGTGGGCTTTGTTTGATTAAAGTTTCTGCTTGTGCAGAATCGAGCTATTATGACACGTGAACAAAGAACTCAGAATGCTGATTTGGGCTGACACTGGTTCCAGCCCCAGTCCTCCCAGCGTATGTTTCAGTGTATCCCAGAGCAAGACTCGGATTCTAACGTAGTTAATTTAATATTTGGGATGGCACCAGTCAGATCCTGGTGGACTTTAGGACCCGGGGGGAACTCGAGGCTCCAGAAGTGGGGACAGTGGAGTTTGTGTCCATCGGGAAGCAAAACAATCAACAATGCGTGGTGTGACAGTCAGTGCCGTTCACAGGACAGGAGTCCTGCGTGCGCATCACTCACCGGGAGCGTGCATCATCCACCGGCTCTTTGTTAGGAAATATAGATGTGGGACATCGCAAGTTTGAAGCCCCGCAGACGCTGAAAAACCTGGATGTAACTTCATGGATTATCAGACAGACAATTTCCTTTTTTTTTTACTATATGGAAACAGTGAATGAATAAAGCTGGGTTTTCTTTGGTTTGTACCAAAACAAATATTTGTAGGTTTTCATCGAGAAACCGTCAGCTTGTTGTGGAACGACCAGACGGCGTGGATGAATCATGGGTGGGTGTTGTGTCTGTTTCTTTTATTGTTTGGGGATGAAAACTTAAATGCAATTTCTCTTTTGAAGCACTGAACATATTTTCTATTGCAGACAATGTAAAGGTGGAAATATTATTTTTGTTTATCATTACTGATCTGGGAAATAGGGTCAAAGTCAGGTATCAATGTGTTTCAACGTCAATTGTCTCAATAGGCCTTTAAGGAAAATACTTTTAAAAATAATTTCTGCTTTTACCATGTCTGTTGCTTTCTGGTGCTTATTGTTGATGCACCCTCAAGGCTGCTTCGTTCTATATTTGACTGTAAACAGTTTTCTATTTACCCATAAGCGTGCCTGTTTACACTTAAAACATGTCGGCAACTGTTTTCATGTTTAAAGTTATGGATCAGAAATCAAGAAAAACTTCAAAGAGATATAGTTTTAATTAACATGAAGTGAAATAGTAAAACCTCACCCTGCATCTGTATTATTCGATGTTACACTATTCATATAAATTGCACAGGGAGGCGTGACAACATGCAGTACGTGCACAGCAGGAAGGCCCGGGTGGCCTTATTTCTGGTGTCTTCAGAAATAATCTTTTCTTCTCAACAGGTCATCCGCATCAGACGTCTGAGATCCAAATGGAGAAAGCCTTGGATGAATAATGGCTGACGAGACGGGTCCCGTGATAAACTCTGCCCCAAACCACTCGGTGATCAACCCCACCACTGCCCTGTGGGAGCCCGATCCCACGGTTCCTGCAAATGTGGGCGTCGTCACCAGCTCCCAATCGCAGATCAGAGACCTGTTTGGGTTGTTCTGCATGGTGACCCTCAACCTCATTGCGCTGCTGGCCAACGCTGTCGTGATGACGGCCATCGCCCGAGCGCCTCACCTGAAAAGGTTTGCTTTTGTGTGCCATCTTTGTGCAGCCGACCTGCTGTGTGCCATCCTCCTCATGCCCCTGGGCATCATATCCAGCTCGCCGTTCTTTGGCACCGTGGTGTTCACCGTCCTGGAGTGTCAAGTCTACATCTTCCTCAACGTTTTCCTCATCTGTCTAACCATTCTCACCATCACGGCCATCAGCGTGGAGCGCTACTTCTACATCGTGCACCCCATGCGCTACGAAGTGAAGATGACCATCAACCTTGCGATGAGCGCCATGCTGCTGATCTGGATCAAGTCGGCCCTTCTGGCTTCGGTCACCCTGTTTGGATGGCCTCCTTATGGACACCAGAGCTCTATCGCTGCAGCTCACTGTTCTCTCCACGCCAGCCACAGTCGTCTGAGAAACGTGTTTGCCGTGCTCTTCGGTGTCGTCTGCTTCTGTGTGCCTGCAGGGGTTATCTTTGCTGTTTACTGTGCTGTGTACAAAGTGGCCCGCTCTGCAGCCTTGCAGCAGTTCCCTCCTGTTCCCAAGTGGGCAAACGAGAGCCCTGCTAAGACTCGCTCAGACTCCATCCACAGCCAGACCACGATGATTGCTCTGACTCGCGCTCTGCCCCAGAGGTTATCTCCAGAGAGGGCTTTCGGCGGAGGCAAGGCTGCCCTGACTTTGGTCTTCATTGTGGGCCAGTTCTTGATTTGTTGGTTGCCCTTCTTCATCTTTCACCTGCACATGTCCCTGACTAGATCGATGCACAGCCCCGGGGACCTGGAGGAGGCAGTCACATGGCTGGCCTACTCCTCCTTTGCCGTTAATCCATTTTTCTACGGCCTGCTGAACAGGCAGATCAGAGAAGAGCTGGTAAAGTTCCGCCGATGTTGCCTGAGCCAGACGGCGGAGCTTGGGGCTTCCAGCCACGAAGGTTCCCTTCAGGATAACTTCCTCCATTTCATCCAGAGAACCAGCAGCACAGTGCCTAAGTGTGATAACTCTAAACACACCAAAAACACTGTGGACAAAGACCCCCGCCCGGACTAACACCAGAGCAGCGCACTTCAACATAGACCAACATGATGTAGTCATGAACTGCAGCGCTAATATATAAACCATGTCGGGTTCATTGGCCTATTATTATTATTATTATTATTATTATTATTTGTTCTTTTTGGTCTCTGTAAGAATCCCCTGATTTGTATGTTCCTATCATCATCAGATGGTTTTGTTTTTTGACATTGATATAAAGTACCTCAGAGCGATGGGTTTCCCCCTCCTCATGAAGAGACCAGTGTGGACAAAGGAGCACAGCGAGAGTCCCTCCAGTGTTTGTCCCTCCAGTGTTTGTCCCTCCAGGTTTGTATTGTGCTGAGAGAAATGTAAACCTATTCTTAAAAAAAAAGAGGCTTTTTTTTAATGATCAGTGTATTTCTGATCATTTCATTGTCAGATGGTTTTCTCATTTATACCAAAGTACTGTGGTTGTAGTTGGCATGACAACCTGCAGAAGGGATGTGCCCCTGTTCATATTTCTCATTTATACTACAGATACACTGATTATACACAATGCTTTCAGATCTTTCATATACTGTACTGTACTTCTTAGTGGGGTGAAAACATGGAGTTTAACTGGAATAACAGGGACATTGGTATTTGCTGTATTGTAATTAATGCATAATGTTTTTAATAACAGCATGCAGAGTGTTGGTCCGACTCTGTCTAAGTTGTTAGGTGTGTCGTGTGAGTTCCACTGATCACTAAATGGTCCTCTGTGAACCTGCAAGGCCTTGAACTTCCTGTTTGTGACAGGAACGCCCATGGATGGTGAATGTCACTTGTTGTCGTGGAAACTGAGTGCGTGACTCACATGTCAATGAAGGCCGTTTACCTAGATGTATGTTGGATCCAGGTAAGTAACTGGGTATTCCACACACACACACACACACACTATAGTTGGTGTACACACCTCTGTTATATATCTGTAGGATACGTTACTGCAGCGTAGAGACATGCTGTCAGATGTAATGATTCTTACTTTATATTTATTCTCATTTTCTCATCACCAATGTCTTAATATTAGGGAGGAGGCCAGACTTCGATCATTCATGTCGTTACTCAGAATGCAGGACACGGCCGCTAACTGCACGGACATGAATTGGCTTCTCATGGGTCCCCCTTTCACGCCATTCAGTCCAGGTTGATTGGATGATACTTGAATAGAAGCTATTTGTGCTGTTTTGAATTAAGTTAATATCCAAAATAATTGACAGATGATCCCATTCATTTCGCTTTCCTGTTACGAACAGACTTGACCCTGTGCATTTTCATTTGAAAACTAATATTGCTCTTGTGCCCACGTTTTAGCATTTTTATTTATTTATTTATTGATATTCAACAACTTAGGATGTGTTTTTTTTCTTCTTTTTACATAATGAATAAATAAATAACCTTTCTTGGTTGTAAGTAAATGCATTTAAGTGGACAGCAGGGACTTATTTTTTGCATTGGTAGCAGGGGTTGGAACCTATTTGTCATTCAGTTTAATCAGTGGCAAAAACTTTGATTGAAGTCATTAATTTACAAACCGGGAGCTGCAACTCACTTAGCATCGGTCAATGAGAATGTACAGACGGCCCGGCTCTTCATCAACCAAGGCGTCAAGCACAAGTGATGAAACATCTTCAATCAGATCCTCCCTCCTCGCGGCTGCAGTGCTGTTGTGATAAAAAAAAAAAAACCCAGTACTGGTACTTTGATATTATAATACTGAGAGAAAACGAGCTCTAATTTAGTTAAGAGTAAAATGCAATCGATTTCACCACCATTAATGCAACCACAGCCGACAGAGTGTGCCATAAACCAGAGCGTTTCCCTCTCTCTTCTTTGATTGGACTCGGATCCGGCGACTAGAACAAACACAAACCCGGCTGTTGTTACTAAATACCGATCCCAGCTAAGTGCACGAAGGATATTGGAGTCATCTTTCAGTCTAACTAAGCAGCTCATCAACAAGTAGAGCTTACAGACTATATGCAAGATGGATGGACGTCTTTCCTGCTTCAAGTGTGAGTCATGAGTTGGAAGAGAAAGAAAGCATCATGACTATAAGAACACTCCTGGAGACGATAGAACATTTGTGTTTCAAATATTCCCTAAAACGTACGCCTCTCAGAAATGTGGCCAATAAAGCAAAAAAGGCGATGCAGTTTTTAAAACCCTGTAAACTGTAAACACTAGAAAAGATTTGGTCCAATCAGCATTTAGATTGGTTTGATATAAACCACACCTTCACCGTGGAATTCTGTCCGCCAGCAGGCAGGAATCCTTCCAAACAAATAATGGGTGCGTGGGGACCTGGGCAGCATCTGCTTTCACATTTACATTATAGTCTAAATGAACGAATAAAAAAAACATTGCTTATTAATTTTACAACAAGGGCACTTGGAATGACAAACTCACAGATGGGAGCCAATTTTTTTTAGCTTCTTTAAGTGCATTGCTTTGATCATTTCTCAAACGGATGTGGTTTGACATCATTTTAGTTCATTTATGCTGATTCATGTTTCTGAATGAAATACAGATAAAAGGTTCTTAAAACCAAATTTACCATCCAGACATTTCGGAAAGAGCCATTAAATAACTCTTGATGTGATTATAGAAATAGAACTGAGTTGGCCTGACATTGTGGCAGCAATATGTCACCGGTCTCTACTGGTGAAGAGCAAAGCTCTTCAACGAGGAAAGTAAATAACAGTTTTCATTTAGAAAGAGGCTCAAAAGGAATGTAAATGCTGATATGGATCTACTGGATGTAGGAAAAAAAACACGTAAATGCTAGCAGTTTGAAATTGAATTAGGACTTTGGAAATGGATTTTCAATGTAGTGTGTCACATGGAAAATATCACTGAGGGCAGCACTTCAAAAGCCAATAAAGGCATTCCACAACACGGAGCAAGGCAGTCAGCCTTCCGCTATGGGCCGCCTGGGTGCCAGTGACAAGCCTGCAGAGGTTCTTCTTCTGCACCCTGCTCAGCCAAAGGTCAGAGGACATGACAGCAGTTTGCCGAATAAGCTGAGACACAGCTCAACTTGAGGTAGACCAGCAGGGGAACCAATGGAAGTGAAAGAAGATGTGTCATTTGAAAACTCAAAGGCCTCCGATTAACAACAGGGATCCCAAGGGAGTCGAATAGAGTCTTAAGGGAACTGCTGTGTAATGTCAAAAGGATTTAATCAGCGGACAATACACATAAAACCTCAGAGAGAACAAACTGGGGTTTGTCAATTCTGTCTGCAGGAACAGAGACCTTGACGAGTCGGCATGAATAAACAAAGTCCCAGGACATGCTCTGCTTACAGAAAGCGTTGATCCAGACGGTGCACGCATAATACAAAGTGATCTGAAGCAGAGCTCTATGCGTGTCTTTATTACTAAACTGGGTGGGTTTTTGGACCCACCTTTTTGGACCAGCAGCTTTAACTTTGGTCCTATGTCACGTATAAATGTGCTGCATAGTACTGACCTCAAGTGGATACTTTTTGCCTCTTCTCAGAATAGAAGAACAATATGTGGTAGGAAGTAGTTTTGTGAACAATTAAAACTGCTTTGGGTAGTATAGACGTTGTCTTTGTCATTCTGCTTGTTAATATCTGGTAATACAGTTTAGCTTCTACACCAACTCACAGAATCGTGTTTTACCTCCACAGTGGTTGGAGATCATCTTCAGCAGCTCCGTGTGTGTGTCTTGAGCTGGATGTGAGGGAGTCGTGGCCTGTTTGAGGCCTTCTGGCTGCGGGGCCTCTGCTTTATCTGCTTGTTCATAGATTTACAGACATATTTACAATCCCTTTACATTTCTCAAGAGCATTTAATCTAGCATTTTGTTTTTAAAATCCCGGATTCCTTCACCGCATCGTCATTGATCTCTGTTAATTAGATCAATCTCCTTGGTGCGGCTGTCCTTCACAGTCTTCTCCTCACTGGCACTGCACAAGCTAATTAGAAAACAAGGAAGAAAACAAGCGCGGGTGAAAACAGAGGTAAAAATACAGCGACAGATTGCTGCTCCCAGGAATCCAGGCATGTAATGATATTACTCAGGCCTATAAATAACAAGTCTTGGGCAGCATTTTGTAGGCGTCAGGGAGCATTGTGCACTTCAGATGAGAAGACACCAATATTTGTAACTCAGCTCCCTTACTGGACCGTATGACTCTAAACCTATGTGTCTGAGCCGTGTGCTGTACGTCCGTCTGAATTTAAAGGAGGTCCGGTCTCGTCTGAATGCATTGACACCCACAGAATCAAAGGTATGCCCACTATGACTGCTGAGCTATTTCTGTCCCTCTGCCTCTGTACCTAACTGGCCTTTACTCTCTCCATTGCACACTGAGGATCCTGCTTTTATTGGGTTGGCTGCTGATCACATGCGCTATGTTCCCATTCCTCCCCTCCCTCCTCGTCTCTGCCACCAGGGACCCAGGGAAAAGGATGCCAGTTTGAGCAACAAAGTCACGCATCCTGAATTGTTCTTACGCTCTGCAAAAAGAGATTAACCGCCCCAGAGAGCTGGGGGGGGGGGGGGGGGGTGTAAACATGCACCTCCTCTTCATATGCCTTTTTTTGGTGTGTGTTTATGTCACTATACCTGAGATTTTGATTTAGAAATTGATTTAGAATTGATCCAATAATTATACTCAAAACACAGTCCCAGCTAAAGCCAAAGCTGAAGTGCGTGTTTGTGCTCACCGACTCCTTCTGGACTGGAAGTTTGTGCTGCTGTGCACACCCTGCCCAGTTTGCTCCACAACTCCATGTGAAATGTAACACAACCCTGGGTTCTCCTTTACAGCATGCCTTTTTTTGTCTCTGTGCATTAAATTGTGTATGTGTCTCTATGTGTGTGTGTGCAGGGTGGGGTGGGGGGGGCCGGGCCTCCATTTTTACCAGGACGTCTGCAGCAGCTGTCCACTGGCATGCTAGAGGGAGTGCCACAGTGGTAAGACAGGGAATCAGAACCGGACTGAGGCGTTTCATCCAGGAAGGTTCCTTCTCACCGTATCCTTCCCGTCTCGGACCGACAGACCCACCATGGCGGATCAGTACCAGTACAATGCCAACGAGGAGAAGATTGTGAAGGACAGCCACACCAAGGAGATTGATCTAATTAACAGAGATCCAAAGCAGATCAATGAAGATGTGGTGAAGGTTTGTGCAGTTCCCTGTAACAGGATTCAGAGCGTAACGCTTCTCGCAGGTGTAGAATGTGTGTGCATGTTAAAAAATAAATAAATGTATAAAGTTGTTAGTAGGAGCAAATACAGGAGCTCTAGTTATTATTCCGCCTGGAAAACCCTGAAATAGACCAGTGTCTACTATCTCCGGGTCTATTTTAGGCGAGGGCTGACTGCTGTTTATACTGCAATTGTTGCCATGCTTTCAACATGACTTCATTATCTGTGAGGTCGGGATGGAAATACATTTAGATTACATTTTGTTTTGACTCAAATGACTTTTGTATTGAGATAGTCAATGAAGTACGGCGTATGCTAACAGTGTCTGCAGTTCGGCTTTCAGTTAATCTGCCTGTGTTCCTTGCAGATAGAAGTTAAAAAGTTGAAAAAACATTTTGTCTTTTTAACTGGGACCTTTAGTCTATTCAAAGAGTCACTATAAATGTGGTAACCTTGATCATCCGTGAAAACAGTTTTTTCTACTAACATTTCAGTTTCTGGCTCTTTTTTTATTTTATTTTGATCTTACCATCAAAATAAATTAGATCAGTAATATCTATTGAAATGGTTGCCGGTTGGACTCCAATGTCCTGAATAATCAGATATTCTCTACTACTTTTCTGTCCTTTGATTGTTTCTAAAGAAATACAATAGATGGCCTGAAGTTGACTGGCTGAGTGCTGAGAGAGGCCAGACCTCGCAGCAACGATATAACAATGTGTGCCAGACATTTATTCACAGGAGGATCTTTGCAGGAAGCAGACAGACTCGTTGTTTCCCGTACTGATACTATCACGTGGTCTCGGGATGGACGGCTAGGCAGCGCTGGGAGCCAGCCTGACATGATTACAGACTAATGAACATTTTACAGGCTAATCTTGGACCAGGTGATATATGATGAAAACAGATTGAACCATCGCGGCGTTGCTCTCATGCACTTTACGTGAGGCGATGTGCTGAAATATGAATATGAAACATATGAAAGGGATTAAAAGCCACTCCAAACTTTACATGCATGCCAGTACAAAAAAAGTGTTTTCCTATTCAGTGAGGTGAAACAGCTAATTGGTTCCCCTGCATAAATTGAACTCTACTAGCTTTCACGAGCACAATCTTTACGTTTAACATTGGCATGTGCAAATTGCTTTGAGCCCACAGTCTGGTGGAGGCAGGAAGATAAAGAGCCAAGTTCTTTAAGGGATGTGCACTAATGAAAGTGTTTGCAAAACTTTTTCTATTAGGTGGAGTTTGAGGATGTCATTGCAGAGCCCGATGGCACGCACAGCCTGGACGGGGTGTGGAAGCTCAGCTACACCACCTTCACCGTGTCCAAGTACTGGTGCTACCGGATCCTGTCTGCTGTCTTCGGTATCCCTGTCGCTCTGCTCTGGGGCTTCCTGTTCGCCTGCATCTCCTTCTGCCATATCTGGGCCGTGGTTCCCTGCATCAAGAGCTGTCTGATTGAGTCGCAGTGCATCAGCCGCATCTACTCCCTCTGCATCAAGACTTTCTGCGATCCCTTCTTCGAAGCCCTCGGCAAAGTCTTCAGCAGCATGCGTGTCACGCTGCGCAAAGAAGTCTAAGTACTCTCGGTGTTTACAGAATGATCGGATGAAGTGCAGCATCCTTTTTTTACACTAGAAGATCAGTCTCTGCATCCTGCTTTCTCCCCGATACTTTCTTTTCCTCCCTTCGTCACATGCTGTTCCCCACCCTCATGCTCTCTGCTCTGAGCGTTGGCCTGCCCCGTGCCCGTTTGGCCACCAGAAGCTCCGTGACAGGTGCAGCAGGCAGCGTGGTTCTGTGACAGCTCTGGCGCTCCTGCAGACCCCAGTGCTCTTTCACACAGGGAGCAGCGGGGCCTCAACAAGGGTCTGTCCGCCAACATTCATTTGCATCAGAAAAAGCAACTAATTCAACCTCACTGCTGTATACCTGTGGACAATGCTGCCTGTATGCATTACATACATTACATCTGGCCTTTCTGTACAGTTACATAGACGCTGTACGTGTTTGTCATTTGCCTCTATGCTGAATTTTTAATTGAATTTGACGATCATATATGTAAGATTAATGGAGATTCTCTGATGACAAGGAAAAAAAAAGAGAATGTTTTCTCTGTGTAATTCATATGTGTTCTGATGTATTTCCTTTTTCCATCTATGATGACACCATGGGGACTAACAGACATTCTGCAGACTCTTCTGGAACCACACATAAACGTGCATGTCAATTTTACTCAATTATGTGCAAACAAGTATGGACCCAACTACTGACGTATATTAAAAACCTCTGTAAGAGACCCATCATTTTGATTACCGGTACGCAGAAAAAGAGCCTGCAAATTATACATCATGAGCCAAAACAAATTTTAAAACACTTCTACAATAGAAGAAACGCTTCCTTTTAATACGTCTTTTGTTCCAGTGGTTCAGTGTTTGGAAAAATATCATATGCAACATCTCAAATCATTCTGAGAGGCATAACCAATGTTTTTTTAGAAAAGCCAAACATCTTAACCGTGTTTCAGTGATATATTTAATAATCTCAGTAGCGGTTCACATACACAGCATCTGAGATCAGCATGTTTCTTTCTTTCTGGGTATTTCCAGCCCTTTATTGTGTTATAAACTGAAAGTTAGAACGTGAATGAGAAATGAAGAAAATATTCTGCCTAAAGAATTGTATCAGATTAATAAGCAAAGGGAATTATTAACAAAACTTTGAGCACCATTAATATATAGAATACATTAAAATAATTTGTGAAACCAAAAGACAACAAATTCTCCACAAATACAGGTCTCATAATTTTATTTAGGCCTTTATTTCTATTATTTGCTCCTGCAAATTGTGAATTGAACTTGTACAATTGCAGAGATAATGTACAGATAAACTGCAAATGTAAAATGTAAAGGTTATTGGTAAACGTTGATCGTGAAGGTTCACAGCAAAGGTTAGTGGCAGATGTTGCTTTTAGAAGACTTTTATTACATGATGTAATACTTTACACTGGCACATCGAATCAATTCAGGACTACAAGGAAAATAAGTTACATAGAAATATATAGCGCACACAGTGATTTAAGTAAAATATAAACATGTGTCATTTTGGTGCTTCATGAATCCGTCCTGTAATCAACATGATGATAACATTAAAGCCACTCCCATGCAGTTATTGCTGTTTTAATTTAAAAAAATGTGTTGCTTTTCTTTGTTACATTAAAAGCGCAGGTTAAGCTAAATGCTAAATATTTCTTGGTGCTTCCACTAAAACTGAACACATAAAGGTTTGCATCACATAATAATTTTCCAGCTCGACAGGCAACACCTCTTTTTCTTTGGTAATGATGACTATCAGCAACAATGATTGAAGTGCTGTGTAATAACAGCATATATCTTGGTTGGCTAATATATTTAAAGCATTCACAAATATAAACACAAACGACTAAGCAACAGCTGCAGCCTTTTAAGGCTCTGCAAAAAAGAACATAAGAAACACCTTAATTAAGTAATAACTTTGGTAGCTTTTTCATTCATTCCGTCCTTTTTTTTGAAGACCAAACAATCAGTCATCGTCGTATCCTCAGCCGCTTCTCTGGATCCGGGTCGCAGGTTTAGGCTGGAGTCTATCCAACCTGCAGAGACCATACACCCTGGATAAGTTGGCAACTTTATCACAAGGCTTTCTTAGCTTCTTCTTCAGAATAAAACATGTCACGCATCAGTGGTTGGCCTAAAGATGTGTCTACTGGGCTGCAGAGCAATCAGAGCTCCGACCGAGGAAGACTTTTGGGACTGAGGTGACCAGAACAGCAAACATTTCGATGTGCTGCCAAACATTTACAGAAGCCTCGGATGCAGCTGAATCCGCTCAGGCAAACATCCCACCGACACATTTCAAGAAACCGCGTCCAACATTTCTTCAGTTAGTTCAGGGGCCGACGCTCCAATGAGCATTAGCTCGGTGTAAAAATAAAAATCATCTTCATGTGTGTTCTTGTTTTCTTGATTTTTTAAGTGTCTCATTAAAAACGGTCACCGACGGCCATCGTGCCTCATTCTAGCCATACCTCAAATTACAACTCACAGAAATGCACAACATTGCAAACGTAACAAAGTCAGCAACACTACGCACAATATTTACAACACAATATTCATATCAGATGAGAATGTTTGTCTGTACTAGGAATTATGAATAAATTAGCCAAGTGTTTTCCTTTTCTCTCTCTAAACCTCTGGCTGAGAGCCGGGTGGATGATGGGGGGGGGGTAGCTGGAGACAGGCAACGAGGAGGCGGCTTATGTGGTGGACGTCTGAGTGACGCTCCTCTGGCTGCTCGTGCTCTTAATAGCAAAGGTTGAGGAGACGCTCTTGTGACTGGAGTCAAAGTCGCGCTCACAGCGGCACTTGGAGGATTTGAGGTAGTGAGTGGAACAGCACAGAAAGTTCTGCCTAAGATCCTGGAACAGATGTCCGGCGAAGCACATGTAGATCCAGGGGTTGCAGCAGCTGTTGAGGCTGGCCAGCAGCATGGAGATGATGAAGGGAATGGCTGCAGAGGGCGAGATGGGAAGAGGGAATTTAAGAAAGGCTGTGCCAAGAAAAATCAAACTGCAGTTTGTTAAGAAATCAGCACTGGAGAAGGACGTCCCGATGTTCTGATGCTCATATTCTAAATAAAGATCGTTCTTGCTAAACCCTAAAAGCAGACAGGAAGTGTTATCACAATGTCAGGGCACATTTACTCTACGCCAACTCCACCGCCCAACTGACATTTGGCTAATGATTGTCTTACACGCTGTATTTAACCCCTCAATAATTGATATTCTTTCGCTCAACAGTGCAAACGCTGTTGCTCTCCTCATTCTGTCTCTAATGGCAGTATTTGTGCCTGAACAAAAGTGTTCTATGCAAATGATCCCTGGAAGGGTATCAAAGTCACGAGCGTGATTAACAAGAGCTGATCATTAGCCTATTGGCTAATGATCTGTTTATGCAATTAAAACAAATTCACCTTGTCAAGTTTGTCAGTTTCTTTATTGCTTCTTCCTAATTTATCTGCCCCCCCCCCCCCCCCAAATGTCCCCCCATGTGCTGCCTGTGTGATTTCCAGATTTCTTTCATCCCGTTTGTTTGCCTGTTTGCTGCCTCCTCATGAAAGTCGGTCTGTTTGTGAGTCATTCGATGTCAGATGTAAAGATGGCTGCCTGCCTGTCTCACGCTCAGCCTACTCTGCCATTCATTGCTTACGTGCATCGTTCTTGAAATACTTAATTACATCATAATCTTCAATAAGTCTCATTTCTTATTATCCTGGATCTGTTTTGCATTTTTAGTCCTCCTGTTATGAAACACGTAAAAAAAATGTGGTGAGCTCCTTCTCAGAAATATGTGGGCTGTAATCTTTAAGGTCATCTCTCTGGCTGTTATCAATAACACCTTCTTTTAGTGTCTGACAGAATATTTAACCTCTTGGTTTATTGTTACCTGTGCACTGAAGCGTCTCAGCATCAGCAGTTGCCAGGAGCAGCACTCATCGCTTTAGCGTTACTATGGTTACAGAGATCTTCAAAGTGCTTTTTTATGTTCTAAAGTAGTGCATGCTGATTGGCACGTGAGCGGTATCTCCCGGAATAAAGTTTCTAACAGTGTCAGCGTGTGTAGAAACACTGACCTCATGTCAGATCGTGAATCGGAACAAGACCAAGCCCAGATCGCACAGCAAAGTGAACACGATGGTTCCCTTTCTGATGACGATGAAATAAGAGGATTGGCATAAATGTCTTGCAGCTGTTAGCCTACATTAGCATTGGGACTGAACAGAGAACACACTGTTTGCTTTGAAGCCAATTTAGCCAGAAAGCCTTTAGGTGTGGCATCCAGTCTGGTCTGTTTTATAAATGCACAGGGACAACGTTTTGTTGGATGGATGGAGCAACTACAGGGAATTTCATCCTGGAGAGCTCTGTTCATTTTCTGCACGTTGACCAAAGGTAGTTATTAGTTAAACCTGACCCAACTTGTTTAGGTGCCTAAAACAAACCTGATTTTTTTACCATTTCATATCATTAGGAAGGCATTTTAGAAAAAGCCCTAAAGGTAACCGTGTCCCTTCTGCTGATCGAGGAGGAAGCATCTTGCATGGCTGCTTTCAAAGGAACCAATAAGAGAGCCATGCCAAGCAGTTAAAACAACACACATATTTGTAATCAGAACAAGAACTCTATAAACACAAGGATTGCTCTTTTTTTCATGGCGCTATCTGCTGGATTGGATAACATAAGTTATTGATCCCACACAGTAAAATAGTCCTCAGAAATTCAGTCTCTTTCGACAGTGCGCTTTAGGCTATCTTGCTCTAGCTATTAGAAGTGAACAGCACATTAACAAAAACATCAAATGGATCCAGCATCTCGTTGATGATTATGTCTATAAATGTCTCACTCATGAGCCGAAGTGAAGTTTACATTTAGACGAAGAACACCTTAAAGTAGTTAAATCTCTATTTATGTGAATCGGCTTGAACGATGCCAGTCAAAGGAAGCGCTGGCCTGCGTGATTTCAGTGCCTACACTAATGCCCCCCCCCCCCCAGTTTTTGTTTTTGTTTTAAGTGTCACTTTATGGAAATGTTCCGTGGTAAAATAATCTGTGTAAATATCTGAGTTTGTGTTTAATGCCTGCCGCTGTTTGCTATGAGTCTGCAGGTTACTCATCAATAATCAGGCGTGCGCTTTGATGCTCCCTATAATCTTGTCAACGGACACAACATTTAAAGTTCAGCATGCGACTCTAAAACTTTCACATTTTTACCGCCTGCTATCTTCAAAATTGTCTACAAGTAAATAGAAACTCTTGCGATTTTGGGGGTTTTCTTAAATAGCTTGAAGCCAATTTCCCAATATGGATTTTCTGCACTGTGAATAAGGCCTTCCAGCTGCAGGCTGTGTGATCGGCACTCATTTTCATGAGAATGACTCTAATTGGGACGTTATCTGCACACGCCGGTGTCACGGCGGCCTGTCTTTTGTAGACAAAAAGCTTACACGTGCCAATTTTGGCCTTTCTGAATGCTGTTCACGTGCAGCCATCATGACGTCAGCCTCAACCCTGCAGGTTCTGAGAGGAGACGCACACTGTCTGTTTATTCTCTGCTCATCGTGACATTTCCTGACATTATTGTCTTGTTCTGTTTCGTTCCTGTTTTAGGGCACTGCAAATACATTTTTACATGTTAATTCTACTCGACATATTCAAGTATTTCACGTTGTTCAAGCTGCTGCGGCGTGGCTTAAGCAGATCAGTAAATAAGCATATAGGGGCCTTTTGTGTTTAAATGCCAGCAATGCACAAAGGAATGGAAGAGCTGCAGAGGCACAAACACAAAATGCTTGAGGTGTGCCAGCCCGGTGCACACTCATTTGATTAATGATTAGCCACCAATTTTTCCCACTATAGGGATAAAGGAAACTTTGAGATGTATGTATGCAGTTTTAGCACCAGGGCTTCCCACACCGTAGTAAATGGGAATAATAGGAATAAATCGTTTGAGAATATATTAAAAAGTACGCTATATGTCCGCTATAGGGATTGTTTCTCCACGTGACCTTCTACTGCGTAAAGAGTCCACATGCAGCAAACTCCTCGGGCTTTATCTTGCTTGTTCTCCTCCAGTGGAAGACTCTGTCACCCGCACGCCCTCCAGCTGCGCCATCATGTATCCTAATAACAGCACATCGTGCCTTTGAATGAGTTCGACTTGAAAGTCCCTTGCCTGACCCACTTTAATATATAAACCAAAATAAACACACCTTCCGTGCGTAATGAGCGCCATTGCGCACGACAAGAAGGTTGCGTAAGTTCAAAATGTGCATCCACTTCTACTGGGAAATACTGTAAATGCGCTAAATGAGGGTAAATGCGTCTTTTTGACTTTACGCTCTTGCTTCATTACCTTTGCGGCACGAGCAAGTCCGGTCAAAGCGCACGGTGTGCGTTAAACTTGCGCGTGAACGTACCCTCACGGGGAGCCGCTGGATCCCACGCAGACCACATCTGGACAGAGAAAAACGGCGTCCAGCAGATGATGTAGACCAGGACGATCACAAAAGTCATTTTCACGGTTGTAATCTTCGCCTTGGAGATGAGCTTGACGCTGCTTACGCGCGTCAGCGCGTTGCGTTTGGAGGGTCTGGGGGTCAGATCTACGCACTGCTCGCGCCTCGTCTTCAGTTTAAAGTTTTGCCATATTTTGAAGCTGATTAGCCCATAACAGCTGCTCAGAATAGCCACCGGGATGATATATATGGTGAGGCTGATCCACGTGATGTAAGCCTTGGCGCCCCAAGGCTTCACAAAGTCCCCCCAGCAGTCATACACCCCTGAGCCGATCGGATCAACCTCTCTGAGGGAAAAGATGAACATCTGCGGGACGCTGAATATCAGACTCAGAAGCCAGGACAGCGTGACGTACATGCGGTCTTTCCTCTTGTGCAAAGAGCGCAGGGGCTGGCAGATGGCCAAACATCTGTCGAGGGACATCAACACTAACATGTAGGTGGAGGCGAACATCCCGACGACCTGCAAGTATTTCACCAACCTGCACAAGAAGTCCGGCCCGTAGAACCGGAACGTAATGTCCCAGATAAGTTGCGGTAGAACTTGAAACATCGCCACGACGAGGTCGGCGATGCTCAGGTGCTTCATGAAGTAGTACATGCGGGATTGGCTGTGCTTGGCGCTGTGGATGGCCAGCAGGACGCACAGGTTCCCGGCCAGCGCCAGAAGCAGCACCAGGGCGAGCACGATCACCTCCACCTTGGCCACCTCCTCGTCCCGCTTCACCGGGCTCGTCTTGTTCACCGCCGAACCGGTCCCGTTACCGAGACTCGCGTTCCACCAGGACTCGTTCGAATGCCAAAAGTCGCTTTGGATTGGAACGCGTTCCATTTTCGCTCGTCTTGTTTCCCCCGCTGATGCGTAAAGGTGACTAAAAGCCACTTCTCTCTAATGTGTGACGCAAAAAAAGTCAATGTCGTTGCTAAAATGTGCTATTTATGTACACAACCCAAAGTGAGGTCCAAAATACGCGAGAATGACCTCACTGGCAGTTTAATCCAAACAGCAAAACAATCGTCTGAGGATAAAAAGAATCACTTTATGGCAAAAAAAATACACGCAAACTTCAAAGTGAAAATGAACTCTGAAAGTATTTTGAGACGCAAATGCTGCAGAAGTCGAAAGCTCCATCATCTTCTCTGGCAGGAATCGGAATGGCCAGAGCAGCAACGATCCCAGTTCACTGAGTCTTACCCAGCAGGCCCAGCAGGTGGCGCTGATGGGAGTCATTCAGCAGAACACTCCGGAGACGCAGCTCAGGTCGGCTCTGACTCAGCCCATCTGAGACGACTCTGTTGTTCTCAGACAAAAATATGAAATAATTGCCTTTAAAATTGGCAGGAAAAAAATAGATTCTCTTTGACTCCATCGTCAAATTGCGTCGGGGTGCAAAATGTGATTTGTTTAATCTAAATCCAAATATACTTGAAGATCTTGTTGATGTCCTGAGGGGTCAACAAAGCAGGCCAAGATGACAGTAATAATAACCAATAATGTTCCAATCTCCTGATCACGGATTTTGTTTTTCGCTCCTTGCTGAAAAATGTAAATGACGTGAAACCACAAAACTGTTCCAGCAGAGTAAGTGATAGAACTGGGATTTATCTGTTACTATTCAGCCGTCTGTGTGCTGGGGAAAATAGCACATCACCAGCATTTCAAAGCAAAAGAAGAAGACTGAATATGATTTAGGTCTGACTGGAAAATACAAGAACAAAGAAAAAGAAGAACGATGGCACACTAAATCAAGCGGCTTGCTTTGTGAGACTGGATGAAAATATTTAACTTCAATAGCTACATTTTTAGTTGAGCCTCATGACATGAAATACAAAGTGAGCAATGAAATCAGATGCCATTAATGCAGTAGTGGCTTCAGTGAAAATGGAAAGTTTGTCCCAGCTATGCATGAGGCTCCAAATTCTTCTCACCCCCCCCCCCCCCCCCCCTTGTGACATGCAAGTGCAGGTGCAAAGTGAATCCACCAGAGCAGGGTGCACGAGGATGCTCATCTCACGTATCCATCACAGCAGCATGAGACATTACTCACATCAGCGTGGATTTTCAAGCGTTGCAATCGCCAAATGTGTTTGACAGCATTTCATGCAGTGTTTTTCAGGTGGGGGTCTCTCACCTTCGTTAAAGCAGCTTCCTGAGTTCCTGCCTTGTTTTGGTTGCATCGAAATTAGAGGCCTCCTGCGGTGCTTCCGGAAAAGATTAGCTTTTTATTTGTTATTTGCTCACTCTGGAAAATGAAACACAATTATAGGAAGCGGCAGTGGATCATTGAATAGATAGAAAGTAAACAACTCGATACAATACAATACCTTACTTAATATCCGTTTTAGACGTTTGCAGAAACCAAACCTTTGGTACAATCTGTAGAAGTGTAGCAAATAAATAAATCACATTTGAACTGCTGGCGGAAGAAAATAATATATCAACTCTATAATAATAAATGGGTGGCTGGAGATGAGTCATGTCACAAAGGAGTAAGATGAGAAACTTGGTCGGAGATATTTGTTGTCTTAAATCACTTTTCATTGCAAGCTGTGGTAAATTCACTTGGGTTTTTTACACTCACGGTGCCTTCATTAGTAACAGAAGCCCATCATACTACTTTGTTACTCATAAGCAGGTTATTTAGCAGGTTGCTAAACAATATTTCTTCTCTGCAGACTGAAATATTGCAAAAACATAGATGACATTTTGTCAGCATCAATGTTTCCCACTGACGGCTGTGATCCCCTGACTTGGTTGATTTGCACATTGACCTGAAAACTATTGAGAGATGAATTTTCTTTTTTTTTTTTAAACAGAAAAAAAGCAGACCCCTCCCCCCCAATATTTTCTATAATAAATGGCAACACAATTAATGACTAGTGGGGGAGGGAGGTCTGCCATCCATCCATTTCCATTTTGATTTGGATACAAACTCAATCTCACGGACATGAGAAGAAAGAAAAGGACGTGTGCTTATTCAACACATCACAGCCTCGCTGTGAAGTCCTACAGAGGCTCTCATAGGTTCACGGCGCCGGGAGTCCGGCTCGCACCTCCCCAACATTATGACCTCACACATGTTCATGTGGTGCCACAAGTAAACACCAGAGTCTCACAAATCATTTCCTTATTCCTCCTAATTGAAGTGAACTGTGCTGCTCTTGAGATAAAGCAAGACCGGCTCTTACTGAAAGTGAACTGCGTGCTGAACGCATCATCTCACTGCAGCATGGCGGGAGATGCTCCCTGATTAGACAGTAAATCTGTACTTTTTGAATTAGCGTTAGCTTCCCCTTCTTAATTCAGGCACAAGGTTACTGTGATTGCAAAAAAAAAAGCACTTAGAACACTTCCTTCAGTAAACTTGACACACTCAATGGATAATGTGCCTGCACATTTTAAAGTCTTGAAGACGTACCAGGTCTTTTTCATTAATGAAGAATAGCAGCGGGTTCCAGCTTATTCATAACTCCTCTTATAAATCATATTTATTAATTGCAGTTCAAACAATATTTGTGATGTTGGAATAGAAAAGCAGAAAAGCAAATGCATACATATCCTTCTGCAATAAAAAGCAAATAATTACCGTCATTTGCCTTAAAACCACTTCCCTGGGGGGAGACTTTGTATATGTGATAACGTGACATCGGCTGAGGTCGGGCGTCATGTGAGCTCGCAGATTATGGGCTGCAATGTATGTATGATGTCATTGTGATGCAGGCAGTGATGCGCAGCTTCACAAAGGCTCTCCAGAGCCTCAGGCCTCACATTCAAGCCACTGCTGCGCATCAAGATCGGGAGTCCTCACTGAATTCTCTGCAGCACTGTCTTTGAGGCCTTTGAGTCAGTGCACTGTACTTCACACGAATGTCTCGCACTCCCTCGTGTCATCTGACAGAGTACTGAGAATGTACTTTCCTATGTTGTTGTGATTCTCTCTACCATAACCATTTTCTTCTCAGTGACCATTTTCACACACTTGAATGTCTTGTAATGTCCTCTTTTACTGCTCTGCAGCCGAGAGGGAGAGAGAGAGAGCGAGAGAGAGAGGGACGTGTCCATCACACACATTTGGGTCATTTTGAGTATTCCCTCTGGGTTCTCATAGCGTTCTGCATTTTCACATAGAAAACGCTGTTAATGCACTCAAACACTGACATCGGCCAGATTAAGACTACGGTATTTGAAACAGAGCTTTTGATTGACTGGTGTGTCGTCTAAGGTTATCCATATCATCCGCCCCCTCTGGATGTATACATATATACATATAGAATATATAGGTGCATGGAGAAACCAAAGTAACCTACAGTTTCCTCTCAGTGTTGTGTATTTGATATATTTTTAACTGGAGGCTTTGAACCAAAACAGTCTCAGAATATTAACTGTGTTTTAAACTTAAGCCATTAATTACAACTAGTATTTTAATAGATTTACAATTCTGACTGTTGTATTTTGTTGTGCAATTGTTTTATTTGACCACTGACAAGGTTATTATAACTTCATGCTTCAAAAAAACATCTGAGTATAAAAGTCATTGTTAGATAGAGGGTGATAATCATGGAAGTGAACTCTCGCTCATGATCCTGCCCAAATCCAAAGAGCACGTAATTAGTGATTAATAATCCCATTTATCTGAAACAAAATATAATCTGCTAGTCTTATTACTCGGCCCTCATCACCCCATTAAGATCAGGACAGAGGATTACTCTCACCCTGCATTAATGTCAAGTTTTCCTCTCAGTCCAAACAGCCTTCTTCGACTTCAAAGGAATGGAAGATCTTTCTACCACAGATTGAAGTTTACCGAGTAGAGATTAATGAGTGGAAGGATATGCCCTGGCCTCCGAGTTATTAATAGGCACATGTTTATACAAACAGCTGCTTGCATTCGCACATAAATCAAACCTATAGTAAATAAATGGTGATTGTTAGTAGGGGCTTGGGAATACTTGTTCTATGGCAACCCAATTTTGTGTGTTTGACAAATTCCTCTCTTGCTATTCCGTAATTAAAGTTATTTACTTCCACAACACAATTTGACAGTCTTGACTCGCTGGCTGTTTTGTATTCAGACAAAGTCTCTCAGCTCAGAGGAAGAGAGCCGGACACAGAGACAGGATTCCACTCTAATCCCACCGAATGCTCATCCTCCGTGGTTTTATTAAAGTAGCCACGTCTCAGCCGACATACGAAGATTCGACACATTTAAACCCAGTTTCAATAACAATATTAAAGGCAAAAGTAGTTCATTCTAAGAAAACAATTGAATTCTAAGAGATAGAATGTAAATAAACAAAAGCACTCGGGATAACCTCAGTCTTATTCCTATCATACATACCGTACCTCAGATTACTTCTTCTTGTTTAGCATCAAATATTTACGGTGCAGCCACGTGACAACATCTCAGAATTCAACAGCAAAGGCTGAAGATGTTGAATTATAAACGTCGCAATGTTGCTCATCAAGACCTGTTTTGTGTTTTTTCTTTGTGCTTTCTGCTGAAGCATCCCATCAGCGTAACCTTGGAATACTGGCGGAGCAGTTCAACCTTAATGTGTGTGTTTGATCCAGCAATTTCACTGTAGCTGATAGAGAGAGGGAAACAATCTGGAGACATTTGATTTTACACACACAGAAGGGAAATATCCAAGTGAATAATATAGGCACAGCGTCATGTAAAAAAGTCTGAGTAGTACATTTAGAAACATAAATGACATCTGTCACCCTGAATAGCCTGACAGATGTTTAAAGCAGATGTTTAAGCAGGGATTTAAAGCTCCTGTAGAGAGATGATGCTCAGAGAGTAAATTCAACAACACAAAAAACAGCTGTGGACAGTCGCATGGTTTTATAAATGGGCTCAAAGAAGCATAGCTCAAATAATAGACTTGACTAAGTGAACGCTGTGTGCCGTCTTCAAGGAGCCACTTCATTTCCAGGTTGTTGAATTGATTAAATACACAATGCTCCCAAGCTATTAACAGACATGGACGCCTTCCTCCCTCCCTCCACCGCTACCTGCCATACTTACGAAGCCCCTGAGTGTGGTGCGATCCAGCTCCATTGACATAGTTCATTTCCTCTCGGTCGCCTGCAGTGAAAGGGATCAATCAATGCCAGGAGACTCCGTCCATTGAAATGGCAATGCATGAATGAACACAATCAAAATGCCAGACGTGTAGGACAACAATGAGAAGTGATCTGAGATAAACCCGCATTGTGATCACAACCACAACCACCTACTGGAAAAGATCAGACAAGCATTCATAACAACAAAGAGACGCATCACATCTGAGACAGAAAGGGGACAATAACATATGTAAATACTTGTAGCTTATTGGCAGATGATAGGAAAGCACATGAAATGTTGCCCTCTTAAGGACAGATCGTTGGGTGCAGCGTTCATTCAAACAAGGGTTACACTGCTGAAGTCCAGTATATATAAATTATATAAGGGGTGGGCGACATGGGAAAAACATACCAGTGGCTGGAAAAGGCAGGACTGAAAGACAGCACGGAGGCACTAATCATGGCAGCACAAGAACAGACCCTTAAACACAAGATCAAAGGGGCCGGGGTCTCCCACACCAGGCAGGACCCCGGGTGCAGGCGGTGCGAGGAAGCCCCTGAGACAGTTCAGCGCATCACAGCAGGGTGTGAGATGCTGGCAGGCAAGGCACGCGTGGAACGACGTAACCAGGCTGCGGGCGTTGTGTGCAGGAACATCTGTGCGTGTGTGCGTGTCCTGTTGTCTGTCTATGTGTGGCAACGCGTCCGGGGTGTAACCCCGCCTCTCGCCCATAGCGAGCTGGGATAGGCTGCAACAATGGATGAATATACTGTAGCTAGATGAAAGACAAGCTGAACTGTGACATGTGTCGTGTTATTGGTTACATCACAACGTGCTCAGCGGCTCCCACTGTTAGTCTGGAATAGATGACATGCGGGGTTGTTATTGTGGTGGCTGTGACGTGACCTTTGACACGTGGAACAGAAAAATAACGCCGTGTCAGTGATTATCAGGAAATATATTCCATCAATAATAAACAAGGGCATTAATTCAGTGCGGTCAAATGCTTCTATTATTCATGAAAGCAACACTGGCCGTGATAAATGTCAGCCGATCCCGGGGCTCGTCTGTGTTACACGCTGGGAGATGAAATGGTCAGCATTTAACTGAAGGGACCGAAACTAGCGCCTTGAATTTAGAAGGGTTCAGCTGCGGAGGGAACGCATGATTGGTCTGATGTTTTCAATTTCCTGCTGGCCCACCCAATATTTGTGTCTTAGTTTATGGGGATTAAATTATGGTTTTCCTAATGTTGCCTTCAAAGGTCTTAAAATTCAGTTGCTGACATCTCTGTCTGTGGCCAGTCTCATGCATCCATCATTTATAGCCACACTTTCCTGTGAGGGTTGCAGCTTATCCCCGCTGACGTTGGACCAGAGGCAGGGTGCGGCTGCATTGTGTGTGCTTGGACTGTGAAGAGATGGAGTAAGCCAGAGGAACTGGAGAGAACCCGGATCAAATGAAAACTCAAACATCCCAGATCCTCAAATGAATCCGAACCTTCTTGAGGCGAGGCCACGGTGCCACCAAGGCATCAAAAACCTACAGGAAAATGAAGTAAACCACAATAATCAGTCTCTTTCCAGGTTGTAAATACTATTGTTGAAAGACATTTTAGCATCAATCATCAGACTGACATCTGAGATAAATCTGACATGCAGAATTTTGGCTGTTAGCAGTGGCACACCTCAAACGTTCCTTTGACACCGACAGGATGCTGAGAAAGTAGTCAGTGATTCCTTGATCAAAGCCATCGTCACTAAAACATGAACTAGAAAAGAGTTTCCAGAAGTGTCAAAAACAAAACACAACATTCCTGTAAAATTTGTTTATCAGAGGGCTGCTGAAAGAGAAATTCATGCCACAATATATGTTGTTGCCATGACAACATCCTTTCACTCAGATCTTCATTCCAACTACATAATTTCTCAACAAAACAACAAAAATGATTTTAGTGAATGATAGATCTATTTTTCTTCAATGTGACCGATTCAGCACAAACACATTAAAACCACGATTGAACGACTTTCAATCTGTATTATTTGAACTATTGCTGCCAATAGTTGCTGTTTGTACCGTTACCTTCTGTGTTCCACACACATTGTGCCCTTCAATATAATCTGTATTCATGTGTCAATCATGATCGAACATCAAGAGCTGCTTGTGCCTTTTTTCTCTCTTTCCTTTAAAAATGAAAATTATCTTTAAAAAAAAGTTACAAAAAAACTAATGCGCTGCCTGTGCATGGGTAATTTTGGACAACTATTTTTCATTAAGGTAAAATTCTGTTATGAGGAAAATAATTTTTTTAAATTTAAACAATGAAGATTGCATTAGCGGTAAAGATCCAGTCAAGCAAATAGGTGCACTATAAGCATGCCGCAGTGATACATTAGGGGAGACACTGTCAGGAGCATCATGTTCCAAACAGATCTGTTTTCAATCAGTCGACTCTTGGATGAGTTTCCCACTCACTCTTCCGTGCATGTATCTGGATAAACTCCAGCTACATATCTAAAATGTTTACACTCGTTTTTTTAGCAGGGCTTTCCACATACATGAACAAAATCAATCGAAGAGTTTAAGATTTGCTGTGGGCTTTTGCATTAAAAAAAGTTAACTTATAAGATGGATGTGAAATGTTAGGAAACAGCCATCCAGTTAATTCTCATGTAGGATAATTTATGCAGATGTTACTCCAAATATATTTACACCTCCTAGAAAGTATAGATATGGCAACAGGGAAAGCTGACGCGGGAAGAAACATTTATTACACAGCTGATGGTTTCTTTACATTGTAACTTCAAATATTCAATAAAGAAAAATAAGATGAGGACATTAGAAGCAGCAATAGAAAACTGAATACTGAACGGGACTTGGGATATAATTTGCCAACAAATACAACTTATGAGTGCATGTTTTACATAAAGAAAATTACAAACGACAGTCAAAGAAATATTTCTAAACTAGAAACTCGGCTCCTTGCCATCATGGCATTGAAATAATCAAGTGTTTCATTGCTTGACTGCTGAAGTGACCTTATAACATTTAGTCATTATGAAAAACTAGAGGAATCAAAGGGCAGCTTCAGAAAGTCCCCTGAAATACAACAATGTGTAGGAAATGCACTTTTTGATCTCGCTGGAAATTCAGTCAGAAGTTAAATGTTATTAAAATAAGTCGCTCCTCCAGCTCGTCTCATGATTTACGCCATCGTTTTCCAAGCACAGGCGACGAAGCTGCGGCGTCTCCTCTCGTGCTGAGCTTTCTCTTTTGGGCCGAGGTCCTCTCTGTGACTCTATAAAAGAGAAGACCTTTTACTCCTCAGTCAATATCCAACAGTAGAAACACGGAACATTTCCAAAACAAGTATTAAAGTGGTACTTTCTGGTTAGAAGAAGTATAAAAAGTAAAAAAAATAAATTAAATAAAAGCTGTACGATTTAGATTGTTTTTTAAATAATACAGGAACACTCAACAACACATTCTTTTGTAGGAAGACACCTTGACTTTTTGTAAAGAAATCATTTACGCTGGCAGTTTGGCTCCTACAATGAATCCTCCTCCAGTGGGCATCAGGAGCGGTCTGCTAAATGAATGTCTATGTCTATGTCTTTATATAACATGCAGCCTCTTCGCATCAGCAGCACTTTGACCCTGAACAACAAATGCAGAGAACACTCTGCAAAGTCTGCAGAGGGTAACCAGCTAACGGGAAAATGCCTCCGGGTATGATTCTGAAGCCATCCTGATGGATGCCTGCTGAAAGCAACCCGGGATATTCAATGAACAATGTAGCTCATTCATTAGTCGTGCATGTCTGTTTGACGTCCCCGACTGATTTTACGGATTCTTTCCTGGCCCACGTACCACCCTTCAATGACACTTCATAAAAACGCTGCCTATATCTCCTGTCAAATCCACAACTGGCTGACCCAGGCGAACGTGTAAGCTCCTCGGCAGGAGCCAGACGGCACTAAACAAAGACATCCTGTAGAAAGACTGTTGTTTCCCCCTCTAAATCACTGATGCAGCGCAGACCGACACGCTGAATACTAAGAATAAACAAGTGTTGACACTTTTTATTTTCCATAAATTCTACATTTAGAAGATAATAACAATGAGACTGTTTTTAACCTGCACTTATATTATTTTGAATTTTAAAAATGTCTTCTAATAATACCTTTCTTTCAGAGGAGCACACCTGGGCCTCTGTGTAATAAGGCTGTCTGGTCCTCACGGCACTGAGGCCTGTTGGGCCCCACAGCTCAGCATGCAGCCTTCAACCTCTTTACTGAATCACCTCCGACACAAACTGGTGGACACAGATCCTCTAAAGAAGAAATGCTCATGGCTTAGAAGGCAAAGGGGAGCTCTAACTCCGCATGCGGAACCACTTACATCTCACATGAAGGGCTCCCCTCACTACACACGTACTGTATATCACCCTTTAGCCACTGACAAGGTCCAATGCCTGCTTATCTTCACTGCATGGACTGGGAAAAACAAAATTCCAACACTGGCTTGAGAGCAGAAATCCAAACATGGCCGATATAAGACGTCCATATAAAGCAGAGAGCAGCCAGTTTCCTCTTGGGTCACAAGGCCTTAAACAAGCAGGCAAGTAGTAACTCGTCCGGACGTACAAATAGGTCATCTCAATCACAAGTTTCCATCAGATGCGTCACAAAAAAAGGAGGGTAAGGAGGAACAAACCCGAGGTTTCCACATATTATCGACCTGAACTATCAGATTTTTAGTCAATAGGTTGAAAACAAAGGATAACAATAAATACATAAAAACTACAAAGGGCAATTGTGAAAGGATTAGAACTAAATAGAAACTATCTGAAAGCCTTAGCCGTAGCTAAGTGTTGAAAAACGAGCCGACCTTGATGGAAATGCCACAGTCCTTACAAGAAAACATGGATTTTGCCGTTCTGAACTGACGAAGCACTCAAAGGCCCAACGCTGCTGCTGCACTATGAACGGATAAAAGATAAGTGCTGCGCTGAGGAATACTTTGGGAATGAACACTTGGTGTATGAGATAAAGTAGTGTAGTAGCGATTCAAGCAGCCTCAGAGGGACGCACCGCCATGGGCCATGTGTGAGGTCACTGGGTTATACTGTTAAAATCGTCTGACACAGATGACAGCAGAGATAGCGAAGACACAACACGATCAACAAAATAAATGAGGACTTCACAGTAGAGCGGGGAGACTTCCAAAGTCAGTGGCGCCGCCTCTCTCTGGACAGTTGCACTTAGAGCTGACAGAACTGTTTGACTGAGATTGGGGATGATAACTTTTCTGAACAATCACCAGGAGCTCAGGGACACTAACTACAGCTGACGTGCATCTAATAACAAGGAATCCACCCCCCCCCCCCCCCCCCACCCCCACCCCCACCCATGAAAACACTGCATCACAGGGTTAGCATGGACAAGGGGAAGTAATTTTTCCATCTGCACTGCAGCTTTTTTTTGTTGATGTAACAAAGACACTGTCCTTTAACTCTGGCTGTCCGTTAGCTAGTTTAATAATCCACTCATGAAACCTGGATCTTTACATGGGCGCCAATGAACGCCCGAGCAAAAAGACCACCCTACACTGAATCACTGCCAGAAACGTTGGGCAAGAAATAGATGTTGAGATGGAAAATGTATGCTCATATTTATAGACAATAATGGCGACGCTTTAACATTCACAACTCATTTGAAACTGTATCACTTAAATCTAGTTGATGCTCTTTAAAAAAAGCAACAAGCAGCCATGCTGGAGAAATCCTCAGGGCCTATGAGCACAAATTCCCTTTCACATCTAGGCATAAAAGACAAACGTGCATTAGCACAGAGGGTGAACTGTAGCCGTCCTAGCATGAACCGATATGGCAGTAGAAACACTGAGATGGCATTACTTTTCTTGACAGTAGCAATGACAGCAGAATGACTTACTCCAAGTTTCTTGGAGCCTCTGGTCCAAATATGTCTGAAATAGAACTGCAATGCAGAAAGAGGGAGAGAAGAGAACGTAAGGAACAGCGTTTTCTTCAGACACATTTGCTGCGGTGCAACGGGGTGTATCCAAGAAGCTGCCAGTCTCACAAAGCGCTGTGCTGCTCTGCTGCCTGAGTCATGACAACTGACTGATAACGGACTTTTTATAAATGCACAAAAAAGACGCCACGGCCTTATAAGGCAAGATCCAAAATGTGTAACATTTGAATGTCTGACTTTTTTTTTTTATATACATTTTGCAGAACTAAATAACAGATGAGTTTTTCCAAAAGAGTAAATGAGTAATAAGCACTTACAACACATTTCTAGTATTACTATTGTTAGAAGGCTAAATTGTGAATCCGAGTTGCTTTCGTCTGTTGTTCTCCATTCAAAGTGCAGAAAATGCAGTTGCATGAAGATGCATGCCAACGAGCTTTGAGGGAGTCCTGGGCTGTAAATGAATAGAGTCCTTCGTTTCGTGCTCACCTGCTGATGGACACGTCACTATGAGTCGGGCTGGGCAACACGTCGATGCTTGTGGACGGCTCCTCTGCATCTTCTATTGGGCTTTTTGTTTCTGGATCTTGATGAGATTCATTCCAGCAATACAAGAACAATTTGTCAAAGAAAGAATACTCAGGTTAGAAAATGTGCTTCAAAAACAAACCTCATTAATTTGGTAAGAACGGGTCTAAGTTGTTGCTATGGAAGCTCAAAACGTCACTAGAACAGATAACCTTGTCCTTGAAAAAACTCTGTTTTCACTGATGTGAATAGAGCAGAATCTCTATCATAGATTCTTCTCCTACTTGCATGCCACCTTAAGTTTTCTGCACTTCATTACCGCGCCGAGGCTGGGGGGAGGGGGGGGGGGGGATGTTATGTACTCGCCGCCGGCGTCCAATCTGTCCGTCTGTTAGCAAGATAACTCAAAGGGTTCAGGACGGGTCTGGATGACGTTTTCAGGAAATGTTGGGAATGTTGCCAGGAACAGGTGATTAATTTATCGTGACGATGCAGAAGAGATCCTGGATTACACCGAATATTGATTCAGTATCGAAGTGTTCTTATCCACCCTCGCCAGATACGCACAATAGAGGCGTTAAGTCCTGTTGTGAGTAACTAGATTGAAGGACACATTAAGTACAATGAGTGAAAGATCTCGCATCATTGCACGGATGGAATAGTGTCAATCCAAAATGGAAAATGCAAATTCCTTTCAAAAACAGTCCAAGGATTCTTTAGGGTTTAAAATGCAATAGTCATTAATCAGGGTCTGACAATGGCCTGACAGTAATGCAGCAGCAGCTGGGCTTTGGTTTGAGCTCAGTGACAGGAGAGAGACGGCCCTGCGACTCGGCCGAGGGAGAGCGTTAATTGTTACGGGTGTTTTTGTGTGGAGCTGATTACGCGCTTCGCTTCAAACTGCAGCACGCTGGACACCGAGGACGCCGCAGCGACCACGATCACCCAAAGTCATTGTTGGCATGGATACTGAGAAAACCCAAGAGTGGTAGCAGAAAGTGTATTGATTTGTCTAACAGACAGACAGGCTGGATCTAATGGGGCTATAGTGTACTTGTGTACCTGCGGGGGGTGCTGCTGGTGCATTGTCTTCGTCCACGGTGACTTCCTGCTTGATGCGAGTGTGTCCGGTGGTCTCCAGGCGACTCTGAACTTGGGCGATCAGCCGGGAGAAGTCACTGCTGTGCTGCTTCCCTGCAGGCAAAAGGGCATATTTATTACAAAAGGTAAAGACAGCCACGGTCTGAAATGGCCTAAAATACCAGAGTTATGTAGTACTTGGCCATGAGCTTAACGCAGAATGAAATGAGCTTAACGCAGAACTATGTCTTTTTGTTGAAGGCTGGGGCTACAGGGGGAGAAAACAGGTGCCAATTACTGCCAAGGCAGCAGAGCACTAAAGCAAATGGTATTCCATCAACAGTCAAATGGGCCTCTGAACAGTATGAAGCATAGCTTTTGGGAAAACGTGTTAGTATTTACAATGAACGCACTCTAATGACATTTTGACAAGCAACATCAGAGCACTTGGAAATGGCCGTCAATCCTTGAACGAAAGGAGCGATATGGAGAAAAGAAAAGTTTAGTTCAACACTGCAGATGGATCCCCAGGACGAGATCACATCAGTGTGATCCTAATGCCACCGCTGAGTCCAGGATTCCCGTTCTAAAGGACAAATACAATGTCTTTGTCTTTTTCATCCCATGATGAAGATGATCGTGGAAGAAAGTCGCGTCTCTCCGAAAACAGAACATAAATCGTGCAAATAAATCTATGGTCGCTTTCACTTTCTTGGCTGCTCGTTCAATATTCCCCCTGCTGGCAGTATGAGTCATCCGCCTCTTCCTCTGATATATCAAGAGGTTATCACAGCAGTGCAGCTATTTTTAGAATCCACCTCCTCTGAGTCACTTCCATTTTTCAATCACTTTTAAAGTTGGGCTTCAACAAGCTTTCATCTCGGTCCATCATGGCATAACATGCATTTAGAAAATATCCTCCAGCACCACTGTTTACGATTGACTTCGGCCCCGAGGACAGAAACGCAAAACTTTTCTTTGATGCATCTTTTGCATGCCGATTTCTTTGCTGTAAAAAAAAAAAAGAAAACGTAATCTGTGACTGTTCAACAGCAAAGTCATCCGAGCAGCCCTAATGCTTGTATTATGCGCATTATATACACAGAAAAAAAAAGAAATCGCCTCATCAGTTTGACATTCTCATCCACCCCCTATCTGCTAAACAACCCAGTGAAGACAAAGCACTCCTGTTTTAGGAGGGAATATTAGACTGCCTCCTGATGGAGGGCTTCCAGCCCATGAGGAAAATAATGGCCAAGCAACAAAGAGAATATGAAAAATCCTGATGAGCTTGCTGACGACAATAGTATGCAGAGAAGGAGAAAGGTATGTGAATAGCACCTCTGCAGTTTCCAGAGGGACAGTCCTCACTTAACCCCAGCACAGGTTTCAGTGGAAAAACACATTTAATCAACTATTTATGGGTATGAATTATTTAACTTGGGTTGGATTAATTATTTTAAACCAGAAAACCAAAATACAAATGCATAAAACAAACCTATTTTAGGTTGTTCAAGGAGACTGTTTGTGTTGCCACTGGTTGTGCATTATGAGTCTAACTAGTCACGAGTCAGAATGAGGCTATTTGATATTGCACTTTAGATTTTATTGACCCATTTAAGAGTGCTGCAACAGCTGGATAGTTTGGTTCTCCTTCGAAGCCAAGTCTGCATTTTAGTGTACGCAAAAAGTACCTTTTAACATAAAGTGAAGTGGAATTTTTCCATCCCTTTAGTTTTGTTGAATTTATTTTAGCTGTCAGCCCGGTGAGTCAGCTCCTACAAATATCACAATAACAGTGGGAAATGTGTTGGTAAGAAGAACAAACACTTACTGTAATTTGAATGAATCTTGTCGATTTCCTCCTCGGTCTGATTCTTTGAGAAAACCATGACCTGCAGTTTGGAATGCACAATAATGTGCATCAATAAAAACACAGGATGCACTTGCAGAAGTATTTACGAAGAAATTACCCAATGAGAGCGTGATTTAGGCTGGCGATTCAGAATTCATATTCTACTGAAAGTTCTAACATTTAGTCTGTGAAATCAGCATTATTTCTTCTATTTAGTGATTCTTATCAAAATGAAGTCATGCATTGACTAAAAGGTCTAAAAAACCACACATATCCAACCCCCCCCCCCCCCCTGTTTAATGGCACATTATAGCAATAATTATCAAAGCAATTTTCTAAAGAACTAATGATGCATAATTAACTCATAACATAATTAACAGTAATTCTAAGAAGACACGAAACAAATGAAGCTGCTGGAACATACAGGCTTGATTTCCCGCTGAAGTTGATTCCTTGATTTCTCATTAGCCTCCACTTCCCTGGCAATATCTTCAACTGTTTGGAGAGGAAAGAAAAACATGAAACACTCTTTGGCATTAAATGTGTCAAAAAATCTTTTGTTCATATTAACCAAAAACAAATTAACGGATTTTAAAGAGAGAGGATTTGTCCACAAATTAATCTCCCTGATTGATATCTTCATGATCTCATTTGCAAGGGTGGAATGTGGTTTTGGTGGTTTGCTTGTTCATGACTGGTATTTTTGTACGTTTTGATGCATTTACTCCTTTATATTGAATTTTCCAGTAGATGGTGAGAAACACAAGATCCCTGTTAATAAGCACACAAAATTGCAATATGCTCCAGACGCATGAGAATATATCATAAACCAGTATCTTTCAACAAAGCTGCCTTTTACATTCTCCCCACTCATAACTGCAAACATGAAATTCAGTATCACCGTTAAGCCTGAATGGACTAAATGTTCTCACCGGATTTTGGGTTGAGGGAATCCCCCTGGGCGTTGTAGGTGTGAACAAAGTCCCGGTGCCTTTTGATCAGCTGGTCCCGGGAACCCTTCACTGAGAGATGGCACTCCTTCATCCTCCTCCTCAGTTCCTGCAGGGAAAGCAGGTTGTACACCAGCTTTCCCATTGGCCGCCTGGTCACACCAAGGGAGCTATAACAGACATGTGATGTAGTTTATTCTAGTAATCACCCCAAAAATATTTTTAACACTTTATCTTGAAAGGAAGGTCTTTTCTTTGTTGGGCCGTCATAAAAAACCAGGACTAAATATAAGCCTTGGTCACGCGAAAAATAAATGACGGTAGCGTATGACATCAAAGAGAACAGCCGAGACAAAACGGTATCGACAAACTGGAGTTGGTGAAGAAACCGACCTCTGATGATCAATACTCCTGTCACAACCAGACAAGGCCATCAGTGTTCTGACATATTCTATCTAACAAAGTGTAAGTTGACGAAGCTTGTAAAGAAAGTGTTTCTGGCTACAAAGACAAGAATATCAAAACGGCTGCCATTTCAAAAAACATGGCCGAATGACTTTGCAAAACAAATTTTCAAAATCCAATTTTTTTAAAAAAAGGATCTTAAACAGTTCCCGTGTTGGAAAAAACTAGAAGTGTGGCAATAATTGCAAATGTGTCGTTGTCATTATGTTGCTATTTTACAATAATGCTTGGCAACCCGGTGAATGACCGAAGTGTAAATCATCGTCAACTACAGCGTGAGCAACAACAGCAATCACGGCAGCGATCAGCTATGTGGATAGTTTACCTCCGCAAGCTTTCCTTCTTCTCTGCACTGTTGAGACACATGTCCAGGTGGTTATTGATGAACTGCTGCGACACGCCTACAGAACACACCGGGCACTCCACTGCAGAAAGGTACAGAACAAAAATACAAATCGATTCAAATTCAAGATTTGATAGTTCTGTGCAGACATGAGGATATTTCTAGACAGCTCCTCACCTTTGATCGTGGGTTTTTTGTCTTCTGGTGGGGATGAAGAACGTGCAACCTCAGTGCTGAAACTTTGTGAGTCGCTGTCTTCCTGTTTGACTGACATCAGAACCTGGATGGAGGCCTCCTCCACATCTATTGGCTCTTCCTTTACAACCACTGTAAGATGAGCGTTTGCTGAATGTAGTTCTGCTTCATTTGCATTGTGGCTACGCAGAGTTTCCCCCCGGTGAGCAGACTGTGCCACAGATCCGTCTTGCTGGATTTCATCAGTGGGTGACGTCTTGGGCTTCTTTTGGAAATACCGACTCAAAACAGAGCTGTTACACTTCTGGCTCATCTGTCTGGGAGTTTTACATTTGACAGATGAAGTTTGGGTCTTGGGCGAAATTGGAGGAGACTCGAAACTGGCTTTTGACAACTGCTTCCTGGAAGAAGATGAAAGATGCAGAGCATGAGATTAAAAAAGGGCAGCATTTGATTTCAAAACGCAGACAGCTTTTGTCCTTTTATGCATGTTACAAACAGCGACGTGTACAAATAGATGATGATGAGCGTAACATAAACCCGTTGACGCCTACTTGTCTCACTCTGCTCCCACCAAGGAGGGCAAAGCAGACACGACTCCTCCAGTCGAGAAGGATGTGGGGAGCAAGCGAATTCATGCTGGGCCGTTATTTTACAATCAAATTGTAAACGATTTGGTGACAATAACTCATACGCCAAGATTCAGACTGCTGCATGAAGATTTTGTCACACCGTGCTTGTGTATTTATTTTTCCTCTGTCATCTATAAAGGGTGGGAAGAAACACCATAAAAGGGAAGCACCTTTTAAATCAAACTATTAAGAAAAGACAGCGCTCTAAATTATGTTCAACATCATCTTGAATTATTTCAACATACTGAAATATCGCATAAAGAAACAAAAGTTTCAGGGATGAACACTAACCAAGAACTCATTCACAGTTTTTTAAAATATATATTATACCAGTATTGGTAGCAGAATCTAACTGTTCAAAAACAAAGTACATGACATTTTGCTTTAGTCTCATTGATCTTCCAGGTCTAGACACTCAGTGACCACAGCAACGAAAAGCAAGTCAATAGCACAGGCATAAATTACAACAACTAATTGTAGTGTCCTTTCATATTGATTCCCTCTACACAGTCTACAGCATGAAGAATAGCCTTTGGTAATTACATCTGTGTGATGTGTGAAAAGGATGGCCACTGCAACACTTTTAAAAGTGGAAGTTAGCAACGTTAAAACACATTTACTGAATTAAAATAATTTTAGTTTATTAGAGAAACAACCTCTAACTCGATGATGTAATCGTGACAAGTTTTTTCTTAAGTCCAAAATTAAAATCCATGAAAAGAAATCAGATTTAATTTCAAGGTAGGCCAATCAATAGGCTTAATATTGTCCTATTATTTGATACATCCAAAATATTAATTTCAAAGAAAATAAACCAACAAATGTGAAACCTTTTGACCCGAGACAAGTCTATGGCAACATTTTTTTGACAGTCTGCTATCAAGAAACGCCATTTTTCAAATGCTCACCGTTAAAATACAGGAAATTAAAAAGCTGAAGAGCAGATACATAAGCCAGACATTTTAACAGTGATGACAATCAGAGGGAGTCCTCTCAAAGCATTGATAACAGAGAGGTGATTGATGATCATAAAAAGCATTGCAGCTTGATTACCAATAACACCACTGAGACAATCAATCAATGTTGCAAACTGAAGACATTTTTTTAAATAATTTTACTTTGACTTTTTTTAATATCTCTTATAGACACATTACAAGGAACAAACAGAAAATGAGTTTGTGATAGTCTACCCAGTTTAGTTTGAGATGTTTTCTTGAGATCTATGACTCTATAATAAATAGACATCAGACAGCTTAAAGAACAGATCATGGATTCTCAATAAATCATTGACACCAATAAATACGCTTCACATATATACATACAGCCGATACAGTTTGATGGCACCATTCAGAATCCGGTGTACGTTACCTTGCATCTTTGAAGTTCACGACCAATTCATCCAATGTACGGTTATTTCTTAAATCTTTCTCTGTTGCTTTCTAAGATAAAAAGGTAAGATGTGAAGGAAAACAGACAATAACCAGCAACTGTGGCAGTTTGAAGTAAAAGTACACATTTAAATCAAGTAAATTCTTACCATGTTGCAAACTGGACACTGTAACTTGTAGGAGAAAAACTTTCTGATGCACAAGGAGCAAACTGAAATGACATGGGGAAAAAAATAATGTTACATCTAATGTTTGTTAGCAGTTAAATAATGTGTTTCCTTTTATTTATCCTCCATATGAGAGTCTGGTGTGGCAGAAACAGCAACCCGTCTGCGTACAGCTGTTCCTCACTTAACGGCGGAGTTACGTTTCGAAGACCCCGTTTAACATTTTTTTTGTTAAAAGAAACCCCATTGACCGACAACTTGGTCGACATTGTGTGGTAAAATGTATTTACTTATTTGCATACGTATCTATCGGCCATTTATACCGTACATATGTAATGCAGAGTCGTCGTTAAACGCGGATCTAGATCACTTAGAAAGTCATTAATATTGCAGTAAATGGAGCTTCAAAATGTGTTCTTCAATATCTCGACTGATGTTTATGAAATTTGAGACAACCGTGTATGATGGGGGGGGGGGCTCTATCTCACCACCAAATTTCATCCGGATTGTCAGCTGCTATTTTCTTGTTCATACAAGTCAGTTAATGGCTTTGGTATATTTCTCATTTAACAGAGCTATAGCTACTCTGCTGTGTGAATATTTACTTACAGTTGTGAGAACATCTCGTCATCATTGAGATGTTGAGAAAGTCAAAGCAAATAGGACATCGCAGCAGGGTTTCAACATTCTGTGGATGAGAAAAGAAGCAAACCCCAGTCACCAATAAGTCTGGTTTTAGCCAGATACATGAAAGATGGTCAAGAGAATAGATTTTGGGCAACTTGGAGGATCGGTAGCTCAGAGAGGGTGACTAGTAGCCCACAAGCCTAATTCAGTGAGGAGATCTCACCATAGATCATTTTGTTTACAAAATAAAAAAATAGTTTCAATGAACCTAAACTGAAAAGTGACAAAGAAAGCAGCCTGACTGAAAATAAAACAGTTCACATTCAACGAAATAACTCTCATTCAATCCATAATCTGTTCATTAGATGAGTTTAATCCTCAATAAAACAGAAACCTAATCCAGTGAGACCATAACCCGCATTTACCAAACCAGAAGGTAGCCTTGCTGAAACTTAAATTGAAAAGGAAGAAAGAAAACAACTAAATCAAGGTGATAATCAGGGATACATCATCCACACTCAGTCAGTGGCTCCAACCTGATGCTGTTTTACAGCGTCTAAAGAAGTCTGCCTCAGACTGTCTGCTATGTAACTGAGACACTAGCTATATACTCATCAAACAATACAACTATTAGTTTCCCACAGATGGTCACATTCACACCCCGATGTGCCCCCTGCCCCTGGTGGATCGTTTTGCTGATCGATATTACGCTGAATGTAAATCTCGGACTTTCTGATCAGCGTTCTAACTTTGTTTTGTTTTGTTTTTAACGTAAACTAACCTCTTCATCGACCTGGTTACATCACGTTATGTCCCAGATATACATGTTGACTACAGCTATAATTTAGTTAATTCTATATCAGCACAACAGGTTAGCACATCAAGACATTATTATTGAGATAGATGAATGGCGTCGCTATCGATCCTATAAATGAAGCTAGCTGTTGGTATTTTCTTTTAGGACCTGGCCCTAACAGAGATACTTGATATTATAAAAACTCACATTCAGACACTCAAGGCTCGGAGGTAAATCGGTTTCTATTTGAGCAGCCATTTCTCGAAAATGAAAAGTAGTTATCGCAATGACAATCCCGCTCGCTACATTTCGAATCCCACTACGGTAAAGGCATGCCCCACCCTATTTCCCTCTGATTGGCTAGTATTTCTTGCCCTGTTTGGCTGCGTAAGTCTGTGAGCCATATTGATTGGGTAATGGCATCATACTCTATAGCCAATCAGGGACAGTGTTGGGTGAGAAATGGCGTCGTCATAGTAGATGACAGGAATTTGCGTCCCGCTCGAAACGACTCCGGCCAGTCTACGTCACTTAGCCAGTCGTTCCGCTGAGATGCAGTATGTAAACAAATCGTTTATTTGAAAATATTACATAGGAGTTACACTAATTTGAGATTAGCTGAATTTTATACAAATATTGACCCTTGTGTTGTCCGGATGTTATCCGGAACAGATCATTTTGGTGACGATCCAGAAGAGATCCCCGGATTATGGATCAATTTGAAACTTTCGGCAATGGAGCTTCAACATTTGTTCAACATTGTTCAGTGTAATAATTTGTAAAATGTATTACATTTTTACCACTTAGTGAGTGACAGACTAATTAATAACATGTAGACATGTTTCATGTTCAACATGTTCTTGCTGAAAAAGAGTTTCTCAGGTGGAACAAATTATGCCACAGCAGTGTGACCTGCTGACGTAACGCTCTCTGACCAAAGGTCTAGAAACTTAATTTAAAACCATCTCATTTGCATAATTTGTTTTTCTCAGTAGCATCACGAGAGTAATCAATGCAATGCATCTGGCAGACTACATGCTCTAATATTTTCTGTGTTGCAGTCTCTCCATCATGTGGCCACAGAATGAACTGCAGACTCTACGTTATTATTGTTAGTAGTAGTATTGTTATTGTTGTTGTTGTGTTTGTTTTCTTCTCTCTGATGTATAACTTATTTTTTGCATAATGTTTAATGCACCTGTGGAAGGGTCATATGGGATTAGCCTAGCCTAGCCCATCGCTCCATCTGTCCGTATGTACGTCTTTGATAGAGGTGTGGTGAGTCCACATCTCCTCAAAAAACAAAGCACAAAGTCCAATTAAATCAAGCGAGGGAGCACATACAGAGGGTGGATGTGAGGAAGGAGAATACAGGAGATTGAAGGTATTGGAAGGAGATCCACTGTGGCTGTCCCTAATGGGAAAATGATGAAGACTTTGTGATATATTGATTACTTGTAATACTCGCTCAGATATTACAGAATGTGTATATAACACAAAAAAATCAAAGAAAAGTCACTCACTGTATCCAGATCACAGAGCAATGATGGTTTTATTTGGACGCCAGAGTTTTCAACATCCAATCAGTGGTATGGTGCACATTACATCACAGGGTTTCAACCAATCAGACACTCATCGACAAACAGCCTCACGAGACAAACAGTTAAAGAGAAGGTAATCAGCTCTCCACAACATGACCAGCGTTCAGTCTGCTCCAGCACTGTCACGTCCTTTTTGAATATCAATTTCAGGTTTACTTGTGTCAGCAGACAAACACGTGTTACCGTTTCGGCACACATTTCAGGCAAAATATCCGTCCATGTGATGTGACATGAAGGGAAAAGAAGAGTGCGGCGGGTGCATGTTGACCTCTTCAAGAAGCAAGTTTACATCAGTCCAGCTGTTTCCAACTTGAAACATGAATGGATGGAGACAAATGAGGAGAGTTACGGCTCAACCACAGCACAGATGAAAACAAAGAGGTGAAAAACATATTCTGAGATTATTCTACCGCACTTCACCAGCAGATCATGTTTACAGTAGTTATTTTTTATTATCACTCTAATTCTTCAGCAATCACCCAAACACAAGGAAGCATTTCATGATAATTCTTCTGCAATTCACGACAAGAATATCTTCACACAAAGGTACTTTGATGACTCAGTAACAATAGAAAGTAAAAACCAGTTTATAATAAACAGGAATAATAATGCATTTGAAAAAGTAAATATAAAAGCACAATAAAAATTAATGTTGTGCACAAAAGGCACTCATCTTTTTTTTGTTACACTTACACAAGTGTCTATAAATTAAATCAAGTTAAATATGATAACATCATCATCTCAAATGTGTGTGATTTCTTCATATTTCAATAAACATATTTTTTTGTTACAAATATCTTCATAGACTTCAGATTTATAGTTTTGCCATAGATGCAAAAACTATAGCTTAGGACCGACAAATAAAACTGTACGCATAATGCCCGAATCAGCTGATGGTACCATAATGCAGTACCAACAGTATCCAGCAGGGGGTGATGAGGACACTGTGATTTAAATGCTCTATTGTTTTTCTCTGGCTGCAAGTCGCTCTTCTCTCAAACCCAATGCCTTCATGTCAGATGAATCATCAGCAAACAATCCATTTGCAAGCATTTACTTGTAGTGAGCAGGATGCATTTCAGTAACACTGAAATATGTACAGTCCGACAGAAGAGTCCACAGCAGGATCTGCCCGGTTTGCATGCTTATAATAGCCCAGTTCATCTTTCTTATTAATCTCTTTAACTTTTAACGACTGCAGCAAGCAGATAAGTCCATCATTCCATTCACCATAAAAAAAGGCCCATTTCGTAAGTAAAGGAACATCCAATAGCGAACTAATTTGTGCGTTTGACCCGAGGCAAGGCACCGCATCCAGCCATTGTTTAACCATCCAGGATATATGAGTTAGTTATTACAGCGCAGACAAGCAGAACAGAGCGGCCTTTTTGGGATGCACGTGACAAGTCTGTGGTCAAGGTCTGACAGCATGACAAGAGGTATAGGAGGCATAAATACTGGTATGTAGCGTCACTCTATCCATCAATAAGGATAAGACAAAGACAGAAAGGGTGGAAACAGCTGTGACATCAATATGTCTTAAAATTGACGTCGCAGGTTCCTCAGAGTGCAATAATAAAAAAAAAAATAGCCCAAATTAGAAGTGATCAGTCAATAGTTCCAAATCTTTTGGGCAAATGTTTCAGAAGCATAATTTTCTACAGTAGAAATACCAAATGCATTCTAAGCACACAATAAGGTAGGTTAACTAGGTAAGAGAATATATGGAGATGATAGAAAGGTCGATTCTGATCTTCACAAGGGCCATTCACAGGCAACCCTTTGCCTTTCCTGGAGATTAATACTTAAAAATGACTACCTATATTATTATGTACAGGTTTACTGCAGGATTTCTGCATTGGTTGATGCATTACTTTTCTGTATTTCATATAAAATACATAAGGGAGGCAATGTTAAGTATTTCTCACTGATGCCATGATGGTGAAGGACTTCCTTTGTGAAGATTTGATTAGTAATAAGAAAGAACTTCAGATCATCAGCATCCCAGGAAGCTTTCATTTGAGTACCAAAGGACACATCCTGATATTTTAGGATCCCAATACGTAACTTTTTTCATTTAAAAACTAGGTTTAAAAGAAAAGAAAAAAAGAGTATACTTATAGCATATTGGTAGGAGAAAATCCCAAATCATCGCAAGTCTCTTAAAGACAATGACATAATTAATGTCTTCCTTTTTTCCCCTCTAACATCCTGCATGCAGCCATATATGATGTCACTAAATTGCTATATTGCTGAACATCCACTGTATTATAGTACAAACAGAAAACATGGCAACTTCAAGTAAGTTAGTATGTACAGCCGTAAGGCCTGCGACCTAAACGGTACTTCATCCTGAATGTTTGCACCCGTCCAGGTGAGGTGCTTCATACACATCAGCAGGATTGACTGGACAACATGTGCTGGGTTGAAATCCGATTTCACACAAGCATTGCTTCACTTGCATTCAGCATTTCTGAGGAATGAGAACATGTCCATACGTTTTTTTTTATATTGGAACTGAGGTAAAACTGAAGTATTCGCAGACATACTGTGTGTTCTAGAGTTAAATCAAGCTTCAAAGAGAATCAAGCTTGACACTATCACGCCTCTACAGCTTCTTCTACTGATTTATCACCATGGTAACGCATGGCAAGCTCTCTTCAGGAGTTTGCAGAATTAATTCAGGCAGAAAACAGAGAAGTAAAAAAAATATCCATGCCTGCTTTTCACACATCAGCAACCATTTTCATAAGCCTTTCCCTGGTTTGGAAATCTTTCCTGAGCAGAAGCCGCTCCATACCAGATTCCGTCTTCGCTACATGGTGCCAGACTTCTCCCCTGCATCACCGGACGCACTTATATTTGAAGCAGTAGCCGTACTGTTACTTGGAAACATCTTCTCAGTGGGAGTTACAGCAGGACTACCGACCCCTGAGGAGCTGGAGCTGCTCGAACGGTGCTGGGCGGAAGGAGGCCGCGCCGGCCTCATGGGCGGGGGACGTAAATGAGCCCCGGCCAACCGGGCGGAGAGAGCTGGTTTGAAGGTGGTCATCATCTCCGAGGTGGAGCTGCTGCTGCGGCGCATTGCTGCATCTGGGTCGCGGATCATAATGGTATGCAGTGGGCTGCCGGGCTCAGAGCCAACCGGGTTCTTCATGGGCTCCAGCGTGTCCAAGACCACGTCCGGAGCCTGTTTAACGGCGTTCTGTCGCTCCAGCTCACGCAGCTCATGGAGAGCTGTTGTCATAGTCTTCTCTATGTCCTGGTGGATGAGAACACAACCATCAATAATAGCCAGGGACGCTTGAGAATCCGTCCCTGATGCACTTCATGTATAATGAAGATGGACCACTGCTAAATAAAGGCTACACAGTGTACGCTTTAGACTACATGGTTTTCATCCTTGATGTCTTCTTCCATTTTTAACATTTTCAGGCTCCTAGTTCTATTTTTGTTTCAGAAATCATGACCAAATATTCCACAAAACCTTGTTGAAAGCTAAACTACTAAACTACATCTTATGAACATCTAAAAATGTAAACGTATTCACGGACAACACTTTTGTTCTTGACAGAAGTGGGATGTAGACTTGCATGGCTACATTGATCTGTAACATCAACATGTCAGCCTTACTTCAGCCAGAGCCTCGGCCTCCAGCGACTTGTGGTCCCCCAGGCTGCTGTGACGAGTGGCCCCAGGCACCGGCCTCAGAGGGTGGCCCTCAGGATAGGCCTTCCTGTCTGCATAGTTGATACTCCCTGCACTGCCAAAGGTTCCAAGGCGTCTCTTTTCTGGGCTCTCCATTCGATTTTTGCTGATGGACACCTTGTGGGGGCTGCTGGGACAGGCTGCGGCCCGGGGTGGCGTGTCAGCCCCTCTGGTTGGACTACGGGTCTCGGTGCCACTCCGACGGCGTGGGATTGCTGCTCCATCCGACCGTAACCTCACTCTTTAAAGAGGCATCAATTTAGGACAACAGGAAAATAGTGTCCAGAGCTTTTAACAGCAACAAAGCCATTCTAAATGTACCCACCTCCCCAAGACTCCTCCAAAGTGGTAATCAGGTGATTGTTCACATGGTGACGGGACATCATTTTTGGACGAACCCTTATCATCCAGTAGCGGCCCACTGCTCGCTTCACTGTCTGCCTTCTGGCTGAGGTTATCAGAGAAAGCATCGTCCCTGAAAGAGAAGCGTTAAAGAAATATTTAATGCAACGTACTCAATGTGACAGTTTATTATGTATCAGCTTCAATAATGGCCATTTGGAATATACACCGCTTACAGGTCTTGCACCACAATGTACTGGTGTGGGATCAGGCCGTCTACGCCATTGTGGCGACCCTCCCACCAGTCCTCGGACGCTCGGTGGTACAGAAGCAGAGAAGCTCCTTTCTTAAAGGACAGCTCCCTGGGAGTCCGTCCCACATAGTCAAACTTAGCGATGGCCTCAATCTGCTCAAGCTCTGAAAACACAATTAGACAAAAATAAAATAACAATGCTCAGTGCCTGTGAAGAAATCAAAAGCTTTTCATCAAGAATAGATTTCAAATATATATTAAGTACACATTGCACTAAAACAAACACTAGAAAAAGTAGACCGCACTATAAGTGTAGAATCCTCATTATGTCATGGCTCCTCCTATAATGTGACTCACTGACAATGAACCCCCCCCCTAGAATTTTGGAATCCACTCGTAAGTTTTGGAGACATTCTAACAAAGATATCACAAAGTCTTCTTTCCCCAAGATGGATCTTCTTCCATTATATACACAGACCTGCTTGGCTGATAAAAACAATTAAGGCACCACTGAACAGAAGAACAGAAGCATAATTGGAGTGCCGGTTCTTCTAACTGAATCTTTGCAGCATTTAAATGATTGTTTTAATACAGCACATGAGAGTATCATAAGAACATTTACACTGTCGTTAGGAAATACAACAAATCAGACATCATTATCTTGCAGAGTCCAAGCTTAGATGGTAGTAGTGATAAGTTGTAGTAGTAAAACTGACTACAGTTTAAAAACTAGGAGGAAAATATCTATTTTAGGTTAAAATCAGTTTAGTAAAAATACAGATTTTTGCTCAAATTTAAAAGAAAATGTGTTTCCTCTGCATTTCAAAAAGACAGCCAGCAGGGGTCAGTCAGAGAAAACCGTATGGCAAAATACTGAGATGCATTTTTATCTAAGGAATGGATGGCAAAAATTGAGAAAGAGTACTGTTCAAATGAAAAATGTTTAAAGCAATGAAAAGATAAAAGGTCCTATCATCACAGCATGGTGTCGCATGATGTAGATCCAACTGGTATGATTGAGATCCTGCAGGAGGCCGGAGGAGGCGGGCGGAATCAAAGAGAAGGGGGGTCACTAGGAACAGCAACCAGCACAGATGAAGCACAGATAAGGTTACCCCCCCGTCTGACCTGACACGCTCCACATTACACAGATCCGTTCACTGACTCTTCACTGGAGGCAAAGCAAATAATATTCCATGAATTAAATGTGATTTGGCTTTTTGTTCCTGGCCCAGTTATGTATTCAAGGCTCAAAGGAGAATTGGGGAAACACTGCACAAAGGAGAAAGTCTCAGGAGAGCTGCTGACTAACACTGAACAAAGAGTGTGCAGGGGGGGGGGGGGGGGGAGCAGCGAGCTTAACACACACACACACACACACACACACAGATGAAAGAGTAGGCTCTGCATGCCAACACTGTTTACTCAACTCGCCTTCAGCTTTAAAACACAACGTACGCCTTTGCGATCATGAGCAAAACCTCCACCACCTCTTATTTAAATGCATCCCGTTAAAAGGTCAATCCTCGTGTGATTTTTAATCCACTTGGAGCAGTAAAATCTCATATTCTCATGTGACGTTCATGTGAATGAGCCCCCTCCCTTTCGACGATCAACCAATCACACATAGTAATGAGACATTTCATTTCATTCCTCAGCATTCTGTTGTGGCGTCCAATCTGACTGGCGCTGTCTAAAGAAACTGCTATCAATATTCTCATTTTCTCTTTGCCCTGATATTGAAGAGGGTGCACAGATGCAAGGTGAGCAGTTAATGGGGGGGGGGGGGGGGCTGCATGAAAAAAGAAGGCCAGAACAATGCTGTCAGGCCGTATTTAGACAGGTTGGGCTGTGCTGACAGTAAAGATGCTGATGTCGGGTAGGTAGAATGTTTCGAGCTCGTGCCTTATTTTAGCATGCTAGCATTAGATCTAAATACACAGGGCAGATAGGTTGGCCATCTGACCAACAGTTAACGTGAACCATCCAGCTACTTGGCTGAAAACTCCCCAGGTGTAAGATTCCTGATACATAATCTATGGTATATGAGATGACTGCTGTGATGTGCTGACCTTCATCGCTGGTGTGCGGCTCAGTCCCATTGTCAGCCTCGTCAATAGCTCCTGGTTCACTGTGGGGGCTGTCACTAAGGGAGCCAACAGAAAGTCACCCCGGTGCTTTATACAGCTGGTCCTCACTTACCAACGTACTCGTTTAACGGCGACTCGGAGGTCACGATGGGCTTGCCGACATTTTAAAGTATGTGTTTAGCGACAAGGAATCGCTGTTACGATGAGTGGAATGCACCGGCCATGCAGTTGTGAGCGAGTACGTACTTATGTACAGTATTAATGGCGTATACATTTGCAAATATAAAAAATAAAATCCTTCATTGATTTATTTTCATGCCCGCTTTATCCGCCTTCTGCATCGGGGATGTCGCTGGAGCCTATCCCAGCTTTTCTATGGGTGAGAGGCGGGATATAGACCGGGGGGCGTCGCCAGGGCATTGCGGGGTAAAATTTGGCCAAGTCAACGACGGAATCATTTAGCGGCGGGGTCTTCGGAACGTGACTCCGTCGGTAAGTGAGGACCAGCTGTTTACTGTTTTTTTTTATTTCATAAACAATAACATGGTAACATAGCTGACGTAGCACAATGGCACATTGCTCACGTGTTTCTCATCAGCGTTAGACAACACTCACCAGTACTCCTCCCCTCCACTCATACACTTTTCATACACTGGGCCATCCAGCTCGCGCTGACTGGGAAAGATGACTTCATTGTGGATGATGATGGTCTTGATGACCTCATTGACATGTGCTTGGCATGCGACAGGGTCCTGCTCATCTGGGATGGGCATCAAGGTAGGACCGAAGCAGATTGCCAAATTGTATGAATCCATCATGTTCTCGTCGCTGTACTGGGAGAGACTGAGGGACAGGAGAGCTGAGCATCGCGTGTCTCTTTCCCGCATGTATAAATATGACTGAGGTAAGAAGCCGATAGATAACAAGTATAGAATACTGTACTGCATTACACAGTGGTAGTTTAATGTGTGTGATTGTTAGTACACTTTTAATACTACAACTGATCTATTTGATTTTTTTGCCCACTTGGAGACGGTGGAAGACGATGTAGGTTTGTACATCTAAAACGTCCTAAATTAGGAGCTGAAATTATGACGGACCTGCTGCAGTAAGTCGTGAAAAATGAATTTTCAAATGTTTGAAAAAATTTAAATCAATGGATTTAAATCAACCTAGTTAGAGTTAGAGCCTCATACATGAGGCCGAGCTGTGAAACAACAGCTGGATTAGCTCCAGCAGATAAATATGGAATGAAATAACCTGGGGTATGAAATCAAACACTTTGTTCCGCAGGAAAGCCCAACGATTATAGGAGGACAGGTATTCTACTTCAGTAAGGTATGAGTTTCCGGGTCCATAAATAACATCTAAAATACTGCAGACAGATGTGGCAATAAATACCACATCATTTTCACACACATTTTTTTACCCGACTCCGGTTTTGTTCAACACAGATTTCCCCCAATAGAAATTCACTCTAACATTCAGTTACAGATGTGTTTGCAAAGAATAAATTCTCTCTGCATGCACTTCTGTACTCACCAACAACTGTGACTTCAACATAAAGTGAAACAGTTGAAACTCACTGATTAAGAAACGCAAACAGGTATCTCATGACGATGATGACGGTACGAGGAAGAGTGACAACAATCTGCTGGATGTGATGTGCTCTCTCAGGGCCAGACTCCAGCTCTGCAACACAAGGGACAGAAACAGAGAGTTGTAGTAAAGGTGGCTTGCCACAATGTACAAGAGACAAATATAGATGTTTAAACATAGTATATACAGTATATGTGTGTATAACACCAGAATATAATACAAACCAGACCGCAGCAGGGAAAATAGAAGCAGTGTTCAAAAGCAAAAGGCAAAAGAGAGTGTCAGACCCCTGACTGAGTGATCGACTATCACCGTGGAAACGGCGGTGAAGGAATCTGTGGTGAACTTGCACACGGCTTCCCACACTCTAATCTTCCTGCTGGCTTTCTGTTAAATATCAGGCAGAGGGCCTTAGCATTCGATTGCTTCCATGTGCTGCAGCGCATGCCTTTCTCCTCTTCAGCCGAGTTGGCTTTCTTAAAAAAGTGACGCTTTTTCGTATTTTTTTTACTATTTGTGACTCACTGATGGTGGAGATGAAGTCCAGGAAACGCTCCTTTGGGAAGAGCGGGTTCTCCAGTCCCCTGAAGTACAGCTTCAGAACCCCTGCCACTGAGTTGATGTCATGCTCGTTCTGGTCATCGATCAAGGGATCCTCACCTGAAGAAGACGGCATGAGCTTCGGTGGTCACATTTGAGGAGATGGAAAATGTGCATTACGCTGTTTAAGTATGTGAGAAATAAAAAGGGGAAAATAACGCCATCTGTCTCACCTCTCTCAAATGAGTTTTTAATATCATTGACTTCCACCTGTGATCCCGGCACACGGAATATTCCTTGCTGTTGCAAGCCTGAATGAAATACAAGCCAGGATACGTAGTTAGGCTATCATTATCTCCAAACCTCAGTGCCAGATTCACGAGAGCCCATTAGAAACGCAGAGCACAGAGCAGGAAATGTAATCTGGCAATAAAATGCACAATTTTCCATAGGACGGACGCTCAGGGAGGCTGCAGCATGCGGCTTCAGTTAGAGGGCTTATAATCAGTTTTCTAGAGTTTCATTATGTCCAGATCCAGAGGAAAGGCCTGCAGGCTACAACAATGAGCTGAAGACAGATGTGAAGGTAGACAGGGAGGAGTTATAGTGTGTGTGTGTGTGTGTGTGTGTGTGTGTGATTGTTGTGAGCTTGTTAAATCAGTGCTGAGCAGCTAAGCACCTCGGAGAACACGGTGCTTGTGGAAACGGCCCAGCTCAGATCGCTGCAGTCACGCCTCACGAGGCTGATGAAGGACTCCACAAGTCACTCTGATTGTGTCTTCTAACTCAGAACTTAGTCACAGCAACATGATGCCAGACTTACCGTATAGATTGATGCATCTGATACAGCTCTCTACAACAAGTGGGATTGGTTGACCTGAGTCCTGGGGGGGAATTAAAAAAAATATATATATATATATATACACAAATAAATGAACTTATAAATACAGGTTTTAACAGTAGATACATCTTAATATAGTTAGAAATACTTTTCGTTTAATACTTGCCATAAACAAATCACGCGTTCTAATTCACACAGACTGAAAATGTTCTCGACATGATGAATCTCATGAGCAGTGTGAAACAAACATTCAATAACAATTACAATTATACTGATATAATAAATATAATTATTATTATACCAGTTATTACATCACAGGATAAGAACAGCTGTAGAAACCAGCGGCATGCAGGTATTATATGATCATTAACAGGCGTATTAATACTGTTACCCTACAGGCCCTGCAAAATAAGCTCCAACAAAGATACCTGAATGCGGGTACGGGCATTCCTTCGTCCCCTGGGACAGAAAGCAGTAAAGCACAGAGCAGCACAGGAGGAGAGAGCAGAAAAGCAGGGAGTTAGAGAAGCAGGTGAAAGCAGGCTAAGCACAGAGCGCTGCAGGGATGCAGTCAATGTTGGGTGCAGTGTGGGACAAAGCAAACCCACTGTTGTCTAAAGAGAGACTGGATTTAGAAATCAAGCCAGAGCTATAAATTGCTCTGGAGAGGAATAAAGAGACAACTGTCTGCTGCTCTGTCTGCACCGGAAGAGCCTCGGTAAGGAGGGGGAAGATTAGAGGTTGCACAGAGGCGTTACAGCATGATCAAGGGGTGCGGAAAGAGAGAGGCGCAGAAGTGAGGAAGAGAACGAAGGCTCTAGATGCCTTCAGGCAGACACCACTCCACCACTGGGTACCTTGATGAAGGTCTCCATATTGCCATTGAACAGCTTGTGGTTATACATGGAGCGAGGCCTAGATTTCCGCATTTTCTGTGGTTTAGGGGGAAGGATGGGGGGCCTGGGAAATGTTGAAAGAAGGAGCAAAATAAAAATAATGTAGATGTTTCGTTCATTTCATACGTAATAGAAAAGGAGGACTAGACTTGGATCTTCAAATAAAAAATGCCTTAACCAATGAAATCCAAAGCAGAAATGAATGACTACTATTGCCAACTGCCAAGGTCAATCAACTCAAGCCAACCGGTTGCTGTGTCACGTCTTCAGATACATTAGAGCACCCATGAACTGGCAACCAATTAAAAACGCATAACGGTACTTATTGGAACTCACAAATACATGATTGGCTGTTGCTTTGTTTTCCGATTCCAACTTAATGATAACAACAAATAATGATACATATTTTTCCAGCATTATCGAACCACACATCCACATGTATTCTCCTAATCACAATGAAACATGCCAACACAACTTATTTTGTCACGTTGAGCAAGAGTAAACGTATCTGAAGGACAGGAATCCCAGTGGACATCTTACCTTGTTGTTCCACACTCGGCCCTTTCCCCTGTGGAAGAAACGGCACAGAACAGGGGTCAGTTATCGGTTCATGGTACATATTATGCCGAATCCAGTCACTGGAGGGGCTGATGAGAGACATCGTGACTATTAGAGCAGCGCTAACATCATTAATTGGACAAAAAAACATTGAGCATTCACCACTAAAACCGGCCAGAAGCCCCTTTGCGGTTCGAGACCTCCTCTCAGAGCAGAGAAAAGGAGGAGCTGCTGCAGTTAGAATATTTTGATGAGGGAGGGGCCCCATCAGTTCAATCCATGAGCTGCTTCACTGAGTCTTTTGTTGTGGGTTGTACATACTATAGGCACACACAGCCATTATACTCAGCTGTACTATAACACCAATTCTTACAACACAATAGAACAGCACAGCCTATAAATTCTGGACTCTTTTTTTCTTCTCAATAAATTCAGAGAGAGTGTGTCTTTGTCTGTTAGTGATTAGAATTTAGATGAAGAACCACAAAGGATGTGCAGAATGTACAAATAAACAACAACAATGCATCACAACGCTTCTTTACGCAACTAAACAATGGACAGAAAGAGCAAAGGCCAACCCATTTCTCAACACATCATTATGGCAGATGGGGAAAAGTGCCTGGAACATCCATGGGTGCAAAGAACAGCACAGCCCCCAGACATCCCTCCTGTGAGTGATAGTCCGGTCTACGTCTGACCACCCAACCAGCATGGGCTCCTCTGTGATAGAGGGATCCATGCACGCTATCTATGACAGACAGAGGCATAAAGGTAGATGTCCTACATGAAAAGGTGACAAGCACAAATCAAATTTGTCGAGCAAGAGATTTGGTGAGTCGTAAATCTGGGAAAACCCACTGGCAGATATTCCTGCACCGTTTTATCCAGCAGCCATGACTGGCATATTGTTTTTAATAATACGTAATGTATGTGGCGTTCACTAGTCTCATCTTGTTGCCTCTTCTGAACCGCACCCACACACCCACACACACACACACACACACACATACACAAAGACATCATTTTGGGTGTGAAGTACGGAGCTAATGAGAATTTTGCTACCTTGATTGATCGCCTGAATAATTAAACATGGGCGGTACAGGGTAGGCCACATGCTGCGTTCAGACGCTCTCTGCTGCTCCATTGTTGACGCGCAAACTGTCCACAGCTCAATATGAACTCTGATGTGTTTATTATATGCAAAATTACGCAAATTGCCAAAGAGCTCCGAGGAAATCACAAGTTCTTGAGGCCCTGAAAGCTCACAGAGCAAAAAAATTTTTTATTAACTGACTTAAATGAATGAACGAAGCCAAAGTGTGAAATATGTAAATAAGCCGGAGCATGGGAAGGTCTCAGCTGTCTGCCTGACGCCCGTTTCTATTAGCTGCAGGCGCAGCTGCAGAAATGGGTGGCTCTGTTCCTGCTCACTGATCTGGTGTAAAACGGTCATGGCCGAGGTGACAAAGGGACCCCTGGGGCAGGAAAGGGCTTCTCTTCCAGTCTGCAGCTTTAGCATCAGTTCATATGGACACTAATTGGATACTGATTTGACCAGTGCAGATTAATAAAACGGTGAATGGATATCTCAAAGTTGACGTGGTCTGTTTTTAGTGTATATTAACTCTCATTTCATCTTCCTTGACAACATCTTTGAATCCTTCTATACCCCACTCCCTACTGCTCATCAATAAGTAAAGTAAATCCACACCTTATAACCGTGAGAACAACAATTCCACTGAGCTGTGGTGTCCTAATGACAGGATGAATACTAGGCATGCTACTACACAATCGGGAGAAGGGACTCCTCACCTTCACCCAGCGTTTGCTTCAGTAAGTCGTGCTTGGCCTGCAGCTTAATGATGAGGTTGCTGCCATTCAGGTACTCTTTGAATTTCTGCACAGAGAGATTGAGTTGGCATTGAGTGAGCAGCAGTAAAACTATCCAGAGCCGAGCCAAACACTTGAGCGATGCTCAGCTCCACTTCAGAGCATGATAGCTTGATTTTAAGCAGCAAAGCAAAGTTGATGTTCAAAGCAGGGGGGGGGGGGGGGGGCAGTTTGGAGAAAAAATGATTTATCGACACTGACTCACTGAGAAGTAGAACATTTCCGTTTCCTGCTGGTTCGCCCTCCTCTTGGCCACATTCAGCTTGCTCATGTACGACTCCGAGGCCACAGACTTAATGGACTCAGTGGAGCGGCTGTGCTGGAAGGCGTCCGACACATCAAAGTCCTCCACCGTCAGCATGTCCTGCAGCGTTTGCATGGTGGCGTCCAAGGTCTTCCTAACCTGCGAGATGACAAACGAAGCCTTCGATCTGACTCGGTCTTTGGTCGTAGTTTCCGTTCAATGGGAATAAAGGCTGTTTCTTTCCAAATCCTTGATGGAGGCAACATAGCAAATGGCATTTTTGGAGGACAAGAGTGTTTGATCTACAGGACTATGACATTTGTGTCAAGACAAACTGATCCCACAGCCAATAAATATTTGACCTTGAATTAAATTGAAATATGACAAAGCAGCACAAGAATGCAAGTCAAGAGGCGCCAAAATTGGAGACTCTGACAAAACAAAAAGGCAAATATATATGAAATTACTGAGGAAGGTTTTTATGGGGGGGAGAGAGAGGAGGCAAAGAGAAGTGATATCGTTTACCTTTGTGTCTGCAGGTTATAATGAGAATATTTTTTCTTCATTGTACAGCTGATAAATATGTAGCTTTATAGAAAACACAACATTGCCTAAACACCACATGTGCCTCGTTCCTGCAGAGCAAGGGTCACTGGAGGGTAATTGCAAAGAGAACAGATGGTGGTGTGGCGCTCCTTCGTGGCTCTGGGGAAAATGAGACGGGGCTTTCTGTTCTTGGGGGGGGGGGGGGGGGGAGCAGACACAGAGCCACAATAACTCACCTCCTCATTCTCAATCTTCAGCGTTGCTAAGCGGGACTGCAGCTGGTGGTAACGCATCAGGAGCTCAGTCTGGACGGGCTGCTGGGCGCTCACCTGGCATACCTGGGGCGGATCATGTAGGGGGTAAAGACAGACTCAGCAAATCCAACCGAATCTTGAAGCATTACTTTGTAATTATCCAGTTAAATGATCGATTAACGAATGATCTCACCTCATCGCCCATGTGTGGCAGGTAGTCAAAGCGCATTGGGGGGCAGAACACCTGGTTATGCATATCCATGATCTTGTGCTTGTCATTGCGGGAATCCAGGTTGTCCACCGTATTTTCTATGATGTCAAGTCCCTCGTGACGGGACGTCTCCAAGTTGTATTCGGCAGATAGGTAGGTCCTGAAGGTTCGTGCCAAGCTAGCATGGTAGCCAAGGTCACAGCACTGTGGGGGAAATATAGAATAAATAATCAAAAAACGAATTATTTAATTGCCATACATGTTATTGTTAAAATTTGAACTTGATATGAAAAGTTCACCATCCCCCAAAACATCCATCCATCCATCCATCCAAGGGGAAACAGTCTCATCAGTGTGTGATGCATCCTCCATTACTTTAATGACTTTTGAGAAGTGTGTATTGTTTGAATATACCAATTAACCAAAAATATCCAATGGGAAACACAAAAAAAGTTGGTCTAAAATTGAAACAATCAAAAGGAGCATCTTTTTATGGTTAGTGTGTGTCAAGTTTGGTGAAGCGAGAATAAGGTATACTTTGGACAAGAGCAATCAGATTCATTTCTAAAATTATTTTTCAAAGGAAACAAGATAAAAAATAAAATGTAAAGCTAAATCAAAATACAAAAACGCATGACTACTTATCATGGGTGAAACTCTGGTGAAGCAAAAATGCAGATTTTGGAAGGATGGAGTGCATGAAAGGTGTTTTTAACACCCAGTCTCGTGTATCCAACCACAACCCAGATTCCACATCACAGTAGCAAACGCGAAGCTTGTAGAGACTGGCAAGTGATTGCAATCTCATTCATTCTAATTTAGTTGCTATTTAATATGCCAAGTCAGCATAAACTAATGCGAGAAATAAAGCGATAAAGAGATATATATATATATATATAAAAGTCCATTAGTTTGAGCTTCTTACAACAAATCGAGATTCTTAAATCCCCAAACTACTTCCTGCTACATTTTAATGCAGAAGAAAAAAAAAAAAATAGAAGCAGAGTTCAAAGAATTCCAGGAGCTGGCACAGTCGGATACGCACAGACCGTCATCGCACAGGGCTGCGTGAAGCAACCTAATTAAGCAGACGAAGGTTGTGAGGAGGTTCGGAGGGAGCTGGAGGCGAATGACAGCTCTGTGACTCACTAAATCAACACTCCTTGGCACTGATGAAGAAGTCGCTCCGCTTTGGTGCATAAGCCCCTTCACATCACTGTGTAAACTAAAGGGAGCAAAGGATCAGCGTTTTAAACACAAACTCTGTGACAACACTTTCATATCAGCAGCAGCCTGGAGGAGCAAATAGTCACCAGAGCACACGCTCTTTAGTTCAAATACTGTTGCCCACTTTGCTTTTTTTATGTTGTTATGCTCTTGCATTAAAGCTCTGGAAATGTGCTCTACTGTAGTTGCATGATGCACATTTAAAAACATCTCCTATTTTTCTTTTACTAAATGCCCCTCATTTCAGTATAAATTTCACTGCACTGTTTTAAGATAAAACAACCCACAGCAATAATACCATAATATGTCCAATACATGAATATGTGCCTTGAGTTACTATTTGATGCTGCAAAAGATGCATTTCTCTATGGAAATAAAACATTTGAGACCAATTTTCCAAATACAGGCCTAAATGTTCTATAATGCTGACACACTCAGCAGTGCAAAGCGGTGCAGGGGTTGGAAACCTAGTCCGACATTACAAACTGAACCCTTTTCCTCCTCTGCCCGTTATGGCAGCACAACCAGATGAGGGATGATATGGGTCTCCCATTTTCTAGAGAACGGATCCATCAATCTTAATCTATTGCTGTAGCAAAAATAGAGTTCCATGACTGTCTCGCCCAAAGCATAAATGTGAAAACCATTAGCATCCATAAACAGGCCTGTTTGAAGGACTGGCAGATCAACCTCAGGGATAGAAAGGTGAACTAAAGCGCTTTATCTCGCACCAACAGGAAGACGTCGACAAACAAAATTATTGAATACAGAAAACACAAAAAAAGACAAACAAGAAATTATTTGATTCTGCCATTACTTCATCTGGACAGACAACAAGAACAGCAATACATGGGCCGGGAGCCCAGTGCCAACCACATTAACAGCATTTATGGCTGCATAAATTGAGCCTCTGCTCACCAGCTGAATTTGACTGACTTCCAATCACTGACAGTTTCCTAAACAAAGGCAGCCTTTTAAACTCTGTTAATCAGACGCTCTGGCAGTGGAACGAGTGCATAGCTTGAATAAAGAGCGATTTCCTTTTCAAGTGTTAGATGAGTGTTTCCTAGTCATAAGAAATAGGAGTCTTTAGTTTAAAAAAGAAAAAAAGACATTTGAGACAGTTTTCACTTGTTAAAATTGTACAAACGTGAAGCTTCTTGATCTTGTGTTAGAAAACATCTTCTCTGGACTCTTACCCATGAAAGGATAGACAACAGAAGAAGAGACAGACAGAGGGAGGGAGAGGAAGTGTGCATCCTGAGTCAAGGTTTTTTTTATGTGGTGACAGTCAGACAAACTTGTTTATCCCATCGGAGCTGCCAAAATCAGCATTAACAAGGAAAAACAAATGAGACAGTGGGTGAGATGACTGAAGACCGAGCATGGAGTCCCGTGAAATGATCAGCTGAGCACATCCTTTACGTGCTGTTTGGTTTGGTTTGATTACTGCACAGACACATATACCCGTGAAATTGGCAATCAGTCACAAGCATTTGCTACACAGAAATTAAAAATGACACAAATGACTGGGGTAAACAGAGCAGCTTGAAAACAAACAGCTAACTGAGAGTGAACACGATACAGGAGCAGATGGCGAGAAAAGGCAAAGTGCTGCAGCGTTAAATCGGCATAACCCCCAGCTGAGAGATGCAAACAAACATGTGCACCTCGTGCATATACTCACATCAATCATATCAGAGACATCATGGATGTAGTATTTTGCCACAACTGCATTCGTCGCCGCCAGGTTCAATAAATAGTCATTCCGGGCTTTGGTGCATTTCAGCTTATTCTCGGAGTACTTGGCTTGCCTCTGGAGAGGAGAGAGGAGACAGAAGCGACACACAGGTGGGAGGGTTCTCTCGTGTGCTCAGGCAGCTGCAGCGGGAGACGGCAGGCGAGATTGTTGAGAAGCTGCCACTCGATAGTAACATGTCAGCCAGCTTTGCTTGGCAATGAAGTATTTAAGAGTATTCATACAACCTGCTCTTAAGAAGACTGAATTCTGAAGAAGAAAAAAACATTTTGCTCATTTTTTTAACTCTTTTTTTCCTATGTATTTTTCAATACATGAATTTGTACCTCCATTTTCACAATACCATTACAATGCAAATTCCAGTTTTCAATTAAGGACAGATGAACTGTTCCATCCTCTTCCAAGAGCTTTGAAACAGGCAAGCAGGGAAGTGGAATAACTATTGCCACTCTGTGTTCTGCAGAGCACTCAGAAACAGCTATGCAGCGTCTTTGAGGATTGCAGCCGGAGAGAAAAGAGACGCTGCCTTGATTCCCTGCGCCTGAGAGATAATGGGGAGTTCATTTGCATGATGGAACTCCTACAGAAGCTCCGTAATAAGAAATGCATGTGTGCATTGGGCACCAGATGTCACACCACTGGTAGAGAAGTCCAGTACTACTGTCTGCCCAGTGTGTACTGTGATGAGGACATAAAATATACTCCTGGGAGTCTATGAAATTATACAGCTGTCTGTCTGCTGGTCTAATCTATTCTCACCCTTTTCCAATGGACCAAGCCCATAGAGCTAGTCCTGAATGAACAGAACCGGACTGTGATAAACTCCTCATTGAAATATGGGAAGCGGAGGTGCAGAAAAAAACAATTTTGGGTCACACAAACCAATAAAACCAGTTGTGAACATAATAATTACATGTAATTATCGTTTACGTTGACTTAGAACACTTGATAGCATTAGCGTTCACTCCTGAAGACAATCTATTACACACACACACACACACACACCATCATTATACCCACCTTCTCTTTCATCTTCTCGATTTTCCTGACAAAGCTGCGTCTCGGCTGCCGGTCCTCATGGCGCAGGAGGTTCACGTTAAGATCTCCGGACTTGCTGAACTGCTTCTCCTCTTGCTTCTCGGCATCCTTCAGCTTGCTCTCTGCGCTGATGCTCTCTGTGTGGTACATGTGGTATGTTTTCATCACCTGGAAGACAAGATTTAAACACGCATTTCAGGTGCTGGTAAACTAAGGGACAATCAGAGGGCACCCTGATTTGATCAGCGGTACATTCAGGAGCCTGTGGACTGAGAAAGGCTGCACTTGGCTTCGTCTGTTCGATTGAAATGTACATAATTTGTTTAGTAAAATTAGAGCTACAAGTCAAGTAATTTGGCAATTTTTAAAATGTCAAATATTTTTCTGTTTCAGCCTCTAAAATTCAAGATTTGTAGTTTTTTTTATTTGTCATATAATAGAAATGTTGTTGATCTTTGGATTTTGATGAATATTTCACTGGTTCTGAGAAATGTTTGAGAAAACATTTCACATGTTAAACAGTAATCAATTAATCTTTGATTAAAATAACAAAAAGCAATAGATCGATTGATTGACTGAAAATTGTGTATAAAATAAGAAAGAGAATATATAATTGTACAAGTAGTACAATAGTCCTCATTGTCATTTCCTTCCAAAAAAGGTTTGATTTGGACTTTTTCTTGTGGCCTGCTGGATCCATTTGAGACGTTGCACAGATGTCACTGCATGCGGACTATTTTAAGAGACTGCAGGAGCCAGAGTTGAGTGTGGTTTTGGTTTGGCTGTCAAATCTTCAAAACTCTCCCTCCTCGCTGTGGCTTTCCTGCCCTCTTCATCATTTTTGACAGCAATGCTTCATTATAATCGGTGATTCTCAGTTTCCTTACGCAGCAGCGACAGCGTTATTTTCTGTTTTCTATGCAGTGACTTATTCAACTTGATCTCCGCTAAAGCCCTTCAAACACACGTCATCCAACTCCAACACGATGTGGACGAGACTGCAGTGACAGAACCCTTCATTAGGCAAGACAGGAGCATCCTGAGTCTATCGTAATTCCTCCCAGATGCTCAGTCAGACAGGCTCGCCTCACAGAGGCCCATTCGGGGAAAAGAGCGTCCAGATGTGCAATGTGGGCGCTCATTATTTCATCTGGACACCTTGGGATGAGGTCGTTAATTTGTTTCCTGTGAACAAGTGCATAATGCTCATTTAGTGCTGAACCTGACCTGCAGAGCAACTCTTATCTCCACCGGTGATTCTCGTCTCGCTTGCCTTTGCTGTTGGGCAACTTGCCACTATAATCTTCCACTGACCTATAACCCTGTGATATCGACATTTACCAGTGCTGTCGGGCTCTACTAAGTACAAGTCCTCTCCGGGCAACCCCCGACAACAACAATGACAGAATGACAATAGACCTATAAGGTAAATACTAATAATAAATACATCAAATAAGGGCAACCATCTATTCCCGGAGTAATAAAACTCAACGATGGTCTGTCCGGAAGGCCCAACACTCTTTTCCTTCACAGGCTGTCATGTCATTTTTAAATTCCTCTGATGATGTGCCCTAACCCCAAAGTCACTTTCAAATCACCTGCCGACAAGTCCTGCAAGTCATTTTAAGGATGACTGGATTTAAGCTCTGTCTAAAGTTGGTGCGCATGGCTGGATCATCTGACAGCAACGGGCTGTTAATCTCCCGAGTGGACTCTGAGCCGGTGAAACATAACAGAGCGGAACGGGCTGGAGTTTTTATTATTATTATTAATAATACAAGGTCAGAAATCGCAGTTCTTCGCAGGGCCACACACAAACAGAAAATCATTCACACACACTCACACCTATGTTCAATTTAGTGTAACAAATTCACCTAGTTTGCATGTTTTCGGTGGTTTTGGTGGCATCGCCTCAATACTTGGCTGCCATGTGCATTCAAAGTGTTGATTGATTGAGATCTGCTCTGGAAACTGAAAAAGCTCAAACAATGATTGAATAAATGAATGGCTGACTGAATGAAAGCTACTTCATCAGACATTCCTGACAGAGATTTTCATTGTTGTTGTTAACAAGAGAACAATTGTGTGTGTTTGTTTGTTTTTTACACTAAAGAGCAGACATCAGACACAAGGTGCTGCATCAGAAAGATAAGATAGGCTGAACCTTTATTCATCCCAGCAGGGATATTAAATCAGCGTAGCAGGAAATTAAAAGAGGTTCACGCCGAGAAAGCTGGAATTTTACAGAAAATTGGCTTTTGCTCCCATTTCTTGTGTCAGGTTTGGTATTAATGACGAGACACAGAAAGCAGGGTCTGTGCCCTCACTATTATTCTGCTGCAGCGTCACACTGGCAATACGTGAGCTTCAAAAAGCATGCAAGGAGACACCAAAACAGGGATAGGCCATGCTGGATGGAGATCAAGTTATTAAATGTATGTATGTATGAAATTCTTAATTTGTGATGTTTTTGTGAACTTTTTGAGATACAGTCTAACAATCTAAAGTATAGGACAATAACATTTATAATAACAATAACTAAGACAAAATGTCAATACATTTAAGAGATAAAAAGTTCATTTTTCTATAATTATCTTTGATGCGCTTTTGATAATCACATGCTCTGTATAACACTGTTGAAGCATCCAGCACAGATGTCAGGATCAAGGCGGGCTGCCATCCCTTTGGTAGTTTCACTCTCCTCAGGTTGCATGGATGAATAAGTCATCCAAGGCAGCTCCGTCATGTATTTGGTTTCTCCTCAGGGAGCGGAAGATTGCTGAAGCAGCCTGGAGCTCATCCAGTTCTTGCCCCCCCCCCCCCCCCTCAATAAAAGTCAGTGCAGCATCGCAGCATATGCTCATCAACCTATTACTGACACTTGAGTTTTTATAGTTTAATGTAGAAGAAGGCAAAAGTTAACATTAAAAATGCAGATACAGCAATATTAATAGAAATACTTATCAGTCTGATATGCTTACAGCCCATTTAAATACAACTGCGATACTATGAGCTTCAAAAACATGTCGCCTTCATTAAAATTGCTCCATCATATCATGCTGATCTGACAAGAAAAACCTATTAAATTTCATTAAAAAATTCATGTCACGAATACAATTAAATAATAATTATGTGTGACATTTGGGACGACATCCATCCAGCACTTTTTTTTAAAAAACTTACATCAACACTTATTGGAAGCTGCTGCAGGATGATGACTTAAATAGAAAAAACAAAAAAATTAAAGAAATATAGAAGTGAAAAAGACCGGTGATGAGAGGAATCACGCTGTACAGATATATGTGTAACTTACAGTGTAGAGTTCGTTCGTCACCTTGACCAGCTCCTCGTGCATCTGGATCCCGATGTCCTTGCTCTGAGAGCCAGAGGAGAGAAACAAGGAGAGTTTGAGCCTTCAGCTGCAACAAACTGCCGGCTGTGCTGACACTGCAATTTTGGTGAGACGGTGAGAAATATCTTGACTTTTATTTGGACACAAACTGACACCAAAATTGGTGAAGCTATTTAATGACATCAGAGGATGATTCTCAGTGGCCCTGACGGCTTCCTGATTTTGCATCCAGCGGAACCAGCAGCTCAAATTTTCCAACACCTCGAATCCTTATTTTGCTCTCCATCCAACGGTTTGGATGTCTGGTATTCTTTGACGAATGTAAGTCGTATTTTATTTATTCTAAACTAAACATGCTATTAAATGAAATTAGTTGAACGCCACTTTTATCCGCTACCATTTCGAACACTTGCAGCCACAAGCACAGAGATTGTTTCTGTTCCTCTTTTTTTTTGTAATCAGCTCCTCTTTCCAGTCAAACATGAAACTAAAAATGACTGAAAATCCAGTGAAGCCTGTTCGCAAAGCTCAGACCAATGAGGTGGAATGTGGGGCTGTGAATTTCTTAGTGTAATATATGATTAATAATGACACACTGACACAGCGTCCCTGGTTAGTATATTTTACATGGTGCAAGAGAGATGTGGCGCTGAGTCTCGACCAGGCATGGCTTGGTCTGACGGCGATGAATGTGGAGCGTCCTCAGAGAACTGGCGAATGGCATCTTTATGCATCAGTGGCTACAAAGAGAGACAGACTGCTGCAGATAGAGAGCAGGGAGGGCTGGGCCAACGACAAGAGGCTGTGATGCAACACAATGCAAGAGCTTTGGCAGGTCATACATTCTGTGGAAGCCCTTGTCTCAGCTTCACTTCTCCTCACACCATGCACTGTGCTGGTGTTACTGGCATAAAGGTAACACAATGAGGCTGATTAAATAAAAGTTTCTTGAATTTCCTCCTTGGACTTTTACATTTAAGGGGGGCTGACGAGAGAGGAAGAAGGAAACCAAGAGGGATGACCTTCTTGAAGAGGCGGATCACGTCCTCGCTGATCTGGGCCAAGCGAACGATGACGTTGTTGGTGTAGATGTCACTGAGGGTGGCGTGGTCGCGGCTCTCGCGCCTCGTCTGATTCAGCACCAGGTACCAGCAGTTCACCGAGGACAGCAGGTGCTGGTCTTTTCTGAAAGCAGGAGAAAGATAGGTTTGTTTTAATAGTCAAATTTGATCTGATGACAACCCTAGATGAAAAATGAAGGGATTAAAAAAAGTTACCTTATTTTATCCAGCCGGGTACACGAGTGACTGAATCAATTCTCAAGGTGTTCAAAGTTTCCAATATCCATTGGAAATTTGAACAAAACAATACAAATATCAGCCTGAGAAAGATGCTGCAAGAAAAATCAGTCAACTCAGTGAATAAATTCCACCCTCGTTCCAAACAAATGAGGCATCAACTGATGCATAATGCTGGTGGCCACGGGCCCTGATCGCAGCATAATCAGTTTAAACTGTCTCCGCCTCAGGTGCTTTCAAATCGAAAGACCAAAGACATTAACTGGACACACACACACACACACACACACATAATCCTTTTATACCTCCACCATCGTCTGGGTCTTATCTGAACGTTAATCAATCAACCAGCCCTGAGGAGGAGACAGAGAGAGACAGAGAGACAGACAGAGAGAGAGACAGACAGAATGGTGGGAGAGAGTCGGAGCAGGGTGGGGTGGGGGGGGGGGGGGTGTAGAGTTTCGTTGTGCACCTGAAAAGAGGGATGAGCTCCCAAAACATCAAGGACTCCTCGAATCAGAGCTTCCACAAGACTAATCACATCCAGCTTCATAATATCTGAGTAGAAATAAAAGGATGGCACGTCCTCAATCCTCTTATTACTGGACCTCCATCTTCATTGGATTGGCAATTCGGTCCCGAGATGAATTTTGTCTCACAGGCTAATGCGCCATAAGAGAAATGTAACAGTGGGTTGAATGAACAGAGAAAATCCAGCAGTTAATCTACTCCATATTTCATCCTTGCATTCAAGGAGCGGGAATACAGTCATTAAACCGGACGTGATTGATTGGCTGTGTCGAAATGCGATGAGCCCAACCGACAGACAATAAACACAAAGGACAGAATTTTATTTTCCGAACAATAGAGTACCTGATGCAACAATATTGTCCTTCGCTCCATGCTAGGTTTTCACCACCCCTCATGTACCAGTTCTGCTTGAGCGACCCGTCTTCCTGGGATGAATGCAGCTCCTTAGTGTGTAATTGCTGTTTGTGGTTAAGAGGTTTAGGGAATAAACATCTCCACTTGCTGCTAATCCCTAAAAGTGGTCAGAGATGCTTCATCACATCCCTAAGCGCACCCTATTTTTTGCCCATTTTCATCCTTCCCATCCTCCCGCCCAGGAAGAAAATCCGCTGAGCTACTCTTATATTTTAAATTGCTGCAGTCCCAAATATAATTCGGCTGCTAAGTGTCGCTTGTGGCACTTTTCCCCTGCAACATTTTTGGGTGTAGCTCTTTGACTTTAGATGATATAAGGACTATTCAACAACATTCATGCTGCCATCTTTACTCATTTCATACTTCTCCATACTGATTTCTTGTAAAAAATAAAAAAAAAAGCTGAAAGCAGATGACGTCCTATGACCAATTAACCTGGAGGGCTTCAAAAGGGTTGCTTTTTGGATACCTCCATGCGCTCTGTGCTTCTACACAGGATATCATTAACATGCGGAAGGTAAACGATGAGCCCTGAGAGTCTCTGGAGACGTGCGAGGGCAGAGGAGGAGGAGAGTCTGGTGCAGCTCTCTGGCATCCCGTTACATCCGTCTCGTCCTTCAAAGCATCGCCTGACTGCCTCAGTGGTTTGCTACACGGTCTGTGAAACGTACATGCAGCGTAATCTGTGATCCACAGAGAAGCGTGAAGATCAAACGCAAGGACAGAGGAGGGAGAAGTGAAATAAGGAAGCCATCTGTATTTAGAGAACGCAATACGCATACTTTGAACAGGTAATCGTCGCTTTTAACAACTTTTGGTTGCACCGGATCACCATATCACTCAGTGACGTGTCTAAGCCAGTATTCTCTAAAGAAAGTGTGCATTTATTGACCCAGGCCTCGGCTCAGCGAAGGCCTTTAATCCCCTCCACACTGCCTGCTTAATGCTTATCAATGAAGCAGCTGAGGAAGAGCAGACAGAGCCAAGCAGTTTGAAAAGACAAAGAGCATGTGGGCACCCGCCGAGCCGTTTTAATGCTCCATGTCTCTGGATCAAGCGGGGCTCCAATATGCCGCATTGCTGATTTGCACATCATTTAGTCTCTTTGTTTTTTGTCCTTTTCGCGGGGCGTCACTGCCAACATTTGATAAAGCGCAGCTGCTTGTCGAGGCCGGAGCAAAGCCTCAGAAAAAGACTGACAAGATCTGACAAACAAAGTGGGAACCAGTTCATCTTGACTTCCTCCAGCTGGACACTTTATCTTGAATGTACTGCTCTGCTAAAGGACGCCAAGCCTGGCGTGATGCTTTTCAACGTTTGCCCCTCCTGACAGCAGGCGTGAGTCTACAACGCACACACACACACACATACAGGGACTAATGCTTCCTGCACGTTCGTGTCAGTGAGTTAACTACATCGTCACACTCTTCAATACTTATTAGGAATTTTGCTGGATCAATGAAAACCTTGTCAAAGCTGTGCCTTTTGCTCACCATGAAATGAACAGAGATAACGCTTGAACATGCTCTGGCCCCGTAAAGATAGGAAACGCCCCTCCGATCTCGGTGGCTCCTAAACCGATCACTTGAATAAACACGCAGGGATTCATGCATGAGCACACACTGTCCAATTTGGACACCACTACAAGCCCCCTCTTATCTCCCCCAGACAGGTCAATATTGCATGAGCGTCTATCTCCCTTCCTTTCTGATGTTGCTACCTTTTTGGCCTGCCTGAGTATATCTGCATGATAGAATGACATTACACATCCACTCCATTTTAACGGGGAAGTTTATAAATGCCTTTCATGGTATAACCTAAAATGTCACCTCCATTATTAGAATTATGTTAGCCGTTGTCTCTCAGGAGTCACTAAGAAGCGAGAAAAAGGAAGTGGTGCACTATCTAGCAGGGCAGCAGCAGCACCGTAGTCATGAGCAACCCCTCAGTGAGTCTCTCCCCTGTGGAAAATGAGGCAAAGTTGAAGAATGAAATTATCCTGTGGAGTTTTGTTTTTTTTAGCAGTGGAGCTGCAGTAGCTGTAGATCACAGCAGCGTTCAGCTTGCTAATGAATCTACACTGGAAGGGCTCGGCACAGACTGCGGAGTGACTCAGCATCACATCTGGAGTCCATCCTGGTCAAGATGGGTTCATTTGATTGTGTTGTAAAAGTATGTACCTAAAGCTAATTATGAGGCTCTCCTCTGCAGCACAGCACGGGGCTTAGAGCACAACTTCAGCTTCAAGGAAAGACTGTGACAGGCAGGTAGAAGGATGTTGTTGTGTGTGGGGGGTGGGTAGCACCGATGTGTCATTTCAGATATACTATCAAGTCAAAGATAACAGAGAATTTGTGCAAAAGAAAAGGGCTTTGACATGGTTTTGTGTATTTTCAATGGTGCGTGGTCACTTTAAATGATATGCAGTTCATTGTTATAACAGTTCTGAATGAAAAAACAACTTTATTATCCATCCATCTTCTCCTATTGCTTGCTCTATTAGGTAACACACACTTTTTGAATGTTCCGTCTTAGCATGACAACCATGGCTGCTTCCTGTGTGATCTGATAAGGCTTCTGTTTTTCAGGGCCTGCTGCTCACTGTTTTAAAGTGATTTGCACATTTTCTTCGACATGCCTGTGTGGTCATCAGGGAGTGAAATATCATATCATTGTCTGAAAAAACAGGATGGGAGTACAGAAGTACTGCATGCACACAAAGTGCAGCAAAGCATTAATAAATGGTTTAATTGTGCTGTCAACTGGAATCGTGCAGATTCGTTTCAATTTAAAAATAAATCAGCACAGTACTCCACAGTCTAAAAAATATGACTCATCAAAGAACTGGCCTCTTTTCCAGGGTGCATGCCTCTCTCACCCAATGCCAACTGGGATAGGTTTCAGCTGCCCCGTGGAAGTTCACGAGAATGTTTTAATAATGCAAAGAATGCCCAACGACCCATTCAGGCCTGAGCCACTAAAATAAACAGCGTGCACCATGCAACAGTTTGAAACTCACTTGAACTGCTGGTGCTCTCTGGAGCTGCGGATCTTGGAGGAGAACCTCTCGGCCATTTTCTCCAAGCTGCGCGAGTATTCCAGCTCAATCTCTGCCTTGCGGCGGAAGAATTCTTGCAGGTCCTGCAGCAGCTGGATCCGAGACTCAGACTGTTGCTCCAAGCATTTGAACTGCTCCACCAGCTGGTTCCGGATCTCTGTCCGTCAAAACACCGGAAAGATTTACATGAGTGGGCAGTGCACACTGCTCTGCAACAACATCCCCAACATTCATGGTCAAACGTTACTGGAATAAATGGACATTTTTGTACACATTCATATGAAGTAGCTGTAATTGATCCATGTCATTACACGATCAATCAGTCCATTTGATGTTTGCTTCATCAGTCAAAGCTTTTTTCTTTTCTTTTTTTCATGTTGATCGACTGAACAAAAACAATATTTAAAGTGAAAGGCTGATTCGGCAGAGTTCCTGATAAATCGATATCTGAAGACTTCTGGAACAAACGGCAATCTTCAGAAGAGAATAGAATTTGGTTTGTCACCAAAAACGTAACTAGCTCAATTAAAATTATTTGAAAAAGGTCTCACTTTAAAGATTCTTGAAAATTATCACTATTTGATGCAAGGACCCAAAATAAATGCATGAAATTATTTTGCATTGCCTGTAAAGCACCATGGAACAAACTTTTAGAGGTGCTCAATGGGGATATTTGTATAGGCACAAATTTCATCACACAGTGAGGCTCCATGCAACGTGAATGAGATGACCTGTGTATATAACTCTCTCATAAGTATCGGTATTAAAATCAGAATGAATAAGCAAGAAGCTAATAAAGACTCAGTAGTGGAGCAGCAACGGTTCTACTCTGGATGAACCTGACTTCAGATCCTCCGTGCCAGTGGGAGAACATGAGAGAAGCCTGAGTTCCTCTTTGTAGACCTGTCATCAGCAGCAATAGATCCTCAGCTCAGGAAGAGAGACAGGACAGAAACCTGACAGCGCTCCGGTGGACAGGATGAGAGGGTTTTTTTTTTATTCTCATCAAGAGGAAGAAAACCTCACAAGCTGATCGGCAGCCTTGATCTCGCATGTGATCACCACACCATCTCATATTAAAGATGATGTATTTAAAAAAAATATTCTGTTAACTCATAGTTCAGTGACTACATCTAACAGAATTTAAGATTCAGCGTTACAGCACAGCTTGTTTTGCTTGTTTGTTTTGCTTCTGAATTTCAGGGGTTCCTCTAAAAAATCCTTCTGGTTACAAACTAAAGATGAATTCTGCTTCTCAGATTTCTTTGGATGATCGTCAAATTCACCATGAATGATGATGAAGTCCAACTGGGCTACCCGGTCACATGATGCATCACGTTCCATGGTGCAGAATATATTCAGCTTCCAAGCATCTGCTTCAAATAAAGAATTTGTTTCTGTCTTCAAAAAATGCCTGCATGAAAGCACTTTAAAGCAACAACAGACTACCGGTAAAACATATACTCAGAGTCTTTTCCACTGCATGTTGTGACATCCTTGAGTTTCAGTGCCATCGCAGGGGTTGACGCTGCAATATAGGGACAAAGGCCGGCTCCTATTTATCTGAGCTGAGGCAGCGACGCTGCCGGGCAGACAAACTGCTGACCGAATGGTGAAAACGCAGCAGACTTTCCACTTTTTCCACCACTGAGGATCTTGCCTTTCCTCTCCCTGTGATGTGGTGCCGCATGGCCTCGGCCTCGAGCAGCATGCTTCTGTGGTTAACCGCCATCCCCTTCATCAAGCCCCCCCCTCCCCCCCTTCCAGCTCTGAGAGCCTAAAGTTCTGTTGTTATAGTGAGAGCCCTGAACTACGCTTCAGTCCTGTCAGGAATATCTTACCTTCTCAGACTTGAAGTTACAATCCTGTTGTGTCTGCAATATGAACTAACAGTCCCTCCCAAGGCAGGTGAGCGTTGAGGAACGTGACACTGAGCCACAGGGGAACGCTGCAGAACCAAAAAGGGAAATCTGGACCAGCAGCTGTGCTTCTGCACTTTGTTTGGGGGAAATAGGTCACGCACACCAGGAGCGTGCCCTTCCCTTGAGCAAATGAAGAATTATTCCCCCAAGTATTCCCAGCTCTTTGAGTAGCTTCATTGATTGTGGTTTATACAAAAGTGAAGAGCTCACTCTTTGGCTCTTTTCAATATGTGAGGAGGAGGAATGCTGTGAATGTTGGCATACAGTACCAAGACATTTATTCCCTCCAATATTTGTAATTGTCTGATCTGATTGCTTCAGGTGAAGAAAAAAATGGACACAAATGTAAGAAGCAGAAAAAACATTCTTCAAGTATTTTGACTCCAAATAAACCATTACTGGTCAAAACCCCCAAGATCTAAAAAGATTTAAGACAAACAGATAAAACACATAAATAAAGGACATGTAGTTTGTGTTGAACAACCCGTCACACATGGCATGTTTCCATGGATGCCGCTTTGATGATGCCCTGTTTTCAGCTGAGGGGATCTGATACTCTTGATTTCTCGCTTCATAGCTAAAGGTATGCACAGATAAAGCACCTGTCGTCGTCGTCCCCCCGCCCCCGATGGGTCTCATAATAACCGTACATATATAATATTTAACAATGATGTTCAAGAGCAAAACCAGTTAATGCATTATTGAAACATGGGCTCATTACAGATGCTCTCTGTTGGATTTAAGGAGAGGCATAGAGATATATTATTTATATCCAACCCAAACAAGAAGCACATCTCCTGTGATTCAGAGTGAAGTTAAACCTGTGTTATAGATGCTTCACTAGGCGTGCAGCTATTAGCCATGGCAGGCCTAGTGTGTGTGTTACCTCCCCGCGTTCCGATTTAGAGATGGAGCCATCTGTCTTGTTTTGGGTGAAGAGAGGGTTTCGGAGGGATCTTACATGTGAACCTTTTTTAACAAGCAAAGTTCTTTGCAATAAGAATTGTCTTCCTGCGTTAGACAAACCCTTTTGTTCCATTCCTCGTTCACTTGCTTGTTTCCCATTAGTAAACATGGTGTGTTTAGCCCTCGGCTCACTCAGCTGTTGAATCCATCAAGTATAATATTAATTACGCTCCAACGCATTTCCATAAAAGCCTCATAATAGCATCTCTAATCAGGATGGATGATGGAGACGTATCGTGGCATCTGTCGAATGATTTTGACAGATGTCGAATGTGCAGACAACCAGAGATTAAAACGCACATTAATTACAACGCACTCAGTTAATGAAATTGAATAAATAAGTCAAAAGGATGCTGCAATGTGTGGATCTGCATATTCGTGTGAAGAGTGTCTTTAGATTTAATGATCTGTCTGGTCTCCATGGTCGAGTTTTAACGTTCATTATTGCTAATTTCTTCTTCACTGGTTAATTATTACATATATTTTACATGACATATGAGTTATTACACTTCACATGGCTGACCCCAAATAATAACAACACCCATATAAGATCTCTGCCACACCATGGATAACCGATCCACAATATATTTTCTTCATTAGAGGCAGGGGGAAAAACCTGAAAACAATAGCAGGATGTCGGAGATCCATGAACTTTGACCTCCAAAGACTCGACAGCTGTGTTAAAGACCAGAACGGTGATTTCTGACAGAAACATTCACTAAACATTCATTGTGGACCAATGTTTAGATTGAGTCACTGAAAACTGTCTACTGGAGATTCGCTCCATCCACATAAGATCTTTGATGAACTGATGAACCATGAAATTGTGTCTTTAGTTTGGATCAGAGATGATGAAACACGTGACTAAAACTATCCTGGTTCTCGTGCAAGCTCCTGTCACACTTGTTGCAGATGTGTGCATGAACTTCTTCCATGGCTCTGTGAAGACAAATGGATGCAGGGCAGAGAGCAGGAACAGCCTTCCTGACTTCCTGTTTAACACCAAATCCATGAGTGGCATGAAAATGTACTGGTGTACATCTTTGGCACTTTTCACATTTTATTTGATCTGGAAAGATCCAATCAGGCATAATTTGTGTTGTGATAGTAACTTGTCTGAAAATGTAATATCAAGTTACAGAACATCCTGAACTGCCTGCTTAACACCTACTGCCTGTTCTTCTGTCGATGAGGATGGCTTAACTTTGTTGAGAAATTGTCTTGGTTATTGAGTCTGACATTTTAAATAAACTAACAACGGACAAGTTCTGTGTTTCTGGCCAATAGAAATGCTCCACTGAAACCAAACACTCTTGTGCGACTGCTCACCTGTACAGGAGTGAGAAAGCGCTGTGGCACTTTGTCAAAAATATGAGTGTTCTGGGGGATAGAGTGGCATTTTGGGAGCTTTTCAGGGATTTTGAATGCAATAATCTCACCATACCTTTAATGTTTAGTTTCTTGTCTCCCTCGGGCAAAAATGCAATAAAGCACAAAGACAGCCAACAACCGCCCAAACAGATGTAGAAGAATAAAACAGATCCTATGGGGGGGGGGGGGGTTAAAGCTGAGAATAAGACATTATTTATTTTTCTGAAAGCCTCAGAATTCTCCTGCAGTCACCTGAAAAGATCAGTGGTGATGCACTGGTGCAAGGCTGCAGTGTAAGAGGGCCAAGTGAGGTCCTGGTGCAGCGAGGTAAAACTGGAGCGCTGGCGTTTTCTGCAGAGCACCCTGAGGTGAGCAGGTGATATCGAGTCGTGGGGCGCAGCAGGCAGCCAGCAAGAGAAGGTGAGATGGGCCACTGCACTGCAGGACTATGAAGCTAAGATGCTACCTATAAGGAGGCCTGATTGTATACAAGCCTTCTTTATGCAATGAATAATACTATGTCTAGATTCCAACTGGGTTTTTAGTTGTACTGTCTGTAGTACATATTGTATATTAATGCAGTGACTGTGGAGGAAAGAACCACATGTCTCTATGTAATAAAGGTAAATTCTATATCATGCACGCCTCAGAAGGCATTTAACACTGTGGCATTCACATCACCATGCAAGAAGACACAGAGCACGTGGACAAGGGAACACATCAGACAAAAGCCCCTCTGAGCCAAATTTCACGAACCTAATCCCCAACTCAGCTCTGCAGCATATGAGCTCAACACTGCAGAGGCAAATTCACACTAAAAACAGAGACAAACCTGTTCCAGACCTTCCTTCACTATCCCTGTCCATCGTACCGACTCTCATAAATCAAGTTCCAGTCGTTAAACTAATCCCAATTCTCTGGTATTTCTTTTCTAGTCCCTTAAAAAAGACTAACGCAGGTTTGGATTGGTGAGGACGTGCTCCTCTTGTCTCTGCAGGTTCTTGTCTGTCTCATCCATTCTCTGATTAGTTCAGATGGCTGCAGCGCCGGTGCTCAGAGATAAGACAGCAAAGCTGTGGCCAATCAATGGCGGGAGCAGAGGTGAGCTGAAGGTGTGTCCGACAGCCAGGTGCCAGCTGTCCGTCTCCAGATCATTATCTGCTGGTTTATGCACTAGATCTCCTGTCAAACTAAAAATCAATCCTGACTGCGGTGACAAAGTTCAGCATCTAAGTTTGTCTTGGGCACCATTTTCCACAATGACATACACCGATGTTGTGTGCTCTCATTAAAAACAGACTTCTCATGCGAGTCTCCAAAACTATTATTTAAAGGAAAAACGCAAAGTGTTTTCTTTCCCTTTTCCTTCACAATGAAAGGAGAAGACACCCCACCCTCCCCCCTCATTGCTGCCCCCTGACATTGATTTGGTTGTATTGTCAAATTGAGTCTGATGCTTCGAGGAAGCGTGAGCGACAGCAAGCAACAGCTAACCCTGTCCATCGTTGCTGTATTCCGGTTCCAGCTCTGCAAGACCAGCCTGAGAGGTATTGCCATGGAAACAGAGGTTGTGCTCTAGTCCCCACGGAGCCGCTCGTTGGAGGAGAGTTGCAGTCTGATGGCAGGAGTGAGTGAGGAGGAATAGAGAGAGACGAGGTATAGATCTGTCTATATTTCTGAAACAGTCAGCCACAACGAAGCGGCATCAACAGATCCAACAAAGACTAGCGTTCAATGCTAAAACAGAGAACAGACATACTTCTTTATATGGAAACTTAAGATACATTATGATGGTCCGATCCTAAATATTTGATTCATTTACCATGAATTTCCAGTCTTAGAGTTTGAATGTTTGTCATGAATGAACATCTTTCTGTTTTGGGTCATGTGTCAGACCAGCCGAGCAACTTAAACATCTCACTTTGGGCATTAAGAAATGTGATTCAACTTTTTTGCAGATCTTAGAAACAACACTACTGTAAAAGAATATGAATAAAACAATCTAATAAATGAAATGATCAAATAAATGAAGATTAACAAGCCGAGCTTTGGTCCTCAGGACTAATGAAGCTGCTGTGCCACATTTGCTTCTATTTCTAGCATCAATGCTGCTTGAGAGGGATTCGTGGGACCTAAATAGGTGCACTCTTTAATGATCTAAAGTAATTAGTGGGACGTGTATTACTCTGGTACATAATTAAGATAATTTAACAGGTCCCATGTCTACACTACAAAACCATAACCAATTACATCCTCGTGGATTACCTTTTCAAACGGCTGTAACTCGCCTCTTATGTGTGTTTCTAAGGTTGCTGCAGGGTGTTTTCATTTCTTCTTTTGATCTATGCTGCATCTCAAATGGAAGTCTGTGCAGCAATAAAGCAGAATAATGTGTCATATCAATTGATACAAATTTAAAAAAAAAGCCTCCCAAGTAGATTTCAGAGCTCCAACAAACAGCAGCTAATTATTAGACTGAACACTGAACACTTGCCTCGCATATAAAATTCTGAATAAAATGAAAAGAAACACCATGCACTAACTGACACCAAATAACTAGGAGACTGTTTTGATTTTGTATAATGGAGTATTGTCTATTTATAAGTGTCAATACTAAACCCCAAAAAAGAAGCATTCTGAGACTGTGTTAAATAGAAATCGGTGCCTGGCCGAGCGCACATTTCATGAAAGGCTGATTATTTGTTGAATCCTTGTGGAACAAACTCTCAGTTCATCAAATGGCAGCTGTCTTCATTAAAGGCCAGCAGAGCCGAGTCAGCAACAAAACTGTGATTTATGACAGGAGATTGAAGAGGGCAGCTAAATCTGATTGTAACAGCCCGTGAGAAATATAGACATTTTGTCAAACTTAAGCTTCTTCTCAAGTTTCTTAAATTAATTTTTACAAATTCATAAACATGTTTGATGACTTTCTTTGAGAGAGTTTAATGAGAGCAACTAACGTCACTCACATGAAGTTCCGCTTTTCAATAAATCCATAGCCCAATCAATCCAATAAAGTTTGTAATAATTTCACATTTGAGGGGATACAGCTGTCATTCAATGCTAAATGCTAAATGATTTAATGCTGAAAAAAATAATGAAGCTATAATAATATGTTAGAGAGAGTATGAAGCTCATTAGAAACTGGCTAACTGTTTAACATAAGGAATGGCAGCATTTTTCCAAACCTTTCTGACTGTTTTTGTTAATGTCGCCGAGTAATCTCAGCTGAGTTTGTTACACAGCATCACGACTGTTCAGCGACTCACACCTCGCGAACAAACCAACACCTTCACTCGGTCAGCAACGGGTTTTAGTGAACATGCTGGCAGCAAGATCCTCGTCAGCCACTGACTGATGAGTGACGAATCACTTCTTCAACTCCCAACCTGCCAGCTTCGTGCCACCCAGCAGGGCGTCAACAGCCAACTAACAAAAATGATAGCAGTATCTGCTCTTCAGACAGATTTCCCTTTGCAACAATGGACCTTCAGATTACAAAGACACCACCGGCTGCATTCCGTAATCATTGCTGCTTTGACAAAAGAAAATGAAAAGAAAAAAACCCACCAGGAGTCACTTCCTGCATTTCTCTCCCTGTGCCGAGCATGCCTGTAAAACCTGCAGCAGAGACGCAGGTTTTACAGGCATGCGACATGCCAGTTCTTATCGGCGTTTAAGAACGCATTTCTGTCTGCTAAAATAAAAGCGCTTCCAATCATGCAAATACAATACATTTGGGCAGCGAGGCGGATCATCTGCCATCTCCTGATGGCATTTTGCTTTAAATGATGTGATTTGTGCCACACAAGGACTTGGTTGAAATCAAATGGCAAGTTAAGAATTTAAATAGCCGTTCAAATAAAATGATATCACTTAAAAATCTGACATAAAAAAGTAGGCATTATGATACACTAAAATGACACGAAATTGCTCTCTTACAAAAAACATATATTCACGTGTGTATTCTTGCAAAGGATAAGAGTGAGTCCTCTCGGAGGTTTGCAAGGATTAAATCACATAGAGATCCGTTGGTGTGCTTCCTGCTCTATCAGTGTACGTATGTGTATGTGTGTGTGTCTGACCGGTGTGGGGGGACATTACTTTGTGCTCTGCTGGACAATAAACAAAAAAAAGAAATACATTGTATTGATGTCATGATGTCATGTTGCCGATGGTTATATCAAGACAACCCTCATAACCCGCATGAGCTAAAAACAATTACAGCCAATTTAATAGGAAAGCGGTTTTGAATGCACCAAAAACTCAGATGACTATTTAAAGCTTTGATTCCACAGAGAAAAAACATTGCACTACTATTACCAAGGGTGGCGTGCTTGAAAATGAGAGTGTGGAAAAAATTGTGATGCTCTCCTAGAACAATAAATCAGACGTTCAGCAGAAGATTCAGGGACGAACAATGTGACAGGACAGATTCTGACCTGAGCTAAAAAAAAAAAATGGAGTCTAGCCAGTGTGCACATGCATTAAGCCTTAAAAAAAAAATTTTTTTTAAGAGATCAGGCTTGTTTTAGAAGCATTGTCCCCACCTCTCTTTACTATTATCCCCATACCTCAACCAAAACCCGCCGTACTTACGTTATTATTGCTGATCGTTTAGTTCATACAGATCTGGACGTACAGGTTTGTGCTCGAGCCACATTTTAGTGTAACAGCCACGGGCATAAATATCTAAACAGCTGCTGATGGCCCAGCCTGAGAGCAATGTTTCCCAAGCTTCCTGGCTTAAGCTGCAAAAAAGAGTTAGCAAAAGAGCCCAGGGCCCCTCAGACAGTCTCTTGCTGCTCAGGGTGCAACCGCTCTCTATTGAGATGCTAATGTCGGCTCGGCCAGCTGAGCAGCTTGAATGAAGTGAACACCATCACCTACATCCTTCAGGGACCTCAGCTCTGGCAGATCAAGAATGCATTAATGGCTGCACATTCAGATTTTACCAGTGCTGTGTTAATACAGTGGACCAGAGGAATTAAATACGACATGATGACATGTAAACTATACTTGGTGATTGAACCGTTTTTCATGAGTCTTCATCCATAACAAATGAAGCTATGTGATCTTTTTTTTGACCTAATCAATGACTCACTGGTGATGTGGCCCCTTCTGCTACATATACATTAACCACAAAGCAATAAGTCAGAACAAGACAGGTGCAATTTCCAAACTGAATTTCATTACGGCTCGCTGAATGCCTGCCTCAACACAGACTATCACCATTGTTGTGGGGCGGTGGGTTCTCAGGGGTGAGCCCTCCATGTCTGCAGGAGCAGCATGCTCCATAAATTAACATCCTTCCTCCTCACACAGTTCAAGGGCCCTCGCTAATGCTAACAAAAGCACCCAAAGCCCGGCTGTGTGGAACAGGAGCAAATCCGCCATTGACAAAGACGACTCTAGGCTGAATAATTCATGTCTGAATTACCAAAAAAAAAAATGGAAGTTGTTCTGCAGAACGAGACATGCTTACATGTTAGGGTTTGATTTAGCATATTACAATACTGAGAATCTACCGGGAGGTGGAGGTTCTGTAGCAATGAATCAGAAGCAGAAGCACCATAAACACAAATAAGTATAAAACTCCGGCTGCTCATGCTGGGTGACGCCCAGCTCTGGACTGCTATGTGACTCCAGGGATGATCGCTTAAGCCCCTCGGGCAGATTAATAGTGAAACCACTGCCAGTGACGGCATTAAGAGCGAGTCCCAGCCCAGGGATTGAAACCGAACTTTGCTCATAACTAGCCCACTATAGAAAACACATGCCTCGTTTCTACATTACACAGATGAATAACCTGTCGTGTTTAAGTATCTTGTCTTTATTGACCTGGGTCACCGGCATGTCATGTGTTAATATCAGCATCCAGACGTCCATCCGTTTTCAGCCACGTATTCGCCCTGCGGGTCACGCGTGTTGCTGGAGCCTGTCCCAACTGACTACGGGCGAGACGCGGGGTACACCCCAGACACTTCGCCAGGGCATTGTTTAATGTCAGCATGGACTTATATATATATATATATCTTATTTCAAAAGGCCTGCATGAGTCATCAATGGTTTCACAGTTTATCTGAATATGTCAACAATAAATAGCAGATCCTTTCTCCCTCATATATATATATATATATATATATATTTCCAGTTCCAGTGTCACTGAAATAAAAACAACAGGAAAATAGTGTCCAAGATCAGATCCAACAAAAACAACTCCTTAGATTATAAGATGAGTATCACCATTATGGTAACCGATGCATCTCTGCGTCATTCCTAATTGGAAAGCCATTGTTGGCATTTTGAGTCATGTATTTATCATCAGTCGTTTATGAGTTATCAATACAATTATGAGTACCGTGATGACCGTTCTGTATTTATGTTTTGTCCAGATACAGTACAACGTCTTCTCAAATCAATGTATGTGACTGAATGTGCATGATAACCATCTACATATTGTCGAGAGTGCAGTAGCCATCTCTGCTACTATCACGTGACCCCTTAAATATTGCCACCCCCAAATAGATATTTTATTCTCTCAGATACAGATGTGGATTTCGTTGCACCTAATGGTGGTGCATCATGCTTTGGCAACATCTGGATTTCTATTTGAATTTATCCCTTCTTATTTCATTGTTTATATTTTATTAATCACAAAGACTCATCACTGCCTTCAATCGGCCCTTCCTTGGCCTGAGGTCCACCCCCCACCACACAAAGGGTCGTCAAAAATCCATTTACAACTGTTTATTAGATCTCTTGCAGACAAGTAAATAAACATGCAACCACAACTCTCATATTGGCAGAGGTGACAAAAAAATGTATCCACAGCTAAATCATTCACGAACAAAACGTTTAGATCAACATCATGTTTGTAGACAACAGACTATAATCCATCGTCTATTAGATAATTAGAATGCTCAAACACTAAGAAAGTCAAAGTCATGAATACATCAAACAGGCTGAGGGGTCTAAAAAAAAGGGTGTAAGAGCGGTGACATTAAGCCTCAGAGTGTTTTATCTGGGTTGCCAGGTGAGAGGAATGACAGAAAACAGCCAATCACTGGCAACGAATCAAAGGGGGGGGGGGGGGGGGGCAGAGTGTGTTCATGCATGTGGATTAAAACTGAAAGCACGATCAGAAGCCCGTCAGAAACCGTGAATGTGGGAGATGAACATGTATTCAATCTATCCCCACACATTTGGGCAACATCCCTGCCCACACCAGCCAGATGTGCAGGCCTGGCCTCCAGATGTGAAGGAGCGGATGCAGCCTGCCGTCCATCCATCCGTGCATGGATTTCAGTCAGCAACAAAGCTGCAGAACCAGTATCCGAACCACGGCACGGGCTGGCTGTGGAATAAAGACGCGCCCTAGTCACCATGGCTGCGCTGTCACTGTTTACCTGCTGCAGGGTGAGTGTCGTTCAAAGGTAAACGGAGAAGCCAGTGCTCCCTGTTTCAACACAAGACGATGCACCGGAGGAAAAGGAAGGGACAAGGGCATGCACGATGACAGCCGCTGGGTCCGCAGAGGCGACCCCGGATTCACGCCGTACCTTTCACTTGGGTCTCGTAGTCCGCTATGATCTCCTTGTCTTTCTTCAGTTTGGTAGAAGACATCTTTGCTCGGGTTGAGGGTGACAGCAGTAAGTCGAGGACTCCTGGTCTGAGATGTGGATCCCCGACTTGTGGTTGCAACGCTTCCTTCCTTCCTTCCTTCCTTCCTTCCTTCCTTCCTTCTTTCTTTCTTTCTTTCTTTCTTTCTTTCCTATGGGTCGTGCATTGAGGAGAATAAAAGCTTAAATCTGCGGATTTGCTGCAATCGAATACTTCAAAATAACCCTTTCAAGGAAATCGGTGCAAAAACAAAACCAAGATTGCATTTTTCTTTTCTTTTCCTCCCTGTGGCAGAGGAACCGAATCCTCCTTAATGTTCGGCACCGGCCAGGTCAGGCGTCAGAAGGGAAAACAAAAAGGCGCAGACGAGCTCCGGACTACGCGCGCAGCGTGATGGAGAGAGCGACGCAGCGCTGGACGAGTCCCCTGGTCCTTCTGTGGCCCGAAACGAACACGCGCGACGTTCCGACGAGCGACAGATGATATCCGGTCCCTGACAAATCACGCTGCAGGGAAACGGGAATTTAAAAGCTCGTCACGTGAGCCTCATGGCAACCACCAGTACCCGCCCTCACACACACGCACGCACACACGCACACACACGCGCACTCTATCGTTTTTTTGCATAGTCAGTAATCAGCTCTGCAATGATTACAACAGTAATCCTCCTCCTCATGAAAAGGCACAACCTCCATATTCACCCCCTCGACTAACCCCACAAGTAGGGGGGGGGGGGGGGGGGGTCTAGTAGTAAGAGTCCCGGACAGTCCACAACTGTGACGTCACTCCCCTCCACAAACCAACACCAGGACACCCAGACACGAGGACATCAGGACATCAGGACATCAGGACACCAGGACATCAGGACACCCAGACACAAGGACATCAGGACACCAGGACACCAGGCTGGAAGTCCATCATCCTTTCTTTCTGTTTCAGTACGGTGCGCTTCATACCTGTCCTGGATGCCAACGCTTCCTGTTGCTGATCAAACACTGTTTTTGAGGTGCAGCAGGTGTAGATCATTCATTCATTCATTCATTCATTCACTCATTGAAGATGAGACAATCTTGTCTTACTTCAACCGCTTATCTGGTCACAGGTTTACACTGGAGCCTATCCCGGCTGATAGGGATAGGAAGGGGGGGGGTACACCCTGGACAAATCAGCCGTTCACTGATAACTTAGGCTGCTCATATATCTTACATATAGATTTAATAAAACAGGAAAAGGCTGTTTGTCAGGCCTTTTATATTACCCCCCCCCCCCCCCCCCCCCGCAAAGGAGCAGAGTCATGGAGCGCAGGCACAGCAGCTGTGAATGTGGACATTCAGCATCGACAGCTGGGCAGATTGTGCTTTTGTTTTTGTTTACTGCACAAAAGTCAGGGGCGGCGCTCCGTCCGTAGTCCCTTCATCGTCTCCCACCGTTCCTGCCTCATCAGCCATCTCAGCGGCAAAGCCAGGAAACTGCAGCCGCACTGCTTTTACTGCACAAAGATCCACTGCGACATCCTTTTAGTCGTCCCATCTGTAACACAAGAGGAAGGAAATCGCCTTGAATGTTTGTTGGATGCAAACTATAGTGTGGAGACACTATAGGCAACAAATTGAGCAAAACATTCTTGTTGGAACATAATGTTCTAATTACGACATGAAGCAGCGACAACCAAAATATGCTAGACGCCATGTGATTTATTCTGATTACGACAGCGACATGAATATTAGACCACTCAGACATCATGAAGTAAACCACTTAAAATGTGTAGTGAATATCAAAAAAGAATCAACAATGTGCTTTTTCAACAAGCTTTAAATTGAGTTGCTTGGGCTCTCATATCACTCATGAAAGATTGCATCTTTTTTTCATTTGAATTTTTTGTGTTGCCCTGTTTGAATCTTCACATTGGCAGTGCATAACTGATTCCCTTGTTCCGCACCATCCGGGCTGCTACGTGAAGCCTTATGTAAATAACGGGCAGTAAATGCTGCAGCTGGGAGAATGTGAGTGCAGGTATCAGACTTATCTACTATGCATTTCTTTTTTTTTTTTACAATTTATTGATTTAAAAAAAATGTAGCAGCAAATACCTACCCAGACATATTCTATCTGTTACAGTGATAACATCTGCAAAGAACTGGCGGCTTGTCCAGGGTGTGCCCAGCCTCTCATCTGTAGACATAATCTTGGCATTCTTTGATGATGATTTTACTTTCACCGCTTAAACATGACCCACGTTGACTCACTCTATTTATATTGTGGGCTGGTGGTTGTTGCTTATCTCTAAATCTCTGTCAGCCCAATAGCCACCCCACTGATTTAAACCACTGGTATATGTGAATACAACAGAACAGGCAGAACTGTCATATTGTTTATATGTTGTTTGCTTGGAAGGTCGAATCAACGTGACCCAGCACAAATACTGTAGTTACATCATGGCGCCCTCTGTCGACCACTTACAGGAAAGACGTTTCCGGAAGTAAAAGCTAATTAAACATGACCCCCCAAAACATGAAATTTAATTGGCTACCCCAAATTGTCCATAGTGTCTGCGTTATGCGTTGTATATATATATAATTTATACTATTTTTACTTGTTTTTTAAATAGCTAGTCTTCTTTGAACTCTTGTTTGTGGTGACAGAGAAATAGCTTCAGCTGAAATTAAATCCGTTGCGTGTGGGAACATAAGCGGCCAAATAATCGATTTAAATTTTCAATCAATGGAGAATGATTCCGTTCAATTCAATTGTACAGCGTATAATTAATTATTAACACAATGTTTGGTCAGATTTTGAGTAGATGATGCTTTTATTGTGATAGATAGAATTCGGAAGTCTGCGCGCGGAAACAACAGGAAGGTTCTTCTTCTTCTTCTTTTTTTTTTTTTAAACAACAGGAAGTAGATCGCCTCGTGTTTGACAGTCGAGCTGTTCGAAGACAACTGACCAGGCTTCTATAGTTCAAGCGGTGGGCTCTGCAGCTAAATACACTTCAGAATGTGACGTGTCTAACATATGAGCAGAAATAGTTGTAAGCATTACTTCTGGTTTTTTTGCAACTTTTTTGCTCACCGATGCTAACGTTAGCCGGCATCGTTATCATAGTAGTTGTTTTGATTTGGTTAGGCTGCAGGTTTATTCACGGTGTTTCGAAAGTAGTGCTAACGTGCTTAAATATGTTAATACCCAGTAGTTATCTGAAACACGGTTGTCCCATATTAATGATTCCCATTATTAATGATGATTAAGTCTTGTTGTGTTTTTCTTTTACATGTCTAGGGACTGCGGATGTAAATTAGCATTTTTGCTAAAATCCGGCACATTTACATCTATTATATTATTTTGTAATGATGTCCATTAATGTGCACTGTCCCTATCAAATAAATAAATGAATGAATGAATGAATTCTGTATATATAAATGTTTTTGTAAAATACACACCGTTGACTATTGATCTTTCTCTTTGTTTAGGCCACTGAGCTTGGAAGCACCTGACATACATCATCCAGTTAAATCTCTGCGTTAACTACGAAAAATAGAGGCATGTCCTCCCAGAATGATGACGCTGCAGAGGAGAGCTCCAGCACAGTGGGATCCTCCTCCTTTACCTTCTCTGCTGAGAATGGTGCCCTCACTGGAGACACCTTCACTGTCACTATTGGAGCAACTGTGCCCACGGGGTTCGAGCGCACTGCTGCAGAAGAAGTCGAGGAGAAAATTGGGGTCGCTGCATGCGTAAGCAAGGATCGAGGGCGGATCTACTTTCCAATAACCACTGACAAGCTTTCCCAGGTAGGCTCGGTAGCATCTACCAAGGTGTTGCTCATCTTAACGAAAATCATTTTAAGCATTGCTTTACGGCTGGGTGAATGTTGGAAACTGCATTGTAATTCTGACAACGGCACAGAAAACCTTAAATCAACTGTCCATCTTTGTGTAGGTCCATTGTCTCAGGTCTGTGGACAATCTCTTTGTTGTGGTTGAGGAATATGATCATTTCCATTTCAAAGAATCGAAGGTAAGCTCCAGCAAACTTGGGTTTGAATCTGATGCTAAATTCAATCTCATCAGGGTAAAACGTTTGCTGCTTGCTTTGTGTAGGAGGAGACCTTGATGGAGTTGCAGCAGCTTGCCTCCAAACTCCCCTGGACCAATGCCTTAGAGGTTTGGAAGCTGAACCGCACCCTTAAAAAGAGGAAAGGCCACCGAAAAGGGCCAAATGGCACCAAAGTGAAACCTAGCAGCGAGGATGTTGAAACAACCGAAGCTAACATTGACCAGCGAGAGCTACCTGAGTCGGCACATTCGTCTGAAGGCCCGATGAAGGCGGAGAGCTTGCCTGACATGGCGTCTAACTCTCAGGCCTCAGGGGAAGCAGCGCCCGAGGCCAAAGTCGTGAGATTCCGCGTGACTTGCAACAGAGCCGGCGACAATCACAGCTTTTCCTCTAACGAGGCAGCCCGAGACTTCGGCGGGGCTGTGCAAGAATTCTTCCAGTGGAAAGCTGACATGACAAAGTTTGACATAGAGGTGAGTTTGTTTTTCTGTCTGGACCGATGCAGAGTGGATATCTCTGCATCGGAAGAGAACCGCTGGTTGGTGACATAAATTTGCAACGCATAGACTATTTATTCCTGAAGGAGCAATGAAAGAACTAAGACAATAGTAAAATCACACTATTATTATTATTATTAATTCTATAGTAAAAACGTATTTGTAATATTGTCTGTGTATGCTGGTACTGTAGGTGTTACTAAACATAAACAAAGAAGAGGTAGTGGTCGGCATTGCCCTCACCGAAGAGAGCCTTCACAGGAGAAACATCAGTCACTTTGGACCCACAACTCTGCGCTCGACGTTGTGTTATGGAATGCTCAGGTAATTCTGCAGCACCTCGAAAAACCGTGCGATCCCGACCAGCTCAAATATCAGACGCTCATGGGAGGGGACAGCTGTAAAAGAATCGGGGTTCCATATGCTGACATCTGTAAAATGCTAAACTGTTACCAGGTTCGTGTTGCACTGACTCTGCCATCTGTTGACAGACTTTGCAAACCACAGGTATCGGATATAATAATTGATCCAATGTGCGGGACTGGAGCTATACCACTGGAGGTGAGACGGAACGCTGTAAATGTTTTCATGTTTCACTTAGAGAAAAACACAAAACAGCAGCACTACCTCTCTGCAATCGCCCTTCTAAGTGCAACGTTTTTCTTCCTCAGGGGGCTATTGAATTTAGCAGTTCGTTCTACGTCGCCGGGGACAACTGTGACATGGCAGTTAAACGCACAGTTAGCAATATCAGGCACATGGAGAAACGGCGGGCAGAGAAGGGCAGGTGAGGAGCTGAACAGCTGTACGACATACAGATGTGGTTTTCGTGTGTGGAAGAGGATTTACTGTAATCGTATCAAATCTGGTTTGAATCCTTTTAAACAGTGCATCTGGACTGCCCATTGACACAGTGCAATGGGATCTCTGCGATTTACCCGTGAGGACCAGCTCTGTTGACATCATCATCACTGACATGCCCTTTGGGAAGAGGTACCTTTAAAAAAAAAAACACGCTTCCTAGTGAACTACACGCTTCGTTGAACAGTTTCTAGGAATTTAATTAGGGAACATTGGATCGATCTTCATTCCATCTTAAAAATACATTTTACTCTGTGTGTTTCGAAGAATGGGCTCTAAGAGGAAGAACTGGGATCTCTACCCTTCCTGTCTGAGAGAAATGGCCCGTGTGTGCAGACCAGGCTCGGGAAAGGCCGTTTTGTTGACGCAGGATAAGAAATGCTTTTCCAAGGTAATTCATTTTGAAAATCTGCAGAACCGTTTTTATAATTCAAATGAACTACAGAACGAGTCTTGGCCTGCCAACGTCTTCCCTGATGATCATTGACAGAAGCGTGTTATTTATACAACTGCCTTCCTTGTAAGCCTCGTTGTTCGTATAGCAGCATCAGAGCAGGGAAATAAAAATCAACAAACTACAATTTAAAAATCTGTAGCAACCGTTGCTAGAAACTCGAAACGCACACAGAGAGCAGACCTCCTCCAAGCAGCTCGTTCCCCTCCTAACTGGATCTACACCGTCCACATGGTGATCTGGATCAGCACTAAAAGGTTCTAAATTATTCTTGGTATCTTTAAACAACCATGAAAAGTAAACATGAATCAGAGTTGATGTGTATTTGTAACAGATTTTTGAATCCATCAATGGAGTTTTCAATGTTAAAATGTAATATTCTTTACTGACTCCATTTTGGATCAGATCCGGATGGAATCCGGTGGTGAGATAGAAGCCCCCACCCTACATGACTCTGTTAAATGTCATAAATATCCGTCAATAATCAACCAAGATATTGAACACATTTTGAAGCTCCATTGTGCAATGATCACATAGCCCCCCCCCGCCTCGGCGGCGGTAATAAATGCCACGTTTCAGAGGCCAAGGAACAAATGCAGGATTCCTCGTCACGCCTTGAACTGGATAATCTTCCTGAGAAGTCCCTGAACTTAAAAGGTGAACACACACCGACGGTATTGTGTAACGCGCTGTCAGTTTCACACCACGGGAGAGATTTGCATAATCAGGAAATGAATTACGGAAAATATGCTTTTTGGATCCCACGCATTGAGGCACGTCTTCCTTGTGTGTGTCCTTCCAAAGGGGGGGGGGGGGGGGGGGGCTCAACTTCAGGTCATGAGTCTTAAATTTAAATCTTTTCTATGTGAGTTTCCCCCCAAATTTGTTCGATTCAACAAGTGGAGTCATTTTTAAAGACTGTTTGCATCTTTCAGCCTGTTATGATCCGTCTGCTTTCGTGCCGGGTGAATTTATTCTGAAATCTCTCAATAATCCCTCCACATTTTTAGTCATGCAAAGTTTATCTCCGGGTCAGTCGCTGGAAAATACTTTTCATCAACTGTATCTATACGATGTGTTTTTTTTACACACTGGCTGCTTCGCCCTCACGGACTGATGTCGTTCCCAGGCCGTCTCCAGGATGGGAGGACTGTGGGGGAAGCTGTGCACCGTTTGGGTCAACGTCGGGGGTTTGCATGCTGCCGTCTACCTCCTCAAGCGGACCGGGGCGGCGTTTGGCCAAACGCCCGAGGACGTCTATCCATCACAAGGAACCGTTCATGCACAGGGAGAGAAGGATGGAGAGAAGGATGGAGAGAAGGATGGAGAAAAGGGTAGAGAGAAGAGTGGAGAGAAGGGTGGAGAGAAGGGTGGCGAGGAGCTCTCCTAAATCGCGTCCTGGATTTACAAACGAGGGCCTGCAGGATTACCAGTATTTAATTACCAAACCGTTTGAGTTAAGAAGTCTTGCTCTTGACTTTAGTTTTGGTTTTATGTTCCTGCGTCAGTCTCTCCCGTGATCCCTGTTCAGAAACCTGCTTAAGACTGTTCCTGTTCTTACCTCAAGCCTTCCACGTCGGCTCGGTGGGGGGTGCGTGTTGCCGTTTGTTTTAGTTAATAAACGTTCAAAGAAAAGCCATGGCGTAATGGAATCAGGGGGGGGTTATTAAAAAGGCATTACTGTATTTATTTACAAATTTGCTTGGGAAGATTTTGTTCCCCGAGTGCAACTTTAGTTCCTTTTTGAGTTGGTTGTCAAACATTACTGTTGAAGATCAATAAATTCTCATGCAACGTTTGACAGTCAGGAGTCGGTGTTTCCTCCTTCGTTGATAATGGCGGTGATGCTCGTGGGCCAGATATCAGGCACGTGTGTTGGATAATGGCTGGGTCTGGTCCTGGATGAGCTGGCGTCTCATCCGGGGTGTACCCCCCCCCCCCCCCCCACTCGATATCTAACAAAAAAGAAGTCAAAACAAACATTGGTCAAGTGTGACGTCATACAACAAATATTTGAACAGAAACCTTCCGTCTCAAGTTTAAAAAAGGACATTTTTAAACGTGTTTTTTTTTTTTTTGTTCCACATCAAGTAAAATGTTCCGGAATAATCCACAGCACAGAAACGAGCTCGTTCCGCTTCACGCGTTCTGGCCCAGAGACGGAAGCGGGCTCCTGTTTGCGTGACTCAGGTCGATGGCGTGACTCGCGTGATCGTCTGCAGGTAGGTTCACACGTCCCACGCTGGCGTGGGGGGGGTTTACCATGAAGGAAAAATCTGATGAAATCACCGCGGAGGAACGTAAAACAAACAGGTGGGCGTTATCTCCGGGGTGAACAGAGTCATTCAGTAATGATGAAATGTGGATCCGTTCTGGATCGGACCTGTTTTCAGACAAATGTGGAAAGAACCGATTTCTACCATGTAAACTCGAACGTACCGGTAATTGATTCCAGCCTAATGAGTGTACATTAGAGCCCCCCCCCCCCAAAAAAAACAGGTGCGATGGGCCCCGTTCATTGCAATTACAGTATTAAACTGTGAAATTAATGTATTTTTTTTGGAGCAGTATATAAAGTTTTTTTTTTCCCCGGCCATGAAACGTGACTGGAACCCCCCTCCACCCCCTCCTAACTTTTTTCTACGTCACCGCACGTACTTCGTCGCCCTGCTGTCCTCCTGTCCCGCAGTGACGTCACTGGGCGTGATTCTACTTCCTTGTCAATCAACCGGCTGCTTCGCGTTGTCTGAAGAGTCCGGCGTGACGCAAGCGTGGATGAGAGGAGGCGATAAAAAGCTTTCGGGCCGAGCTCTTGTCATTGATTCTACAGAGCGGAGCCAACGCGCACACACACGCACGCACGCACGCACGAGATGATCTGGACCATTTTTCTGCTTCTTCAAGTTCCCCTGCTTTATTTTATTCTCACGCACAGATCGAGGTAAGTTTTGGTTTTATTCGCCTGTAAGCGGCGTGGAGCGTTCTGACATTTAAACATCTAAACATTTAAGCATTTGAACAACGATTACATTAATTTTTTTGTTTTGATTTCAAACGCGCTGGTGGTTTCTCTAAACCAGCCTATAATTAGAGCTCTGCGGTGATAATAACACTCGTAAAAAGAGTCACCACGCAATCACACGCATGTATTTAGTCTGTTTATTAGGTCCTCCCTGCTCCAGTATGAGGAATGTGGTTCAACAACTCGTGTCCCTTTTAATGTAACACCTCGTTGGCTTTTGATTCCTTCATGCTATTCTTAATCAGGTGTGAAGTAATGGTAAAAATCCCTGTTGATTTGTTAAGCTTGACCTTTTATAGCCGTAGTGTCACGGTGAAAGGTCAATCGTACAAACTATGCGTTGCTGTTCTGTTTTTGTACCATGTTAATACGACATTGTGCAAAACTGAGATACATATGGCAAAAAAAAAAGTATCCTTCCTGTTCTTTCCCTTTAGATCTAAAGGTGACCCCCCTCTAGACAAAGGCGCTATTCCCTGGTTGGGCCATGCACTTGAGTTTGGCAGAGATGCTTCAAAGTTCTTGATTCGAATGAAGCTGAAACATGGCAACATTTTCACAGTGAGTCGAGACACAATGTACCTTTAACCCAGCAACAGTGTAGATTTGTTTTTAAACGATCCTTATCATTTCCAGTGCAACAGTTCAATGTTTTAGTGGAGGTAGATGAAAGCACCCTGACGTAAGACTGTGGTTTGCGAAGATATTATTAAACTTGATGAACTTTGCCATGCAGTGCAATTTCAAAATATTGAGCGACTGGGTATTTTGCACGTTTGAAGCTCTTTCTATATTCACTGCATTTTCTAAAACAGTTCCACACTCAGAAAAGCTTGTGGTTTCTCACACATCTGACCTCTTGCGCTGACCCACAGGTGCGTGTTGCTGGCCGCTACGTCACGGTGTTGCTAGACCCCCACTCGTACGACGAGGTGATCAACGACTCGGACTCCCTGGACTTTACTCGCTATGCACAGGTGCTCATGGAGAGGATCTTCAACCTGCGGCTCCCTCGTCACCAGCCGGCAAAAGCAAAGGCATTGATGAAAAAGTAAAGTCTTTAATGAGGTTTTACTCCAGACTGAAAGCCTTTCCAGTGTATTTTCGTTTCCACGTGAAAGTAGAAGCCACATATTGTCATGGAACCCCCCCCCCCCCCCCACACACACACACATAGAATCACTGGAGGTGTTTTCCCGAAACACTTCCTTTTATTAGAACTCGAGTTTAGAGCTGCTTTTCTTTTGCTCACTTGTCTGAACTCGGAAATACTGGCGCATACCCAAGAAAGGAGGCAAAATCGAGCACATTATCTGACTGCTCAACCTTCCCTTCATAAATGTACTACATAAACGGCCTCAGTTCTGTTCCCTCAGGGAAAATAGGAAGGGTTGACAGTTGTCTTTGATAAGGCGCTACTCAGTAATTTCACTGTCACCTCAGCGGCCATTAGTGTGACATCAGTTAACAATTGCAGCCATTTATTCCTGCTTTGCTGCAACCCTTTGAATCCGCAGGCACTTCCTGGGAGTGAATTTGGGCACCCTGAACGGCACCATGAGCAGACATCTTCAGGCCGTGCTGAAAGCGGAGATGCCTCAGAACCAGAAAGACTGGAAAGAGGAGGGGCTGTTCAACCTTTCTTACAGATTACTCTTCAAGTAAGAGAAACCCCCACCAAACCCAGGCCTCCCACGCACACACACACACACGGGCGCTCTCGTCATTGTGTCGAAGGCATCTGTATTCGGGTCAAAAAGCATCGAGCTAAACAGTTTACATGCAAGTCAGTCCTGGCCTCGTGTTTGTTAACACAGCAAGAAGAAAAATGCAGGACGACTAAACTCTCAAATACAAATAATGTCCGGTGTAACGGGAGTTTTGTTTTCGTCTCGCCTAAAATCAACAATCCAAAGTTATCCAGATCTTTAAATGTTAAACCACTTATGTTAACGCTGTGTTTACTTTACACTGGATGTTTAATCATGTGAGAAAATACAAGAGCTCAGGCAAAAAAAAAAAAAAAAAGAGGCTTGGACCAGGTATCTTTGCAATAGCATAAAAGTACCTGTGGTTTCTCTGCAGGGTGGGGTACCTGACACTGTTTGGTGGCGAGCAGAACAACAACGGCACAGATCCCTCATTGGTGTATGAGGAGTACCAGAAGTTTGATGGACTCCTAACCAAAATGGCGAGGGCCACCCTAAAGACAGGTACGGAGATCCCTGCAGCCACGGAAACGAGGCCGCAAGGACTTGTTTGAAATGCTCCTCTTAGACAGGGTGTTTGGCTGTGCTTGTACTGTAATACATACTATTGTTTGACTGTACTTGTACTGCTCTGACATTCTATCTAATAAATATATTCATCATCATGGAATGAAAGAACTATTTACGGTCTTAGGTCAGGAGCAGGACAGACCGTGACTCAGAGTCGGTGTCCTCACTGTTCACACGTGTCGCCGTGTTTCCACTGATGTGGCGTGACATCACTGATGGGTGTTCCCTCAGATTTGTTTCACGGTTGCCATGGCGAGTTTAAATTAGTCAGCTGCTGACATGTAAATATTTTCGTGCACGTCATGCGTTATCTTGCGAATGATGGGTGGAACGAACGCATCAACAACACACGCAAACAAATCAAACACCAGACATGCGTTTAACATTACGCATCTCCAGACAGTAAAGTGAGAAATGTGTTTAACAATAAAACTCAGAAGACACCCTCTCCCGATGCAGTATTACACATGTACCCGGCGTTCTCCTCATTCACATGCATTGAAAACTCAAATGTGTCTTTTTACGCAGAAGAAATCAGTCTGTCTGCAAGTATTCTAATCGATATTGTATAATAGCAATATATGATGTTGTTTTTAGGATATTGCTCAGGATTTTAACATTTCTGTGATTCTCATTTTGCAAAAAAAAATAACAAAATTGACGAGTATTTTCATATACCTTCATCAATTTGTATGAAAGCATCAACTGATTATCTGGCAACGGTGATATTATGATCTTTTTCCTGTTTTCATTTCAACAGTTTTCATATTTATTTCTGTTGTATGTAAAGTATAGTTCTTTATTTGTCTTTATTTTATTTTTTTGCAGAGGAGAAGAGGACGGCTCAGAATGTTCGGCAGAGACTGCAGGAGCTTTTGGCGTCGGCGGGTCGCGCTGAGGACTCGAGGTCGTGTTCTTGGCTTCACGCCTACAGGCAGCTCCTTCAGGAGGAGGGTGTTGATGAGGAGACTGTGAAAAAGGCCCTTTTGATGCAACTCTGGGCATCACAGGTGAGCCAGACATAAAAGAGAAGAAGAAAAAAACCCATCTGCGCAAAGTGAAAAGTGAGACGGATGATCCAGTAACGAACCCACTGGAGTCTGTCAGCTTGTTTGTGGGCTTCACAGCAGAGTTGGTGTTGAAAAGACGTCGCTCGAGAGCAGCAAAACTCGTATTCACCACATGAGGGTGCTGTTCACCTCTGCTGTCACTGCATTAATCATGCCGGGGGGGGGGGGGGGGGCTTTTGAGTCATGAGTTTAGTTGTCGCTGAGTCAGCGTTATTTTCCACACAACTGTGACCATGTACTGCCCGTACGTGATATACTCGGACATACGTGGGTTTCATCAGGTAACTACGGTGAAACAATATTGCAATATTGGAACGGATTAAGATCTTTCTGTTGTTTACACCTTGGACCTGCAAACAATCCGGTTGGTGTCGCATCGTAGTCGGATATCTTTGCATGGATACACGCGTGTTGTATGTGCACTAATACTTGTGTATAGTAAATGAGCATTAACTGGCTTGTGTAGTGCATGGAGGTTTCTATTTCTTTATTTAGTGATATCTCCACTGGGATCATTATTTTAGCTTTTTTTCTTCTTTTTTTAAATCTCAACGTGTTACATTTTTATTTATTAGTTGTCCTTTGCTGCAACTCTGGGCAACACAGATATGCATTATTATTATTATCATGGGTATCATGTGAATTGCTGTCACTATGCAACACCAGAGGGAGCGAGACCCCCTTATCATCGTCACCATGTGAGTCTTTCTCTGTTTCCAGGGTAATGTTGGACCCGCTGCCTTTTGGCTGCTGGGCTTCCTGCTGACGAACCCCGAGGCTGTGGCAGCGGTGAAGACGGAGATGGAAGCCTCTTCGCTGCCCAGGCCTGCCAGGACCGCCAGGACCCCTGTGTTTGGTGAGTGCTTCATCCCAGCTGGAGGGAGAGACACATTTATTCACACTGGATTGTTCCTGTCGACAGTAAGACGGCGTGGAAGCATGCTGCAAATCCATGAAATGACTGAAAGTTTTGTGAATAAATAATTTTCACACAAAATGCACAGAATCACAATTCTCTGCAAATTGATGATACTTTTTTTTTTTATGAAAGGGAAACTTATTATATAGATGAATTCAAATTCAGGCAGGGTTTACAGGGATGCATAAACCCCATTATCTACAAACATTTGTTAAAAGTAGAGAACTAAGGCTCGACTGCCATTAGCCTCATTTCTTTCTATTTCTGTTCCAGATAGTGCCCTAGAGGAGACTCTTAGACTCACCGCGGCCCCCTTCATTACCAGAGAGGTCGTGCATGAAAAGACCCTCCACATGGCTGATGGTCAAGAGTACGTGCTCAGGAAAGGAGACAGGGTGTGCTTGTTCCCGTTCAACAGCCCTCAGATGGACACAGAGATTCACCAAGAGCCACAGGTCTGTGCTTCTGCTTACTCGCCCCCCCGTTGGTTCCTCAAAACCTCGCTGTCCCGCCAGCAGGAAGTGCACTAATTGTATTTGGAATTAGTTGGAGATCAAGTTAATTGTCATTAGTCTAGTTGTGTATGTGCAGTGGATTCGAGGCCTACACAAAGCTGACCGTGCATTACCCAGTGAAAGGTCACACCCAGACTTATGGACCGTTGGGGGATTAGCCGAGCATGGGAACAGGAACACGGCTAATGCGCGTGGGAGGGACTTTCCGCTTAGGCTGCATTCAAATACTCTGTCCAGCAGAAATAGACATTAAAACCTGCAGATCGTTGTTTCCATCCAATATCTGCGACTTGACAAATGTCTTTCCTCTCCAGAAATACAAGTACAATCGCTTCCTGAACGAAGACGGATCAGTGAAGAGAGACTTCTATAAAGGAGGGAGGCGGTTGAGATATTACACCATGCCATGGGGAGCGGGGACCAATGGCTGCGTTGGGAAGCAGTTTGCCATCAACACCATCAGAGAGTGAGTGTCCTGGAAGGGGTGCATCATGTACAGTCGTGTTCAGAATAACAGCAGTCCAACATGAGTAACCAGAACAATCACAGAAAACCAAGAGACCCAAAGTTCACGATGGGCGTGCTCCTCATTCTGTGTAATTGAGTCATTGATTGAAAGGGGCGTGTTCAGAATAATAGCCTGTGGAAAAAACAGGCGTTTTATCTATATCTATTTATGGACGAATGCTGCTCTGAAGAAAATGGGCTCCATGCAACACAGATGTGTGGTGGTTATACAACGAGATATTAGTTTAGTGATTCACAAGAAAAACAAAATTGTGAACAGCCCACTATTTGTTTTTCTTTGTTTTCTATAAAGTAATTAAATAATTGAATTTTTTGGTTTAGAATATAATACCGTATTGGCCCGAATATAACACGATGTTTTTTGCATTGAAATTAGGCTGAAAAAGTCGGGTCGTGTTATATTCGGGGTCTAGACATTATACCCATTCTGAACGCTAGATGGCGCCAGATATCGTTACAACGAATGGTGAACTGAACTCCCCAGGCTAAAGCAAACGCCTATCATTATTTTATTGCAATGTTTTTCTTTATTTATATGTTGTGAGAGAGAAAGAGAGAGAGTGCAACTAGGAGACAGAGATATGCGAGCGATAGGAGGAAACGGAGTTTTGTTCAACAGTGCAAGTAAAATAAAGCAGCTTCAGTGATTCAGCACGTCTGGCCGGCGTCCATCTTGTGTTGCTGTGTTTCAGCCATTCATTTACAAATGTGATTGCACTTTAGTTCACATATTTAAATGTTCAGATATTAAGATGTGAGACAGTTTTTGCATGATTTGAATGTGGCAAAATAACATGCTTTTTCTCTCTAATTTATTGTTATAATCATTTGTTTCAGATGTACTGTAATTATTTTCTGTATAAAAATTGAAATTGGTGTTCAAAAAGTATTTTCTCAAACTTGAGTCTTGAAAAAGAGGGGGTCGTATTATATCCGGGGTCGTGTTATATTCGGGCCAATACGGTATACAGTTTTCAAATCCATTGAAATAAACTATTCTGAGGAATTTTAGCATTTCTCTCATTTTTAAGCGGAATACTATTATTTTGAATGCAACTGTAATTTCATTACATCAAATGCTCCAAAACAGAGGAGGATTATTTTGTTTCAAATCTAACTTCTGCTTCAATGTTCTAACGTCATCTTTCATCTGTGTTTACCCTTCAGGTTCGTTTATATGCTGTTGACTAGCTATGAGTTGGAGCTGTGTGACCCAAACGCCCGGATGCCGGCGGTAAACGTCAGTCGTTATGGATTTGGGATGCTGCAACCAGAAGGGAAACTGCTTGTCCGATATAAACCTCGGAATGCGTTCTAAAAACATCAAACGCACAGATTTAATGCACATTTCAACACATGGAAAATGTTTTAGTGTCAATATTCCTTTTTATACTTTTGAACTGTATATATTTGTTTATTTATATTCTACAGATATAATTATTTATCAATAAATGTACATATTTCAATATGCATAATCTTGTGTTGTGATTTTTGTCCAGTTTTACAAGACGCGCAATTAAAGCCAGTTGACTTTGATTTATCATCCTGCGCTGTCATCTTTGAGTTAAACTGAATTAAGAAACTGACAATTGCTCCAAAATAAAGACTTGACCCTTTGAGAAGTGGGGAAGGTTGGCCCGTTTGAGTCTGTGTATGTTCAATAGAGACCATGCGCATAATGAGGGAGACTTGCCTGTTCTGTAAACAGAGCCAGCCACACATCTGTCACACTGACACCGGCCGACTGTTTGCAGAGTGAGGCTGAGTGGAAAGTTTAGATTTATGTGTTGTTTGGAAAGCACCTGATCACTGGCCAGCAGCAGATAGATGCAGGCTGCAGCTCGGCTTTAGGAAGGAACGTGGAAGAAATGGCTGCAGTTCGCACTCGTTTTAGTTTTCACTTAAATATATGGACACTAGGCCACAGTCGGGGACTTAATTCTGTGTCTTCGGTGAGGAGACTTTTGTTTAGATGAATACGTTTTGTATGTATCTGGTCAACGCTTTTAAACTTTTACAAACTCACTCAATAAGCTTTCTGATATATTTAAACACGTTCCTTGTTATTTAGCATTCACACATTCTAGTTCTATTCTATTCTTTGGACGTGCATATTATGTTTTCTTCAGCATGTTTAGTGGCCTTACTTTAAATTGGAGTTCAGTCGTGTGATATTGCGCGTTGCTCTCTGTGAAGCTGGCGCAATGAGCCGCGGCTGGTAGGGGGTTAAACTCGCACAGGCTGCAGCCGCTGGATGGTCGGTTCCGTGACGGATCCGCTTCACAGCCGCAGGCACCGACACCGGCACCGGCACCGGCACCGGCCAGCACGCGCTCCCGCTGCGAGCAGGAGACGATAGGAGTTACCGGCAGCGCTCTCAGGAGTCTCTACCTGTTGATTAGACCCCGGGGGGGGGGGGGGACTTTACGCACCATGCCGTACAGCCGAGGATGCCTCCGTCCGCGCCCAGCGCAGCTCTGGAGACCTGGACGGACATTAGAAGTTTGAACTCGTTCATCGTTGCTGATGAGGTTCATTTAAAGAAAACACGTATGTATATTCATTTTGTGTTTTAATGTGATTTCGAGTTCAGCTTCTATTTGGAATGAATGTTGTTGTTGTTGTTTTCACCTGATCTCTGTGCCTGTAACTGGGCATCCTTTAGAAGTTTGTCAGTGAGCATATTCAAATAGCTGCTCGTCCAGACTCCATGTCGCTTTTACGCAGCGCTACAGACTCTCAGTCCAAGTTGCTCGACGGCGTTACCCGACGGCGGGTGCGCCCTGAGACATTTCAGCACCGCGGACAGCGACGGCTTCAGAACTGGACAGCGAAGGACTCACCGGAGGACTTCCCTCCCCCTGTCAGCAGGAAAAGCGGCTGCGCCTCTCAAAGCTGATTAAAATATCTATTTGCTCCTCTGATGAGTGGATAAACCACCTGACATTGCTTATAGGGCACCGGCTGCTCCACAGGCAGCGCCGGAATGATTGATTCTCCTTTTATTGCAGTTGATTGAAGACGCAAGGGAGGTGGGGGGGGGGGGGAGCCGGATGCAGGCACCTGGAGGACCATGTGCTCTTAATCTACCGGACTGCTTCTTCCTGTCGCATAAGTGAGTGAAGATGATCAAAGCGGGGGCTCAGGCGGGCACCTCGCTGCCCCCTGACACGACGGACATCATCCGCAGCAAGAGCCGCGCCCGCCGGGTGAGGCTGAACATCGGGGGGCTCCTCCACGAGGTGCTGTGGAGGACGCTGGACAGGCTGCCCCGCACACGGCTGGGCAAGCTGAGAGACTGCAACACCCACGACTCCGTCCTGGAGATATGTGACGACTACAGCCTGGAGGCCAACGAGTACTTCTTCGACAGACACCCCGGAGCCTTCACCTCCATCCTGAACTTCTACCGCACCGGAAAGTTGCACATGATGGAGGAGATGTGCGCCCTGTCCTTCAGCCAGGAGCTGGACTTTTGGGGCATTGATGAGATCTACCTGGAGTCCTGCTGCCAGGCCAGGTACCATCAGAAGAAGGAGCAGATGAACGAGGAGCTGAAAAGAGAGGCCGAGAACACGAGGGTGATGGACGGAGAAGAGTTTACCACCACGTGTTGTTCCGAGAAGAGGATGAAGCTGTGGGACCTCCTGGAAAAGCCCAGCTCATCGTTTGCTGCTAAGGTAATGTCCCACACAGCTTCTCTTACATCCATAGTGCAAGTAAAGTAGCGCTGCCACGGAAACGTCGGCACTGCCAAGATGTTGTTGTGGTTTTCCATTGTGATGTTGAGGCAGATTGCTGAGATTTCGGTCTTAATAGCTGATTATTCAGTTTAACTTGCCGAGGCAAGCAGAGCCGCTCTCTGAAGCCTGATGGCTGACTTTCCTTTAACCTCAGCCGGTGCTTTTAATCTGCTACCTCCAACATCTGTGGGGCTGCAGGGAGAGAACATGAGAGGTGCAGAGATGCTGAGCTGCTGAAAACATTTGATCCACGCAGTATGACTATATGGAACATATAGTTTTAACTCTCCGCATACATAACAAATTAAACCCCCTTTTGTTCATGCAGGACAGCTTTCATTGTTTCCCTTTATTAGTTTCAGTTTGATACTTGTCCCCAAGCTGGGATTGTCTCCATCGCTGTCTCATGGGATGGCTATTGATCATTTTGTGTTGCCATTGGGAGCATCATGGATAATGAAAAAACTGACACTTAGATTTGAATCCATATCAGGACAGACAGAAACTCTGTTTAGCAGAAGATGTATTTTTAGACCATTGGGTAGCGCTCTCCCTCTCCCTCTCCCTCTCCCTGTTCAACACTCATCCCTTCTTCCTTCGCCACCCCGCCTCCCCCTTCCAGCCCTGTATTCTTCCCACCAGCTCATTAACAGCCTCCCAGGAACACACGTGCTTCACATAGAACCATCAATGAACAGAGTTCCGGTGGCAGCTTTATTTTTTTATTTTTTTAAGAGAACTGACTTCAGAAAGGGAAAATATGAGGCTGTAAAATAAATCTATCCAGATGTGTTGCACCAATACATCACCCGTTTGGAGAATCAATATATTTCCAAAGTTTAGCTATAGTAACAGCTGCATGAATCATTTTCTGTAGTTCTAGTTGCTGATCAATCTGTCACATTCCTATAATAGAGAACATTTTTACTTTGTTTTGTTGGGGCATCAGTTTCAGTTCAGAGCTCTCAAAATCTATTTGTGTGCACAGAAATGTGTTTGGGGTGGGGGGGGCACACGACCTCTATGTCTGACTTTCCAGTCAAATAACAAATGATGGTGGAATATTAGTCAAAGATGCTTAAACAACTTCTTGATCAGGATTCCTCCATAATTGATTCAGCTCATTTAGCGAGAGAAGCAGCTCCAACCTTGACCTTGAATGACTGAAGGCCATAATTATGTTTGTTAATTATTCATTCTCATATTTAAAACACTTGGTGTCCCTTTGGTTTTTACTCTTGAGCTGTCTGAATCCAGTCTCCCCACATCCAACAGGTCCTCAGGAATTCATAATGCACCTCCTGCAGCGGCCAGACACTGGCTGATTTTGATAAAAGTCAAATTAAATATGATGACTTGCCTCTGGGGTCTGTTCTGGCTCATTTTCCTGCGGCTGTTACAGACATAGAAATGCTTTTACATCATTTTACATGTCAGGGTTTTTTCCAGAATCCTTCATCTCGCTCTCTTTCATCTGCCTCACAGTGAGTCTGAGCTATCGCGCTGATGATGACTCAAAAAAGGAGCTAAATATACTATTATTTTACAGTGCATTTATGGATTACTTGAAAGGCTTAATTGATGATTTATTTAATTTAATTACTTCTGATTGGTCCTAAAAGTACATTTTGTTTTTGAACATCATATTTAAATTTGGCATATAATTAAAATTTAATAATATGAGCAAGACATGTTTCATTATGTTGTTGAATAATCAGGTCCATTTTGGATTTATGCAATATTTAATATTCACTATGACTTTGTTATTATCATAATTGATGCCCTTTTATTAAGGTCATATTGGTGAGCAAGCGCTTGTTCTCAGCTCAAAACACAAATGGAATCTCTGCAAACCTTTGAATGGGAACAGAGAAGTGTGCTGTTTGACAGACAGGGTCGTTTCTCCATGGCTTAGTTCTCTAAATGAGACTCAGGGCAGTAAATATGCCACAACGAGGGTAATTGTTAGCCGGTACACGCAGTCCTGCTCCGGAGACTTGCTTTCTACCAAACACATATTCTGCCTCATTTATTTTTCAGTGTTGTTGAAATGTTAATTATACATTAATTACACTTGACTTACCACCATGGAAAGAGAAGGTGTGGAACCAGAATATCTATAGCACCAAATGTCACTTCATCCTGGATGGTCTGGAGTTATAACAGACCCAAATGGTCACGAGCACCAGTACCTGATCCAGCAAGTCATCCTTCGTGGTCCAGCTGCATTGATGGCCACCATTTGGCAGCCGGTCCACTTTTTAAGGCGTTATTAAAGACTTTTGCCCCCCCCCCCCTTACTGTAAGTCCTCTTTTCCGACCTAGATCTGCCTGCTAAATTATTCAGTGTGACGATATGAAAACCTGGACACACGAGGAAATCTTGCTGGTGTTCATTTCGCCAGTGAGTGATACGGTCTCTTCAACACATACTAGAATGATCTGAATACCAATGTCGTCATTACTGCTGCGTCCCAGCGAGAGGGATCGGTTCACCCGGTTGGGAATGAAACCGACATCTGTAACTCCGCGTGTCCCAGCATGCCTCTGCTGCTCATCTCTCCCTCAGGTGTTCAGCCCCAGCGATCTGGTTATAGTCCATAATGGCACTCCCGGGGGGGGGGTTGGATTAGAACTGCCATTGCTGCAAACTGGGACTGGGATCAATCAAAGCCATGACGGTTCAAATCCAACTTGGGGTCTTTCTGTGAGGAGTTTGTATGTTCTCCCCCGTGCGTGGGTTCTCTCCGGGTTCTCCATGTTCTCCGGGTTCTTCGGCTTCCTCCCACCACCAACAGCATGCAACGTAGGTGAATTGGTTACACTAAATTGTCCAAAGGTGTGTGTGTGTGTGTGTGTCAGCTATAGGCTCGGCTCCAGCACGACCCGCGATCCAATTACGGATACAGCAGTCAAGAAAATGGATGGATGGATGATAAAAGATAATAATTAAACAAGAATAAGTTATCACTAGATTATTTTCAAGAATTCTATTTCATAGTTTAGGAAGAAGGGTTCCCAAATTGTGGTCTGGGACCTCTAGTTAGGTCCCCAACCCAAGTGGAAATAATTTACTTTCTTTATAAATTCAAAATTATAAAGTGTCTGTTCATAATAACAGAAAATCTGACCCTGGTTTCACTCAATTGAAGCAGGCTTGTTATCAGATGGGGGGACCCTGGGAGAGCTTTTTGTGTATGTATTTATTCAGTAGTAAAACTTTTGTTGCATTTCAGGGGTCCCGGGCATGAAAACATCTGATAAACACAGGCTGACATCATTTGTCTCTCACAACCAAAGCGTTTACAATCAAATGAATGCACCAGTGTTTGAGTCAGTCAGTATAAAGTAGTTAGAAACTAATCATTGCCATCTTTTTGTCCTTTTTTAAAAAAATATTGTAGATATAAGCAACAGGTCAAAGCTTATACCCATTTTCTTCATCACTTTTTTCCTAAATCTGGATTGTGTGTTTTGCTGGAGCCGATCCAAAAGTGTGAAAAAAAGATTTCCTATGTATTAAATTTAGATATTATGGCACACGAGAGAGATTTGACTTGATTGTTGATTCAAAATTGAAGATTATGTTATCCAACTTTCCCTCCACCAGCTATTTGTCACCTTTACACTGTTGGGAGTTTAAATTCCCTTTTCCTGAAAGCCTTGCCGCCATCTTCTTCCTACTCACAGACTTTTTAACCTGTCCAACTAATTGCATGGAAAAATCTCCCCATGGCGAACTGCAGACGACCATGGCAAGATGAAATTAACTGCACCTTTTTTTTTTTTTTTTTACTGCAGATCAGATTTGCTCTGCTGGCTTTAAGCGTCTTTGATTGCATAGCTCTGTGCAGCACTGGGGTGGACATGTCCACTGCGCTCTGTTAACCTGCTGGAGGAAGTCCATTACAAAGGCTCTAACATGCAAGGCAAGACGGGCTGGGTGAAGATGCACCCTGAGCAGCCATTCGAGGGGCGTGGCCTCACACGGCCTAGTGCCTGCTGATGGCTCTGCATGAGGGAACACAGTCACCCAGGCTAACTTCCAGCTCTGTCTCCCGGGCGGTGCGGGGGGGGGGGGGGGGGGCGTTGGAGACGTAGCAGAACAATCACTGTGATTGTGTGGTCTCAGCTGTTATATTGAGCAGGAGCCTCCGACCTGAAGGTTCCTTCTGTCTCTTTGGGTTTTCGTCTTGCTGTATTTGTGTATGTGTGCATGCTAATTGTCGTCTTTATGATCTATTTAGCATGAGTGTTGCTGGTCTCACTTTGTGCTTAGGCAAACTTTGAATGGTCGTAAATCAATGGCACACAGTTCCCCTGCTGCCCGACTGATTGCACTCACAAAGTGGGCTTTTAAGGACAGTAAACCAAAATCTCTTCCTCCCTTACTGCATCATCAGTTTCCATTTTCCTCATTTACGCTCTGTTCTCTCCTTATTCAGGTCCAAGTGCCATGCTCAGCACAGATTGTTATTAAAGGTAGAAGCAAGGCGTGGCCACAGGTGCGACGGATGGCGTGTTGAAAGCCGTTGGTTTGTACAGTGATTTGGTGCCATGCCTTCATTTCAGGTTCAGCTGGGCGTTTATTCAGGTTGTCTAGTTTCCTTTCAGGCAACACAAGAAGATTATACTGATGTGATGGCAATCGCACAGTGTAATGTGGTTGTCCTCTAAACCGACAGATACATTAGCGCTATTGATTTGAAACGCACCTTTGATGCCATTTTGATCGGCGTGAAATGGAAACTCATCCGAGTAAGTAACATGTCCCATCAAAGGCGAGTGCAGATCGATAGAGGAAACCGGGCCGGTGGCGAGAGAATGAAAATATGGGGGATTGCATTATTCATTTTCATTCAGCTCGTATTTAAACCACACTCCTCCACTAATTTACTGCGATCTTGAAGCAACGTAATGTTTAGGAAGTTTAAGTTAGGACATCCTACTCCGGTTACGTAGACATGATCCGTGAGCGCTGTTTTAGAGATCAGGATTCTGTTCTTGTCTCTAAATGGCTTCCCTCATTGACAGAGCTGCTGCGTCTCCACATTGGACAGTTTAATTTGCCAGCTGTGCCGTCTTTCCGCACCTCTGTCGGGTTTAACTTATCATGTGGCTACACAAATGGCCTCGTGTACAGGAAGTCGATACCTTATTTCCATCCGCCTGTGTGGCTGTACATTATTTTGCAGATCTTTCTCTGCAATGCGGTTATAGCAGTATTTCTGCCTAATGATAAACAGCAAAGTAATGAAAGGCTGCTTGAGGAGCCATTCTTATATCTATATCATGAATGTGTGAAGAGATCCTGTGTGTCTGAACCCAGGCAGGATCCATCACCGTGGATCCGTCCTGGCTGTGTTTGACATGAGTTTCCATTCACGCTGATCAAACGGCATCAAAGGTGTATTTCAGATCAATAATGGTAACTTTTTATTTCTTTGATTTGCCGCTCTATCTTTGCTGGGCTGCGTCCTCTCTTCATTTGATGTACAGCTCTCTTGTTTCACACGGTAAAGTTGATTGGCCCGGTCGTCCGGGGTTCCCAGGCCGGGGCGGGCAGCCTGGCGTGGGCGTAGTTTTCTTTTTCGATTGGTCAGGCTTAACCAACAAATGCTTCTAGTGACGTTTCAAATGACTGTGAGCCCCCGCAGCCCTGCGTCCACCAAGCTTCAAGAACATCAGGGCAGTAATTTGTCTGTACGACTGCTGACAACAGAAAAGGACAGTTCATCTGTAAGATTTTAGGTAATTATCATCCAACTCTGCGGGGCCCTTCAGTTCAGCATTTTAGTGTCTTTTAGCTCAATGTTTCAGTTCTTTGTTGTTCAGTCTCAATGCTCTTATCAGGAAGCTGTGATGAATAACCAGTAGACGAGACCGCCTCCTCAGCACCAAGACAAACCGAGACAAAGCCGCTTTCCAGTGGGGCATTTTGCTAGAGACCTGGATATTACCCTCCAGGATTTGTAAGGGGTTTAAAAAAAAAGAGAAGCCAATAGAAAGTCAGATTTGTGTTAACATTCACTAAGTAAAGTGTTTCCTTAAAAAGCATGTTATGTCAATTCAATACAGAAAATACAGTATGATGGTGTGATTAAATATTTTAGAGCACTTTATTCTAAGTATAATTTAAGTTTTATACTAAGTATTTAAGTTTTAACTTCTCCCCCATTTCAAGCATTATATAGGCCCAATTGTTTGACTATTATGGATTGTACAGCTGCTTTTCTATGTCATCTCTTCTGTTTGTTTTTCTCTGGCCACAAAACTGTTGGAAATAAATAAAATAAAATAGATAAATAAGACGTCACGATGCCAAATACTGGCATTGAGGGGGGGTCTATATAACAAATAACCATTAACTGATATGGCAATCCCCCCGTTTCAGCCATTTGTGGTTTCAGTAGGATGTCCTCTACTGGAGGGAACTGTCCTCTACCCTGCGGTTTCCATGGAGAGACCTGATCTAGCACGCTACGTTAGCTTATCGCACCAGCCAGCTGGGGCAACACTGACAACTGCATGCAGACACAGACATGCACAGACTCTGTATGGTATCCCTCTCTTTTCAGCGATGTCTCATATCTGACTCTCCTTACGTTACTCATACACTGGAGCATCTGGATTTACGGTTATGAAGGTCCCTCGCCAAAGCTGATATTTAAAAAGGCGAGGAGTCAATTGTGATGGGACAGAGTGCTGTAAAGCTTCATTTATTATTCAGATGGGCCTGAAAGGGAGAGAGCATCACTCAAGGAGTCGTGCTGCAGAGCGGGGTGAGGTCAGGTGGTCATTTTCCAGAGGGTTAGACATTAGAAAGCAGCTGTGCTCTAAAAGGTCATTTTCCACAAAATACACATATCATATCCAAAAATGTATAAACACACTCCACCTTTTGTAAAAGTTATTTTTTGGTCAGTGATGAAGCATTTTATTATTCAGTATTGACACAACAGATGGATGAGAGAGATCCCCATTGTTCTCTGAGCAGGCCTCACTCTACAGCCTCGGCTCTCGAGCAAACAGGCGGAGAGACGGAAGGCAAACATTGGCGCTGTTTCAACCTGTCATCGGCAGTTCTCATCTTACCGTCCGCATTCACGGGGATAAAAGAACGCTCTCAATCCACCTGTGTGGCTCGTGCATATTTGAAAATGTAGTCGAGCAATTGGCTTCTACAGCGTGAGGAGGTTGAGTTTGTTAAGGCCCCACGCAGAGCTTGTTGACAGAGAGGATCTGCAGCTCTGCAGGGTCAGGCTGGTTGGAGTGGAGGTAAGGTGAGCCCACGGTTAATGATTGTCTCCGCGCAGGGAGATCTTTCCATTGCTTTGTTGCCATGCTGCTCACCTCTCTGCTCACCTGCGTGGGACCCAGGAAGAGCAGCCGCTGCACCAGGAATCGGTCCGGCTTACCAGATCTGAGCCAGTGAAACGGTCACGGGGAGTTGAGTTCAGTTCTGGATCAATGTTATAGAACAGAATAAGTAATGCAGATAACCCCATGATGACTGTGAGCGTCACTGGCCTGAGGACGGGGAATGTTTCTCTTCTTCATGGAAGGTAATTTGGTGTGAAATAAGAGAAGCCCTGCATAAATCTACAGGATAGAGAGGAAGCTCTGATCTTTTCACGCACTGTTATCCCAGGAGAGACTGTTTGATGGAACTCAAAGGCACGTAGAAGGACAGTGTAGGAAGGTGTGGCTATTAATATTACAGTAGGTGTTGCTCATGCTAATGAGGCGCAGCCTGTTGAGGAGCGATGAGCCCACCTCAGTGTGACATCCAGCCCCACCAGATTTCCTACCTCTGCATGGTGATGGAACTCCTCTCCCAAGGGGCTGCTATAAATAAGTACACTGTCTCTCTCTCACACACACACACATGTAAGGACTTGCATTTTTCTACAGCTTTTTCTCAAGCATGTTTTCTATTTAGCCGTTCTGACACTTATTCCCCCCAACGAACACACATCCTCAAATAGACGCATTGATGTTGTTGTTTATTTGATTGCTTATGACAGGCTCGAACTTCTAACTGTTCAGCAATGTCTAGTTTCCTAGCAGCAAACTGTCAGACTCACAAGTAAGTTTTTTTGTTTCCCAGTTTCTTTTATTTTGTTTCAAATGGTACGACAAAGAAGTTCTGTCATACAGAAAAGGGAAAGATGGAGGGAGGGAGAAAGAATGCAGTGACTGCGATGAAGAATGTCCATGGTTTGCTCTCTGTGTCCTGCGACGCCGCGCCTCCTGAGTGGAGGATGGATTCAGGTGCGGCCACACTGAGCTGCAGGCAAATCCAGTTCACACTTTGCGTTACGGTTGTGGACGGAACCTTTCGTATGCGCTCAACTATTGTTTTGTACAATTTGGGTCTAAGAGCTTTTGGGAAATGTATGTGATGGATGAACTGAAGCAACTGTAGACTGTAAGTGCTGCAATATAATTTAAAGTAACATTTTGTAGCACTGTAACCCTGGCATTACAGGATGTGGGGATAGAAATAGTTCCTACTTAAAACGGAAATATATTGCACAGACTCAGACGCTCTTCGCTCCAGACTCAGAGAGAGAGAGAGAGAGAGAGAGACAATGGTGGCAGATTTCTGCTTCTATTTAAAACTCTATATAATGAATTACTTTTTGTGTCTTTTGACATATTTATGTTGCAGATGTGTTACTTAATGAAATCTGGATCCCTCTCCCAGTCAGTACTTCATTCAGGAGTAAAGCTGAAACAAATACATCCAGTGAGCTCATGTGGAACAACAGATGCAGTACGTTGCCATGGTAATAGGCACCCATACAATCACGTAGACATTTAAGTAGGTAGAGCAAATGATTAAAGGTTATCTTTGTGGTATCTTTATGGAAATATTGGTGCTAATGATCTGAAACTGATGAGGGTCTGACGTTCTTGCTCTGTAATGACATTAGTGCTGTCGGTATGAACTGCAGACAAACAACAACAGAGTGTAGTGCTACATGATTGTCTTTGCCAGGACACCATCACAGAAGAAGCCCCATATAGGAATTCATGAATTGAGCTACCTGCCTCCTTAAATAGGTCAGCTGAGACCCAGCGGACACTAAACACATCGAATGACAGACATGTGCAAATATTTCTCTCTAAAAATGATACTGGGAAGGCCCTATGCATTTATCTAAAATCAAATTCCTCTCCTTAGGCTTAGTGGGACACAGTGTGCGATAGGAATAACCGGTGCGTCTGGCAGCGCAGTGTGGGTGGACTGTGTGTTTTTAAATCACGATATAGCTCTAATCGCCGTGCAGCAGCTGCTCCGTCCTCCACCTACAAGACGCGAGACATCGCCTCACCTCCGTCTGGAGAGGGATGCAGGACACGCAAAGGGAGAGACGCGTTGGCTTTAAATGGGCCAAGCAGGTGATGGATGGATGGATGGATGCATGGATGGATGGATGTGGGTCACAGATTGAAGGTTCAGGAATAACTGAAGGTGAATGGGCATAGAGATCAGAGGTTTAAAATCACACATTGTGCACGGTTAGCGGCTTTCTGCTAGTGCTAGTAAAATGATAGCAGTGCATTTTAAATGGCACAGTTGTACGGTGCTCATCTAAAACATCTCATGCTTGTTGAATTAGTTAAGCTGATAATTGCAGCTCATCATCCTCAAATTCCTCAAACTATATCTCAAGCAGCTACCAAGAGAGCAGAAGTTTCGCAAAAGATTGTCGTCGTTTGTTTTACTGCAGACTCTGGATGAAATGTCATCCACAGGACATGCGCTGTACGTGGATACAATGCACCGAATGATGGTAGAGTGTCAGGATGAGGATGAGGATGAGACAGGTCCATCTACCTCCTGCCATAATAATGAGTTTAATGAGTTTCAGAGAAGCTCCCTCATGTTATCTGTTATATAAATAGGGTTTGTCGTTAACAGTTATTCCCCTCCTCTGTCTTCTCCACCAGACAGCATGGTAATGAAGAATGTCTGGATTACTTTTTATCTTATGATGCCTTCATGTGACGAAGGCTGCTGGTCAGGCCCTCTTCATCAACACTGTCCAGCTCAATATCATTATTAAATGGAAATCCTGTGGGGATATCCCATGAGCCCAGTGGAAACATTGGCTCTGAGGATAATGCCAACAAGAGCATTGCCAAATCTCTGAGGATTTTCTCTCTAATCTTTGTGTGATCTCTCACTCTCAGCATCTAATGCCAAGAAAAAAAGAAAAAAAAAAGTAATTGCAGAAATGCTTGTGGCTCTTGCTGTGAAACACACTCACTGCCAGCAAAGACGGGTCTTTAAAAAAGTTAGCCAACTGGCGTAGCATTGCTGATGGATCTCTAAATTAAACACCCTTTAGTCGTGCACATTCAAACAGAACTGTATGTTACAGTGAATATAGAAACAGTTAATAAACAGAAAAATATTGATAAGTATATGGGTGGGGAGATGCGAGAGGCTGCAATGAAAAATACAAGTAAAACAACTCAGAAATATGTCAGCTTGAATTGCGTTGACAAAAGGAGGTGATGCCAATGCTTTAGTAGAAATAGGATGAGCAAGTTGAGGTCTGTGCAGTGTGCAGCGCAGTGGATGGGATTAAAATCGGCTTGAGAGCGGCCGTAATAATGAAAGGAAGTGAACGTGATTTGATTGGAGAGTAATTACAAAAGTGTGAAGTAACTTCATGCATTAACGATACAGTAGTGTGTGTGTGTGTGTGTGTGTGCATGCCACTGTAGAAGAAGCATCCCAGCAGTGGGAAGGATAACGGCTGGAAGTCAAAGTGGCCAAGTGATTGATGACTTTCATAAAGGGAGGCAGGGTGACCGCCCACTGGGTCACCTAACCTGGACGGCTCGATGCATAATGGCGACTCATAGAAGTCTGAAGGTACTATAAGATCAACTTAAAACTTTCATCGTCTTAATGGAAGAGGTCGTTTGCATAAAATGTTTTAAGCGGTTGAAGTGTTTTAATCTCCATGTATGGCAGCCATTGGCTGGGGCCGGCATGCTCGACTGTCAGCCAGTTTACAGCAGGCCAAACGGATATTGCTCGTGTGCCGAGCATCAAGCACCGGTCTGACATGTGTTTACCGTTTCTTCTTAATGAGTGTAGCTCTCACTTGAGCTTCCTGCCTGGGAGACTACATCCGGAGGACAAACTGTTTTCGTGGTCATGATTTTTATTTTATTTTTTATAGCACCTGCTCAGCTCTGACCAGTGGCCTGTTCGTCTCTCTCTCAGCCAAACGTCTGGACGCCAGCATGCTCTGGATGGCAGCATCATTAAAAACATCCCCCCCCTCTAAGTTAGGACTTTGTTCCACTTGCAAATCACTGTCACTTATGCATCTGGAGCATTCATCTTCTCCACACTGGAAACCATAGTGTTACTATGGTAAGATTATTCTGCAGCCAGGCAGCAAAGAGATTCAGCATTAAATCTCCCATCCTATGTATTACATATAGTCCTTATTTGATATATTTGTATTTGCTTTATGTTTTTAGTAGAAATGTATATCACTAACATCAATGTAGCTGGATCATTATCATTATTACGATGTTGTGTCACACTGCAATCGTGAGTTAGTTTGACTCCTGTCACAGGTTTATTTCTTTTTTTTATTTAGACATTTGTTTTTATTTTGGCCATTGAGGCGCCAGGCTTGGTGTGAGTTACTTTTTCTCATATAGCGTGTGTCATGTATGTGTGTCATCATAGTTTCACCATCACTTTGACAATTTACATATGTACAGAAAGAGAGGGTAAGCCTGTGTTGTCCCCCCCCCTCTGTCATTGTAATCTGACAATTGACCCCTCTGCATTCTGAATGATGCAGTGACAGCCAGCCCCAGTTTTGATCATTAGTGTGCAAATCCTGGGTCAGTCAATCCCACAGATGTGTGTTGTAAAAGACAGCTGGACATGCTTCTCTGTCTCATTATACTCTCTCCACTCTTATTGCAGCATTCCTGAAAGGCCTTGTGGCCCAGACATCTTCCATTGTCACGTCTCTCTGTAAACAGCAGGCCGCGTGGCGTGATGTTTTTACTGGAAGTAAAGCATGCTGCCCTCGTGCTGTTTACACCCAGCATTTTGAACCTGCTCTATGTGGAAGCGGATGTTTTATTTTTATAGCTCAGACCTCCAAGCTCGGAGTAAAGTTACTCTTTTAAAGGTTAGCGCCTCTAATCTGTTGTGGTAAATGTCAGAGCTTCACTTTGTTTCTTTCATACGTGTTAGGATTGGGAGGACAGAAAAATAATCCTGTGCTATTTTTATTGCCACTATTATCGTGAAATTATTTTTAGGTCAGGTCAGGGAGGCGTTTAAGAAAATAGGTCACATCTGAAGGTTCTTTTCCACCTATATACTGACATGCGTAGATTAATATGCTGCACTTCAAGCAGCGGGTTTTTCCCTCGCTCTACATTACGTATCTCTGCCCACTGAGGATGAGAGAATGTTTCCAAGTGCAGTGAGCTAAAGAGCATAGAGGAGCAGCACAGCAGAGCAGGGAGACATTTAGTGATCTGACACTGATGTACTGTACTGTAACACACACACACACATACGAGGACTGTAATCATCAGTGGTCAGGAAGGCAGATCCTTTTAAGCAGAGACTCCAGCAGCAGTTTTACCACCACAGAATGAGGAACAGATGCTTCCTTGTTACATTTAGCATCTGTGTTCGTGTAATATTGTCACGTTTGAGTTTTTTTTTAAGTCTAACTTGAATAAGAATGAGAAGGAATGCAACGCATATTAAATTGAGACTTTGAACATTTAATTTGAGGACTACACCTGCAGAATATTTCCGAATCCATTGTTTTTCTAAGCTTCATGTTTTAAATCAGCAAGTGACGTAAAAAAAAAAAAACTCCCAAGTTCAACCAACGACACCTTGGAGTTGCTGAGAAAGCTGCTCATTCTCTCTGTTTCAACTCAAACTAAGCCGTGCTGCACTAAACCAACTCAATCATCTCTTTGATGTGATCACATGTGAGGACAGATGACGGATCTTCTTATTTGGCTCTTGGCAAGAACTCCAATAAGTGGGTTCTCTTCTTTTTTTTAATCATCATAGTATTCCTTTCGCAGTCCCTGTTTTTATGGTCACACCCAAACACCAGACATCTTAAATGTCACCAAATATCACAGACAACCAGGGCGCTCCTGTTTCAGTGGCTCTCTCCATGCGGCGCTGACATCCAATCATGTCACTGAATCCCAGGGACATTTGTTCTGCACGGTAAATACTGCAAAGGGCGGATGCACCTCGGAGACAGGAGCGGTAATTAGCATTATCTTTCAGCAGACACCAGATCAGTGAAGGCATCCACGGCCGATGCTTTACTCAGGCTAGCATCCAGCTGCAAGCCTGGATCCAACCACGTGACCGATAATAGGCGGTATTTGTCTTCCTGGTTGTGGTGTAATGCTACTGGGTTAGCAAGGCTTTCACTGGAGATGTTCTAACTATATGTAGGTAATCAACATCTCCGGGCGCCGGCATTGGTTTGTTTTATCTGTTTGTCCGTTAGCATTATAACTCAAAAGGTTTCAGACCGATCTTGATGAAATTTCCAGGAAATGTTGGGAATGTTACCAGGAGCAGACAATTAAATCTTGGTGAGGATCCAAAAGAAATCCTGGACTACAGGCAGCACGGTGGTGCAGTGGGTAGCACTACTGCTTCACAGCAAGAAGGTCACGGGTTCAGATCCAGCTGAGGGCCTTTCTGTGAGGAGTTTGCATGTTCTCCCCATGTCTGCGTGGGTTCTCGCCAGGTTCTCTGGTTTCCTCCCACCACCAAAAACATCCAGTTTAGGTTCACAAAATGTTGATTATTGACCGATGTTTATGGATCAAAAATTTCTGATTCAATTTTACTCTTTATGGTTGGTGTATAAAGATACCAAGAACAATCTAGAACCTTTTGATGATGATCCAGATCACCGTGTGGACGGTGTAAATCTAATTACGAGGGGAATGAACTGCTTGGCGAAGGTCTGCGCTCCTTTTCCAGTTACTTATTATGATTACGCCACTCAAAGCGGATATCTTTTTTGTATCAGTGCACGTGCTGTAATGAAATAAATGGATGAGTAAAGCTGTGATTTTTACCACCAAATGGTCCGTTTTCGCATCATTGGTGATGATTCAGCACTATAAATTCTGATCTGTCTTTTCGCATCCTCTGCTGCCAGCTTCGGAGAGAGCAAAGCAAAAACAGACAGCTGGTGCTCCAGCTTGCAAAAACAAATATAAGAACAAAGCCTGATAGGGAGTACTTGTCGTTTTCAGCTGGTCGTGATGTATCTTCACTGAGTGGAGACGGCATTTTGCTGCGAACCATGAGTCCTGCCAGCATGCAGACCCACGCAAAATCACCCACTGTACATCAGTACAGCACACGTACTCCAAGTAGCTGGACCAAAACACAGATGTTTTATCAGGGGGAGCTAATAAAGGTTTGTACACCAACCACAATCACTCATCCTGCTTTCTCCCTCTGTCACCTTCTAATCTTGGCTACATTTTTCACAACAAAACGTTCCTTTTCTTCTCACCTCTTGCCTGTATGGCACAGTCATGCCCTCAAAGAATGTAGAATGAACCCTGAAGGCACCAAATGATGAGTTTGAGTGTCGTAAAAAAGAATTAGAACATACCAACATGCACACATTTAAATCGTCTTTTAAATATTTAGTTCTTTAACTCTTAACACATATATTGAAATACTTTGGTGAAACACAGACTTGACTAATGAATGAGGTTACACACTATCCTGCATCTGTGTGCTTCACCGTTTTAGCGCCACCTTCACTCTTCCAGAAGGACATGTCCTGTGCGCAGCCACAAGGGCTGCAAGCCATCTCCGTGTCTCCTCCGCAGCACACGGCGCAGGACGGCTCCCTCACGGGCGCAAATGTGGCACAGAAAAGGTTGTCGGGCAAAGAGAGATGAGAAAAATTAGGTGAAGGGCACATCTGTGTGATGAAGAGGGGGGGTGGGGGTCTTGTCTTGTTTGGGAGGGAAGCAGTTTGAAAAAAAAGTGACTCTCAAGACAATACTACATATACTGTATCCATGTGTAATACAATACGAATACATATGTAAAGAGAGATAATATCGACCAAGCAAAACTTTGTAGTTTAGTTCTGTGAAACTGAATATTCAGCTACTTATTGTCAGGGCAGCAGGGAAAGGTCTGAGTGAGTGTTTTTACTACGTGGAACTTTCCAGAAGATAATTGTAACCCTGGGGAGGAAGTGCTTCTAGCTTCACGGGGCTTCTGCTGTTTCCTCTGTGGAGGGGATTCTCCATTTCATTTATTGACAGTGTTATTCCAATCAGCTTTTCCACTCAAGTGTTTGTCAAAAACAAAAACGCTGACACTGAATCCTGAGGAGGAAACTACAGCAGAGCCTGTAGTGAGAAGGTCAGATGTCACACGCACAGCCAGAAAACATTCGCTGGCAGATCAGAGGAGAAGTTGCCCCATAAAAGGATTAGAGATGCCACCTTTCAAGGTTCAAGGTTACTTTCCTTGGGGGGGGGGGCAGTGGTTCAGTGGGTTGGGCCTCGGGTTGGGAAGTGGAGAAGTGGAGCTGATGCTCAGGAGCCAATGCCTCTGAGCTCTACTCTACTTCCTTTTGCAACCCCTCCAGTCTTTTCAGACATCTTAGCTTAGCATTGCATCCCCCGAAACCACTACAAAGTCACTCTTACATTTGTCTATTAATGATGATGTGTGGGGTTTTTTTTATCCTGCTGAAAGCTGTATTATTTGCCGATTCATTCTGAATGCCTTTACTCCAGTCTTCCTCCTGCATTCTCTCGCCTCCACCTCGGCAGGTCTTCTCTCCTTTTCATCCCTCTCTCCTCAAAGGCCACAGTAGACGTGCAAACAGCCACTTGTCAAGTTGTATTACAGCTCAATGGCTGCTAATTGTAGGAAATAATCCTGATTGCCGCTAGGCTGGAACACAGCCTCCACAGTGACCTTGTGTTGGATGTCACACATTCTCTGGGGCAGTAGTAATAGGTGTGGTGCACCCCCCCTCCACACACACACACACACACACACACACACGCACGCACCCACGGCTGTGGAGCGGCCTTAATAGAAATGGATACGCAGAGGATGAGGAAGTGAGACAAGGGTTTTAAAAAAAAATATCAATGCAATCTTTTTCCTGTCACTCTCTACCCTATCATTGTCTCTCTGTAAAAATCATGACAGGAAGTGAAGGAAACGCCTCCACCCCCGTGACCCCAGAGATCGTATTAGCACTGAACCTTTTTCTGCTGAACTGCAGACGGGATTTCATGATTACTTTGGCGAAAGTAGCCGTTTTCAAAATGAAAGTGTGATGAGAACGACAAAAATAAAACAAATCTTACAAGAGTCCCGGGTGTACATTTTATTGATTTAAAGGTACTTAATGGTAAAAAGAAAAAAGTGCTCTTCAAAGCAGCACACCAAAGTTACATAATTAACAGCTAGATGCTGACAGTGAGAATGTTCTGCAAAGAAACATCGAAAAATAAACTCTGTTTTATTATTGATGTTTGTTGCAGTAGCAAAATGTCCAGGCCGAACGTACAGCAGTAGTAGTAATGTGCATTCCTAACAGATAACATGTCGTTTTTTCCCTGTGTCTTTTACAGATCCTTGCAATAATCTCCATCTTCTTCATAGTGTTGTCCACCATCGCCTTGTCTCTGAACACCCTCCCGGAGCTGCAGGACACAGACGAGTTTGGCCAGTCCTCAGACAACCCGCAGCTGGCTCACGTGGAAGCTGTGTGCATCGCCTGGTTCACCATGGAGTACCTGCTTCGATTCCTCTCCTCCCCCAGCAAATGGAAGTTCTTCAAGGGTCCCCTGAACATCATCGACCTGCTGGCCATCCTGCCTTACTACGTCACCATCTTCCTGACGGAATCTAACAAGAGCGTGCTGCAGTTTCAGAACGTTCGCCGAGTGGTTCAGATTTTTCGGATCATGCGGATCTTGCGTATTTTGAAGCTGGCTCGCCACTCCACGGGCCTCCAGTCTCTGGGCTTCACTCTGAGGAGGAGCTATAATGAGCTGGGCCTGCTGATCCTATTCTTAGCCATGGGCATCATGATATTCTCCAGTCTGGTCTTCTTCGCTGAGAAAGATGAGGAGGACACCAAGTTCAAAAGCATCCCAGCGTCCTTCTGGTGGGCTACCATCACCATGACAACAGTAGGATATGGGGATATATACCCGAAAACTCTACTGGGAAAGATAGTCGGGGGTTTGTGCTGCATTGCGGGCGTGCTGGTGATAGCCCTGCCTATCCCCATCATTGTGAATAACTTCTCGGAGTTCTACAAAGAGCAGAAGAGGCAGGAGAAAGCCATCAAAAGAAGAGAGGCTCTGGAACGGGCGAGAAGAAACGGTAGCATTGTGTCTATGAACATCAAAGACACGTTTGGCCACAGTGTTGAGCTCATGGATGTTTTGGTAGAGAATACGGACGGAAAGAAGGAGAAGGTCCACGATAATCATGCGTCTCCCTGCCAGATGAAAGGGACTCCCAAATTAAAGTCTCACCTGAACCCCAGCAGCCCGAGCATGAACCTCGAGCCGAGATGCGGAGACGGTGCGAAGCCCTCAGACAGCCCTCAACATCTCAGCGCTCAGAGACTGCAGGAAATGTACAACAGCATGGCCCAGACGGCGGCACAGTCCGACTTCACCAACAGCAAGGAGAAGGCGCCGCTGTCCAAAGCAGTCAAGCGGAGAGCTGAATTTGAGTTGGGACTCATCCCGGCGGGAGACGCCACAAGCACAACGGAGGCAGTTACAGATATGAGGAGCAGGTCCAGCATTGACAGCTTCATCAGCTGCGCCACTGACTTTCCTGAAAGCGCTCGGTTTTCCCACGGCCCTCTCAGCAGCGTGCCGGGGAGAGGCTGCGCTAACCCCGGCCTGGAGCCCACCTTGGAGAATGAGCACGAAGGAGCCCTAACAGGTCAAAGCACGAAGCCTGCCCAATACTCTGACGCCCCCAAGGGTCCAATCAAAAGCCACTCGCTCAAGGTCGACTTCAAGAGTGGGGAGGATTCAGGGACAGGCCCCTCTTCAGACTGCTCATCCGTTCAGAGCCCTGAAGTGTCCATCTACGCAACGGCCGGCAGCGAGACAGCCATCACCAACCCGGAGACTTTACTGCCAAGTATGTTTACATTCCACGATGCATCCGTCCATAAATTCATAGACGCTGACACAGATGAGGAGGAGCACCTGCACGATGGTTCTGGCTCCAAACCCTCCCAGAGACTCCTGGAAAAAAGGGGCCATCAGTCCGGCTTCCTGCAGGGATCTGACCGTACGGAGGACAAGCAGCGGCAGCTGGGGAACAGCACACTGAGGTCGGAAGGTCGGGAGAATCATGTGGAACAGGAAGTCCAGCCTCTGCAGGGCGAGGAGGATCCCTCTAATGCGTGAAGTTACACTCGGCTGGAGAGGGAACATGCAAGAGAGACGCACCGGGCAGAATCGGGAGTGGACTTCACAATGAAAGCACTGGAAACGGTTTCCAGGGGTTTTTGAAGAAACAAAATACTTCTCTCCAGAATATAGTTAGACAATTTGCTCCTGAAAACATGCAGCAGAGGATTCTGAACTCAGAGTAAAGCCCATCTGAAAGTTTACACTCTTTATCCATGTTTTTCCTCCCAGATTATCATTGGCAGCCATAAATTGTAAGAAGACAGAATCTCATTTTTTATGAGCAAAAAAACCTGTATTTCTTACCCTGAATGTAGTAAAATCACGATAGCAAAAGGTGTCCAGTCGTAGCAAACAGCAGAAGACTTTCAAGCGTGGCTGTAAACTGAGATGCTTTCAATAACTATGTTGTTGTGTAAAGGCGGAGCTTCTGCTTTAATGGCCGCACATTAGAATAATGGCATTGGAAGGCCAGCGTTGTGTTTCCTTTGACCTTCTTCCTCAAAACCGGCCTTGGTTTGTGTTGACATCAGACAGACAGACAGACAGACAGACAGACAGACAGACAGACGGTTTACAATGCCTACCTTTTCTTTATTCATCCATCCATTTTCTTGCCGCTACATCCGCCTTGAGGGTCCCGATCCCAGCTGACTACAGACGAGAGAGGCAGGGCACACCCCGAACAAGGCGCCAACTCATTGCGGGGGAACTTTCATATTTATTGTGGCATAAATTTGGGAGGTCTTGCTCATCAATAGTTTCAACAGCACAGAAGTTCGACGACACATGTGAGGATGTGTCTGTCCTGCTATGCTCGACTGCTAGAGAGAGAGAGAGAGAGAGAGAGAGAGAGAACACTGAAAGGACACTCTTTATCCTTGTTCACTTATTTCTGATTGCTTTCTAGATGTCCGTTTTCGTTCCTCTCCTCAGTGTAGCGAGAGTTTAGATCTGGAGACGTCGTTTCAAACCTTTTTGGAGGACGTTTATTGTAGCACATCGTTTGACCGTCATTCTAGCTGGAAAGACCGCAGTGAAACACCACACACACTGATGGTGTGACTATTGTACAGGTCTAAGTACACGAGCAGAATATTATACATACGTATTTATTGTACAAGGTAAAGAAAGAAGTTTATAGCAAATCGTAATTTATATTTTTAAGAGATTTTCAAAATGAGCTGACTCATACAAAAAAAATATTTTGTGCGAATCTCATCATTTCAAAATATGTCCTGCATAAAGTTGATGGAGTTGCATTTATTAGATGGTATACTGTATTGCAGTAGATACATTTGTGTTTGCTATTGTGTCCCTCATTTCTTTGTTCAACGTGAAGAACCAAAGAACTATCCTTTCTGATAACGGACCACAGGAAGGCTTTCCATTTTATTGAAATGTTTTGAGAGCTAATTTTCTAAACAGCAATCTCATACAGTATTTTACTCAAAGCCGTATTTGCTGAATTGGTACAAACACCTAAGCTGAACGATGCAGAGAAGACGGGAAATGGACTCTGAAGAAGACAGGTGTTGACAGGGAAGGGGAAAATAGGAAAGACATTTCTAGAGATAACAAAGGCACTTTATTTTGCATCCATTATCTATTTGATTAGTGACACACTGTGGAACTCAGCGAGTTCTAACTATTTGACTTGCGTGACGATGCTTACAAACATAAAGCGCCTCACTATCTACAGCTTGTAGATACATACAAGCAGCATGGAGTAACCTCGTTTCCCTGACGGGGACATAAATACAACCAAATATCCTGCAGTCCTGTTGCACCCGACTCCAAACACACAACCCATCTGGTGCTCTTGTCCTCTTTGTCATATTGTGAATACAAGCATCTGTTTTTAGTTGACACTTAAAATGCTGTTATTAGACCTACTAACTTAGATATTTCTGTGCCTTTGCTTTTACAATAAATGCCCCCCCGCGTACTGAATTTGTTCCTGAGATCTGTCTAACGGGCCTGGAGGAGAATGACACAGAGAACCGGGCCGCCAGGCTGCCAGACTGTTGTAGATATCAGAACCCGCTGCACTTCAACTTGCTCCAAACATTTACATGAGAATGGCCCGTTTCCAAAAAAAAAAAAAATGCAAGTGCACACACTCAGCTGAGTGATCAACGACTGTTTCCATGGCAATGGTTGAAATGACTGGTTGGCTCATATGTGATGTAAGCAAAAGGGTCCGATTTGTGGATGTGCGAGACTCGAGTGCATCATTCGCTCTGTTCATGTGTCCGTTCATCTTAACTTCTCAATTATTGAACAAATGACGTGAATCGGATTGTGGGCCTTTCGGCCATCACCATCATCGCCATCATCATCATCATCTCTCTGCGTCGCCATCGCTTTGCTTCATGCATGCCTGAAACTGAGGTGTTATTCATGTGTGTGTGTGTGGTCACTTCAGCCGCCGTCTTCCATTGAGCGAATGGCTGTGTAACGTGAATGGAACAGGAACAAGCCGTGCCTGACAGGGAGCACCTGACAGGGAGCACCTGACAGGGAGCGCCTGACAGGGAGCGCCGATCAGCAGCGCTGATGATGGCTGGACCGCTCTGCTCCTTTGCTGCAGCTCCAAAAAGAGCTCTTTAACACGGACAACGTGATCACTTCCAATGAACATGTGAGCTCTCTCATCGCTTTCTTTTGTCCTTTTAGAAGGCAAAACCTCCCCTCAGGCAGAGTTTCCATCACGCTGTGTCATTGAGAATCTAATGTAAGCCACACACAGCGATAATATACACTCGGCACTGTTTTGTTTTTTTCCATTGCGCTTGAGGCTTTTGTGCAGCATGACAATTAGAAAAGGCCGGTTGGGAGGAGGCTTCTTTGCTTTGAGAAAGATTTCATTTCTGTGATTCTAAATATAACCCTGCAGACAGACGCAAGACGAGGGTCGGACCCAGCAGAAAAGGCTCGGTTACAGCAGACGTCTTTGGTCAGATGGCATCGCTGAAGTCTGACGAACAAACGCTGCTGCAGAAGAAACTGTCAAGAAGGGAAACTGTGCAGCCACAGCCACTGGTGTGTGGGTTCATTTGCAGCCCAGCCCTTAACACTGCATGGTAATAGGATACAAAATGCCAAACTGACAAATGGTGATTCAAGTATGACCACTGAAGGCATAAGAAAGGACTCAAATGTGGGTTGTTAACATCAATCACACAACAGTCAGACACGCCGTGGAAGCGGATAATATCCCTCTTCTTTACTTCCAAACAGCAGATTCTCTCTGTCGGTTGAATGTTAACAGATTGATTCATTTTTAAGTCTCTTGTGTTTTTTTTCAGCTTTTAAACCCAAAACACGCAAAGGACGCATCAGTTCGAATACAATTTCCAAAACATGGAGAGTCAATAAGGAGCTACATCATTTTTGTGAAGCACATTCTGTCCTCACAGCAGGTTGAAGGAAAATACACTCCAGAATCTTCCCCCGGTTCTTGAGTGAGTGAACTGATTCACACGTCTGAACGCCGCTCTGACTGAAAACAGTTTGCTTTGTAAATGTCACACTTTGTACAAGTTGATTCTGCAGAGCATTCTCTTTGTGAGGTCCTTGTTGGCTAAGGCGTGTAGCCCTATTTAAGCCACACACAGCATTGAAGTCTTAGATCAGCAATTTTAAAGGAATTTCCAAGTTTTACTGACTGATGCTTAATAAAAAACACCTCCAGTGCTTGGTGCTGCAAGACTCACGTTAATATCCCAGATGTGTCTCTAAAATCACTGCATACACACAACACAGTGATAGTGGAGTCAGCGGGGAGATTGTGCAGCGGGTGAACTTCTGATTTGTGCTGAACGTTGAATACCTTAAACAACAGCACCCTCTGTCGTGTCCCCAACAAAGTCATGGACCAAAGCGTCTCATGGCAACCGCTTTTAAATTCCTACTTTCACCCAAAACAAAAGAATACCTCAATGATTGCCATTTCAATGTGATAAATATAAAGTCTAATTTCCACAGTTTAATTGTATATGTATTTTATGTCTGCAGTTAAAGCTCATTTCAAATAACAATAATAAACTTTAGAGGGGGTCAATAATCATTACAATAAAGACTAGAAACAAAGGAAATAAAACATGGTGAATAAAATAAGCCCAGATGCTGCAAGAGGTAAGAATGTCATTAATAACCTCATACAGCCTTGAAAAAGGATCAGTATCTGTTAGGATGGAATTTAAATTAATAATAATATTAGTGTGAAATGTCCAATAGGTTTCCCCCTTATTTTATATTCTTTGATTGGTTACTTAATTAACATTAACATAATCCATTTCATATTTTGGTGCATGTTTGACGGTGTTGCTGCGACATTTATCAAGATCTTCTGGGCAATCAGACACACAAAAAAAAACTGTAAATTTCAGATTCACTGACAAAATAAATCAAAAATACTTTTTATAGAACAAAAGCTGCAGCGAGATCAGATCTATATAAGCACTTCTATTTATTCACATTAACAAAACGGTGCAGAAACAAAGACTAGACATGAGCAAATCCTACGGGAAACATGCAGCAGAAGTTTAAGCATCGAGTCAGACAGGAAAGAAGCGCTAAATGAATCCCTCTTGAAGGACTTGGGACGCTCTGTATTCCACGCCTCCGCTGATGCTGCCCTTATTGAAAGAATCTGACCATCCCTTGCTACACAGCAGACAAAGGGCCCTAATTATCAAGTCAGCCAAGTTCTGGTCATGTCCCATTGAAAATGAAAACAACTTTCATTCGGGAACTCACCCCAAACTCAGGCAATATTATAGTTTGTCAGGTAAATCCATCAAGAACTGCCAAGTCAAACAAATGTGTGAGAAGTGGAGCTGAAGCAGGTCTGTCGTGTGACCCCCGAGGTCACCGGCGGCCCCCAGTTCATCACGTCGGCTTCAGACCAGCTGCACAGAGGCAGCCTGTAAGTACCTCTGCAGGAACTGGAGGGCTTCTGTGTTCAGACTGGTGCTCAGCATTGAAGGAACCTGCACCAGAAGGAGGGGTGGCTTTTACATCGCCTGCCTGCAGCAGCGTGCAATACAGTTTATAAAGTCATTTTATTTTGAATAGAAATAATCACCGGTCTGGTTGAATTTAAACGGATAATCCAAGACTAGAGCGGCTCTCGCCTAAGTTCAACGTACCCGTCCCGGACAGGCGGTGGAAAGCTTGTGGAGCGATTGGGCCAGCATGATCTTTGGATTACCGACAGCATCGCCGATTGGGTCGTGTTCCTTCTTTCCCGCAAAGGCAAGTTGTGAGAACGCTGTCTGGTAGCCCGGTGTGTCTTCAATGTCGACGAAGTGCTCGTCATCCGGGACGCTGTCGTCCTCCGGCAGCTCAAACAGACCAATGAGCGCCTGGAGCAGAGGGACCCTGAACGGAAACGGCACCGCTTTCATTTGGCCTCGGTTTAATTCAAGGCAACAAATGAACCCATTAAAGTAACGACAGATCAGGAAGTGTGTATAATCAGTCTATATAGGTTTCATTAGAGGAACTCCAGTCCCTTCCAGACTCCGCTCCTTACTTTCTCTCAAAGCTTCAGCTGTTGGTCACCAAATGAAATTCATCATAACCTAAATAACACTTGATACCACTGTACATAAATAAAAACACACAATTAGCACTAATTCAAGAACAGCAACGGTTGCGTTTCGTCCAGAATGGCGTCTTACCAGAGTTTCGTGTACTCTGTGTCCATCATCGCGGGACATTCAGTAAGGATTTTTGTAATGCCAACCGCGCAGATCTTCTTTTCAATAGTTCCAGACACCTTCTGAACCTCTGGAACAATTATTTTTTCCAACACCATACCAAACATTCTGCAACACAAAAAAAAACACACGCAGGATTAGTAAATCGAGTGTCGCAGCTGATCGCGGTCCGGGGATCCGTGTGTAGCTTCCTTCCATCTCAACGCTTCAATAATCAAGGCGTGCACCAGACTACTAGAATACTAGCCGGTGTGCTTTTAATGACCAAGAGGAAACACTTACTTAGCCTGGATGCTGTCAAAAATCTCCTGGAGTGCAATAGCTCCATATTTGACACAATACAAGTTCAGAAAAACCAAGAAGCCTGTTAGATGGAAAGGAAGAGAAAAACATGAACAAATCTCAGCATTACATAACAGTGGTTAAAGTAGAAATATATGACAATTTCTACGGATTACAAGCCGCGGGCGTAGCTACTGACAGCGTCCGATCAATACGTCTGAATAGAACATTAGCTTGGAAATGAGATACTAACTCTTGAGGAACTTTGTGGTTTTGGAGTTCTGTAGCCTTTGGAAGAGCAAAATGAAGATCGGCTTCCTGTACTGAGTAATCGATTCACTGGGAAAACACAAAAACGTTTCATAAATCAATGACTCCAACTACAACCTTTTAGAAGGGGGGGGGGGGGGGTATTATTGACTTACGGGGGCATGTGCTCAACGATGCTGTTGAGAAGGTAAAATCCTTGGTGGTCATTGGCTTTGGAGGCAATGAGTTTTTGAAAAACTCCAAGTAGGCCAGGCTAAGAGATGAGAAGATGAGAAGATCAAAGACAATTTAGCAACAAATGTGCAGAACTTGTATACAAATATGACAAATAGAGAAGCAACTGCTGTTACCAACACTAATGAAACCATCACATACTATTTTATCTGCAGCGGCGGAGGCAATTGTGGAACCTCCCTTCTCCAGGTAAGCCTGAAGCAGGCGCACGAGTGGGGGGATGTTTCCTGTCCGTTCCCATAGTGCAGGCTGCAGCAGGTGAGGGAATAAAGCCATGTAGGACGAGGGAATCGAGTCGGAGTGGATCTCTAGGAGGAGAGACATCACCTGGAACACGTACGGAAGGAACTCTGCAACAGTGGGGGGAGAAGAGATGAGCCAAAGTGGCTTCCACATCGGTACATCATCTCAACACAGAGAGGTCAATATAGGTGGACACACCCTGGACATCGTTCCGGAGGATCTCAGTGAAGACAGGAAAGAGTGCTTCCTCAAAGCTGCCGACGGTGGCCGGGCTGGCCTTGCAGGTGATGCGGACAGACAGGCACAGGGACTCGAACAGGTAGTGGTTAAAGTGTGGCTTGCTGGGATTCTGAAAATGGACAACAGGTTTTGGACAAGTTGACATCAATAAGCCCCCAAAAACAAGATGCTGGCAAGTTTTTTTGCCTCCATAAACAACGTGTGCGGTACCTTGCTGACTAAGAGGAGCTTCTGCGTGAGCTGACCAATCAGAGTGGGAATGTAGGGAACAATGGCCTCCTGCAGCAGGGAAAAGCTGCGCATGATGGCTTTAAAAAGAAAAAGACAAGACGTCCGTGACAACGATGATGACGACAACGCTAGTTTAAATAGCCCAGGAGTTGGTCTGGCCCTCACTGGGGGCCGCTAATGAAGAGCACACAGGTTTTACCTTTCATGATGTATTCGTTTTCTGCTGAACCAGGAAGAGACAGAACCTTGAACAAGTTGTTGAGCAGCTGCTCGGTGAAAGGTGCCATCTCTGCCGGAGTAATGCTGACAACAAACACAAAGGGCTAATAGTAACCAGTGAAGTCTAAGCTGATCTGCACTTCACCATGTTGTTTCCTCTCTGAATATGTCTGCTTACTGCAATGCTGTGGTCACATAAATAAAAAGTATATGTTTAGCAAAATGCTTTCAGTTTAGATTCAGTCTGAATATTATTTTCACTGATTCCACTCACAATTCATTTTTAATTTGTTGTTCAAAACCCATTTAAATGACTCTGAATAAGAAGACAGTTTTCTTGGTGACGTGCGATCGCGCTCAAAGATCGGTCTGCCGACAGCTCGGCTGCACAATGTAGCCGTGTGACAAAAAGATTGATTTTGCTATTCTTCACTTTAAAATAAAAAATGAAAAAGGGGTCATTTTTACAATTATATTGAAATTAATCAACGTAAATTGTCTTTTTAACATTTCCCTATTAAGACAATTCTTCAAATCATCAGCACTACATCTTATGGTAAACGATGGCCGGACCAAAGAGATCCGTTTTATTACTAAAGAACATCATTTAGAATCCGGGTCACGGGGTTATGCTGCAGCCCATCTCGGATAACTGCGGACGAGACGCTGGCTACACCCTGGATAAGCCGCCAGCTCATTGCAGGGCACGAAAACGTTTCTTGTCTTATGCTGAGGATACTCACAGCGTGGCGTTGGTGGGGCCTCTCATGGTGAAAAGCCTTTCTAAAGCATGGGCAGCGTACGTGTGCTCCACTGCGCTGTCTGCCTGCAGGTGACTTATCAGGAGAGGAACCGCCTGCAGCAGATGCTCCTTAGGAAGCTGGGGGAGGGGGGGAGGGAGGGAGGGAGGGGGGGGGGGGGGGTCACAGATAAACTGCTTTCTGATGTGTCCGATTTTCCTTTTAAAATTCTACAAGTCATTGAGAAATATCTCCCACCTGGCTTCTGAAGATCATGACGTACTTGATGGCATCGGCTTTCAGCACTGGGAACTCATTAACTATAATGACAATCGGTGCATCAGGTGAGTGCACAAATAAAGGTCGAGGGTTCGCGTCAGCTGATCGGCCAAGTTTAAAGGGGTCCAGCTATTAAAGAGGAATATATCTTGAGATCATACAGCTTATTGAGAACTCAGAGTTCTTACCATTGGGGGATTTTAAGTCCGAGAGAATGTGGTTGACAAAAAATTCATTTAGATTCACCAATTCATTGGCTTGGGTTATTCCATGCTGTAGGGAAAAAACTACAACTTTAGGACTGAGAAAATTATCTTAATGATCACATTTTATAACGGTTAATCTGCACAGGAAGTATTATTTTTGATAATCCTGAAAAGACAACCTTCTGTGTCTGTGCTTTAGATGCCAGTGACGTGACCAAATAAATGGCCGCATCTTTGTGCTTCCAGTTCTGCCCGGGATTTTTGGCATACTCCACCAGCATCGAGTTAACATAGCCGGAGAAGATGGCTGTGACGGGGCCCTCGAAGAACTTGCAAAGGCCTCGCACCAAGTCGCATGCCGCTCTGCGACGAGTGTCAATGTCTGAGAAAGGGCAGGACAAATGGCTTTCAAAGGGGACGTAGTTATCACCGAGATGCTTTTACTTCCTGCCCATTAAACTTACTGAAACTGTGGATACGAGTGTTCAAACAAACCAAATACATGACTGATCTTAAATCCCAGAAGAGCTTTAGAAATCATTAAAACTCAAAATGTGAGGAGGGACACCATAAATCTTCTTTATATTTATGCTAATGACTTACGTAATTAGAGGAGATAATCAATAATCATCTTTACCAGATCCTTCAAGGTCTCTCCGGATATATTCCTCAGAGTTATCTTCGAAGGCCTCTTCATCTGCACCTAATTGGGAAACACAGGGAATCTCATCAGCCTCACACGGCATGCGAGTATGAACGCCAGCCCGAAGATGCCTGAATCTGCTGCTAACAACGTTTCTACTTACTCCTGAACTCCATGTTGGGCACAATGACCTTCTCACAGATGCTGGTGAGAGTGTTCTGGTCCTCAAATAGGTGCTTGTAGTGTGACCTTTCACAGACTGATGCCAAGAACTGGATAGCATTACTTACCAGCTGCAACAAAGACAAACTGCATTGTTGACTCACAGAAAACGAAGCTCACAAAGTACGTAGAAACAAACAAGCGTCAGCAGCACTCACCAAGTCATATTTGACTTCTTGGCCAGTTGAAACTAAAAGATTCCAAATGGCGGTGACAAAGCGCGGCAGATATAGCTGGAATTCTTCATCATACTTCTGAGCGTAAAGAGCAGCGTTGTCACATATCTGAGACTTTAGCAGCTCCAGAAGACCCGCTTCATCCTCATCCTGCAGAGTTGTTAGGACAAGGAAAACACACAAATATATTTGTAAGCACAATAGAGAGGAAAAGTATTGCGTCAAACAGGGGAAAAAAAACAAAAAAATACTCACATCTGTTTGTAAAAGCTTATTATCCAGAGTCAGGAGGCCATGGAAATTGGTCATCCAGGTTTCCATATTGTCTTCAAAAAACTCTGGAAGGTCCTGCATAGATAACACACACATGATTCATATCCCTGACGTGGGTCTGTGCATATTAAAACAGAAGCTGAGCAGATCGCCAGGTGGGTGTGGACATACGGTACATGAGACGGGGAAGGATTGTCTCGCTACAACTACAGAAGTACTACAGTTTCTTGTAGCTGCAGTACATTACTGAAAAAACGATGCCAACATGCATCAACAACTCTGTGTGTTGCATCAGTGTCTCTGCAGCGCACACACTGAGCATGACGACTGGCTCTTATGGACGCCGATCAGTTAAACAATTCCAATACTGAAGCAGCTTCCACTGTGGCAGATGACTTCACTTATACTCCAGCCACCAATTGCTGACATAGACTTTAATCACAGAAAGCTAAGAACCCATTTAATATTCAATTCATTCATGTTCAAAGAAACAAGTCACCAACGCAGCAGATAAAATGTTAAACGGCTGCTTCATGCTGTGCACAAAGTGAATTCAAGCAGCTGAAAGCTCCCAAACGCTGGCTGCGCCATGAATAATCCTCACACACTGATGTACAACTGTAAAAATCACCTCTTTAAAACTGACGCACAAGACCGCGAAGCTTCCTACCAAGCCCTCGTGATAAGCACCGATCACAGTACAAAGCACAAGATGTCGCCAAAATGCATATACGAATTGGAGCGCGGCACATAAAGCGATGTGCCTTAAACTGACCTGGAAGTTTAGACTGTAGAACAGCTTAGAGATGAGTGTGAGAGAGGAGAAGAGGACCTTCAAAGCATTCACGTCCGTAGCGTGAGTCTGACACAACTCTATAGTGGCCTGAGCAAAGGAGAGAAAACACCCTCGTGAGAACCGCGGCCATATCCAACACCTCAACATCATTAGATTTACTTGTGAGGGTCATTGAGCAGCAAGCGCTACGAACCTTGAACAGCTCCGTCAGAGGAAGCGCAAATGTGTCCAGTACGAGTTTGATTTCTGACCAAAGTTCATTCGACTTGAACTCATGACGATACCTTGACAAAAAATATGGAGAAACAGAAATGTGAACATTTCGTTTTGGAGTTTAAACAGAAACATTCCCAACAATAAAAGTGGCTTCGACCTCTTGAAGAGGGAGTGGGCGGTACGAAGTACTCCGTTGATGATGTGGAAGTCTCCACTTCTGAAGCGGGTCACCATCTCGGTTAGCAGGTCCGGCCATTTTTGGGGGAAATCTTCCCTTCCTATTATACTGATGGCATCACTCAGCTGCAGAAATACACAGGATAACCGGGGCCTGATGGAACATCTTCCTGCCTTCAGATCAAAGTCTTAATAAGAAGTGTGACGATGTACCTGTTTTTGAATCTGTTCGGGGCTGCTTAGCATCAGATTTACTATATTTGCTTTAATTGCTGCTCGGTCAGGATCAGAGACTTTATTAGGTTCATCTTCAACCTTTGGCAAAACACATCGCAAAAGTAGAACCAGTCAATAAGACTAAAGCAACATCAGTTCTCCAAACACCGTCAGCAGCACGTAAACTGATCATTGCGTAGCAAAAACTCACAATGCGCCAGTTCCTTTTGATATAGTTCTTAAAAGTAACCGCAGCACAGACGCGAATCACGTTGTCCTGGGACTTCTCCAACAACGTAAGCAGCAATAAGGGGTAGTTCTGGCTTCCCTCCACAGACTCGAGAAACTTTTCAGCTATAAAAAAAAATAATAATACACACACAAAGTTACATAGAAGAAAGAAATCAGATTAATGCTGAGAATAAATAGGTAATTAATAATAATATCAATACTCTCAAAAGGGTGTCTTGAGTTGCATTACCTGGTCGTCTGACTGCTGGGTCTGGGTCCAGAGTTTTTCTCAGGAACTCTGTGAGGGTTTGTAGGTTAGAATCATTCAGTTCCATGCTCGTAACTGAGGGCGAGAAAACAAAGAATGACAAAAAGGAATTTGCATCACTAAACGAGACCTCGTCATTGTCAGAGGATGAGTAATCTTGCGCATGCCGCGCTTTATTAAAAATGCTTTATAAACATGCGAGCCGGTTCCTGTACATTACATAGAAGTTACCCACCTGTAATATGTGCTAAATGAACTAGCACATATTGCAGGTAGGTGTGCATGTCGGGTTTAAAGGATTCAAAGTTTCATATCTCTATATGACAAGCCACACCAGCTACTGAGCGAGGTTTAAAGCTTCGGTGCTAGTTCATGCATGTATTCAATGTGCAGGTGAAGTTAGCTTGCTAGCAGCTAGCCATGTTAGAATGAATAGTGCGACTGATACGCTAGCCCTCTGGGAGTTAAAATGTAGCCACATGGTGGCCGAGATGCTACATGGGCCTGCTCTTGTATATTCATACCCACTGAACAGACATACTCCTACTGCTCCACTATCCCGAGTTAGCATCATATCGTACACTATTCGGGGTGGAGAAAAAAATCTATTTGTGAATTCCAGTGGATAGACTGATCCATCAGCCGGTGCATAGCTAACATTAGCGTTAGCTTGCTAATATGTTTTTAGCTATCCGTGAAAGTTGTTTGTATTCTGATCACCAACTAATAAGTAACTGACTGGATGTTAGTTTTATTGCTGGATACGCTGACTGTAGAAGGATCGGGACGTCTTACCGTTCCCGTGACTCTCAGTCGGGCTAGAATGGGCAGACACGGCAAACAGTCCGGTAGTGCTTGCCTTGCCAGCTTTCAAACGTCAAGCCCAAAAGGGAACTGCGCGGTCAGTGTTCTACGCATGCGCAGATGGCACACGAACTCTGCAAGACACGCCCCTTCCTTCGTCCGAGAAATAAAACTTTGTACTACAAGATTTATATTAAACAATCAATTGTTTCAAATTGGGAATAATAATTGTCTCTAATTTATGAAAATGCTGTAGATAAATTTTAGGTGTCTTTTCACCATATAGCTCTTTGATGCTTCACTTCATTTAATCATAGTTGACTTTTTTTTTGTTAGTTCTTGTGATCTCAAACAGCATAACTACAGTAGATCCTGCATAGGATATACTGAGCACATAAAATGGTAACGCAAAATCGTTAACTCTTCACATTTTAATCATGACAGCAATCATCACAGAATGAGTCACTAACATTAATGCACTTAATGGTTTATCTGAAACGTAGAACACAAAAAGCAGCTTCAACACAAAGCCTCTATGTTAACAATATCATTTAAATGACAACACAAAGTTAATACTTTTAGTGAGCATAATCCTTTTCCCTGTTTCACAGGTCCAGATGGAACAGAGGCTCAGAACACAGGTGTGCTACAGGTTGTGCGTCTGGCGGATGTTTAGGGTGTCTCGAAGCATCAGGTCACGGATCCGCCATAGTGCGTCCGCCATTGTCTTGTGGGCCCCCTTACTCTTTAACCAGTGGGACGGAAGTCTGCTCTCTTGTTCTTTTGTCAGCCGTACATCTTGTTTCTGAACTGCAATTGTGCAAAATGGTTAGGATTAGGTTTACATATGTGGGTAATTTTAGATTACAGTACATTCGTTTATTAATTGGACTATTAGGATCGGTGAATGTGATGATAGTACAACAGGATATTCTTTCAAAGATTTTAATATTTTCAATAAACTCCTAAACAAACTTAAATCCTTCCACATGGATTAATGCTCTAATGGGGGATTTTCAATCTAAACTGTGATTGTCCTTTTGTTTGAAGATGCTTTCGCTGAAGATGTAAAACAAGTCATTGCAACCAAAAAGCAACATGAACCTGACAGAGTATGGTCCCACTTGCTAATGGTCGAGGACTCTGAAGAGAGGCCCTCAATGTATCGGAGGTACGCCTCAGAGTGAAGCAGTCGTTGCGTCTTGGGTGGTGGGGTCACAAACACTGGGCTGGAGGGCTGTGGGAGTGCTGGTTGCCCCATCTGGCCCAGTCCTGGGTATGGTGGTGGAGCCTGCTGTCCTGGGCCCGTCTGATGAAGATATATCAACAACTCGAATATTTCTCCATTTCAGATTTACACAGAATTTTCATTTCATCAATATCGCGATTTAGATGTGTGTCTGGACAAGTGAGCTGTTTATATTACTTTGTTGGCTGAAATATTTATTAAAGTTTTTAGATTTAAAAATTTGAAGATTGAAAAATAGCGTTTCATGCCATTTGTTTAACATTGTATTTTTCAATATATTCTTTTATTTCTCAAAGGAATATCACACGGCTCTTTGTGAAAAGGAGGTTGGTAACTATGAGTGTTTGCAAAAAGAAATCCGGATCCAACAGAAGGTCAGTGGGGAGCTGGGGTTTGTGACGACGGAGGCTGAACGACGTTCTGTGAACAGGCTGCCGTGTAACATGCAGAAACCCAACAACATGCAGTGCACTGGTCGGACGGGCAGAGGAGCGTCCCAGTGACAGCAGCCTGTAGAATCATCTTGTAGATTACCTGAGATCCATGACTGTTTCCTGCTCCTGGTCCCACTCCACCGACACCTGTAGGGATATTAAAGGCCAAAACACTTTCAAATAGTGAAGGAAGCGCTTCGATATGGGTTGGCTTTACAATTACAATCAAATGCCAACAACAAAACTATTGCATCAAAACATTTTCTCTCACTCCGAATGCCAATTGTGAAGGTAATCCTCAAAAGATTGGATTGAATTTCTTTGCCGACACTGAATATCTCTCAAAGATAAACCTGCTGATAAAGCAGGACAAATAGCCAGGCCCCGTTAGAGGCTATATGCTGGCATGACTCCGAATCAACTCGAGGACCTAAGCCTATTGGTACAGGTAGCCCCTCCAGCAATCAGATTGGTAGACTGGAAGCGACTGCGTGGCAGGTGGGGGTGGCCAAAGCTCTAACCAAAGTATGGCATTCCAGAAAACCCAGAAGGAACGGGAGTAGTAACACAAGAGGGCAACATGCATCATTCAGTTAGTATGTCGTATCCTCACAAGCTCATTATGATGGAAAAAGATGTCAAGCAGGGCAACACAAATGAAAGCACATGATGAAAACAAGTTGGAGCACATGCATGGTTCATTTTTAAGTCCCAATTCTCAAAAGTTGTACAGTAACATTTCCATTTCCTGTTTAGCATCCACATACAGATGTGGAGTACAGTATTTCAGTATATGAAGGGTTGAGTACTGTACAACAATCAAGGTTTGGCCTTTTCAAATGATGTTAGAGGCGACACATAATTCTATGACAACGCTGCAACATGCTGATATGGATGTGATCAGGAGACTTAAAATGGTCGATACATCCAAGCAGTTCAGCTTCTTGCTCCAGCCTTCCTAGTGCCCACTGGGGAGTCGTCTGTATCTGAGGGGTTACCCGACACAGGCCTCATGCTGGGATTTAGCATCCTCATGGGGGTTGGGGGAGGCACCACCCCCATCAGTGCCCCTACTGGGGTACCTGCTCTAGGGGACGTCTGATGCTGAGCTCTGTCACGCTCCTGCTGCTCAGCCACTTTAGCCGCTCGCTCTGCAGCACAATGAGATTAGCATAAGGGGGGGGGGGTCCCCTTTAGATCACTTAAATTTCTTGAAAATATAATCAATTTGAGCATTTTCCACTGACCCTCATAATCAGCTTTTCTGGAGCTCTCCAGGTTCCTCCACTCTGTGCCAACCAGGCGGCTGAGCTCCCCGAAGGAGAAGTCTGGGTGCTGGGCTTTGATGACCGCTCGCATTTCGCTGCTGAACAAGATGTATCCGCTCATGTTGATCTTCCGCTTTGAACCTTCCTTCTTTGAAAGGCCCTTAATAGACTTTGGGGTGGACTGGGAAACAAGTACAGGAGAAGCATTCATGCCAATGCTACAGGCAGCGCAGCCACTCTTAAGATGGAAAGTGATTTACATTGAAATACTCCCCCCCTGACCTGTGGTGGCGTGTAAGGCATGGCATCCATGTCACTAGACATGGAAGACTGCATCAGCTGAGACTGGTCCCCTAGCTCGCCATCATCATCTCCAAGATCCTCAAGCTCCTCGTCGGTCATGTCAGCAAACTTTGCCTCCAGTACCTCAATTTTCTTGTCCAACAGGGGTGATGCTTCTTTCTGGGGCACTATCAGCTTCCTGTGCAAGACAATCAAAAGTACAAGCAATATGTGCCATTTATCCTCTGCATAAATACCTCAGAGATGAAGGGCTGGCGGCCACATTTTAAGTTCTGTCCTTGCATGAAAGCTGGCATAGGCAATCGGCAATGACCAAAACAAACGAGGTAACGACACAAGAGGACACAATCGTTCTGCATCTGTAGCTTAATTCTGTTGCTCTATGTATTTCCTGTTCCACCAGTAACATTCCACTGAGAATAAGTGAAGGGTCTTCACCTAAAATAGTAGTTTTCATCTTCCACCACCTTCCCAGAAAGAGAAAAGCGCTTGAGACCCTTGAACTTCTTCATCTGCTTCTCACTCTCAATATATCGACTCTCACAGAGCAAGACATTCTCTTCGGGTACTTCGGTTGGCCGACAGGACAGGTAGTCTTTGAAGGAAGACACTACACACTTCCCTGCGAAACAAAAAACACAGTAAATAAGTCAGATTAATGTGGCTTTGCGATAACAAGGAGTATATTCTTTATATTCAGCTCAACCCAATGAGCGGTAAATCGAGTACCGATGATGCATGTCATAGGACAAGTCTCCTCCAGGTTACTGAGGAACACTTCTTTCTTGTAGAACATCTTTGTGGGCTCATGCTCGGTTTCCTCCGGGTGGATGAAGATCGGACCAAAGAAGTAGCCTGCTCCATCTCGCATCCACATTTTCTCAATCCTGTTTCGACATATTATTTTAAAGAGAAATGCATTTTAGTTGGGGTTTGAACTTAAATATTATATACAAGACAGTAAATGAATAGTTAATTATGATTTGAAAATAAATGTGTATACAGTGTATATATATATTTTGTTTTTGCAATAAAAGCTATTTACAAACCTTTTCAGACACAACCTGAAAGGTGTTTACATGTATTTACTCTACCTGCCCACTCGGTGGCGCACTAAGCCATGTGAACCGATGTAAATGCAGTCTCCCACTTTGAGCCACAGATTATTGTAGCAGAGCTGCTCGTAGTACTGACATCCTGGTTCCCCGTTCGTCATGTCCATCGGAACATCCTCCCTCTCCTAGAAACGCCAACCGTTATCCTGACAGCAGTCTACCCAGTTTAATTATTGTATTTGTTTTATATATATATATATATATATACTGGAACTTGTATAAAAGCAAACTGTGGCATTTACCTTGTCTACAATAGCATCTGTCATTTTACATTCATCAGCCACCTCTGGGGGTTTCTCCTCTTGCTTTGGAGCGAACATGGAAGCTACACGGACGACAGGCAGAGGTACCTCTCTGGGAAGAAACCGAACAGAGCTTAAGGGCATGGCCCACATCTTGATCTTCTTGAAGGACTTGGACTTGGCAGAGTAGCGCGACTCACAAACGAAGACATCCTCGGCTCTGAAGCCTTCTGGGTGAACTTTGAAGTACTCCTAAAAGCCCACAAAAGCCCAAACATTTGGTCAACGCGATTGTAAACGCAGACAGAGCAGCTAACTACGGGGATGACGGGTATAACCGACAGCATTTACCTTAACAAACATAACAACACATTTGCCCAGAATCTTGCTAACAGGAGCTTTGTTGTAATAGTCGCTCTTAAAAACTTCCTTCTCCAAGAACTTCCTTGTGGCGAGGTGAAACGTTTCGTTTGGCCTGTAGAACCAGCAGCCATACAGCCACTTCTCCCCTGCGTGGATCAGAGACGGAGAAGCAGGTCTCCGTAAACACAAAGCAAGGATGCAGCGAACAAATCGAGCAGAAGTCATCCACGGGCTTCTCTTACTAGTGCAAAATCTAGACTGACCAGTGTCATCCTGCCAAAGGCGCTCGATGTAGATGATATGAGGCTGGAGGTTTGGCTCGGCAGGCTCGACGTAAACGTAGTCTCCCACGTGGTACATGCTGTCTTTGAAGCTGCAGTCCTGGCTGTAGGTGCGCTGCAGGTTAGACTGCCACGAGCCGCCAACAGAGTCCTCCCTCTTTTCAGCTTCTGGGAATGCACGATTGCAGCAGTGTAAGCCACCACAATGCATGATGGCACTTGTAATAATATAATTTAACATACAGCACACACACGTAATATGAAAGCAAATACCCCTTTTTTCCTCTTCCCTCTTGATTTTGTCCTCCTCCATCTCCTTGGGAAGTTTCTCCTTCTTCTCTTTCTCCACGTCGCCGTGCAGATGTTTGGAGCTATAGCTGAGAGCAGGAGACATCAAGATTTCGCCGTTCTTGCACAGCTCGTCTCTGATCCTGATGAGGAACTGCTGCAGCTCCACGGCATCTTCAAAGATCTCGGAATCTGTCCTATAATTAACCGCATGGTGTGGACAAAACTTTGGACCTTTTTTCCCCTCAACGTAATAATTCTACAACAAATGGCTCAATGGACACAAAGACATGTTTGGACACGTGATATTCCCTTACCTGTTCAGTCGTCTGGCCTTTTCCAGCACTTCGAACATATGGTCCTGGAAAACATCGAGCCTCTTATAACATCCTCGATCGACATGATTCCTTATGATCTCAAAATTGAGTCTGGGCTTCTCAGGATTTGCAGGATCTTGGGCAGGAATCTCAGCCAGCGAATCGCTGTAGCAACGGCCCTCGTCGTCTTGGTGACCGAGCACGGAGACATAGAGGCTGCGGATGAGTTCCTGGATAAGGCGGGGCACGTCCGGCACGCGAGCGTCATCCCCGCCCTCAAGGTCACGCCGCGTCTCTAACAGGACCCTGTGCAGAACGAGGGCATCGCGGTAAATGAGAGACTCGGGCTCGTTGTAAGTGCAAGCGTTGTTGAACATCAGCACCAAGTCCTCCACAAGTGCGTCTACATCCTGGTACTTATTAGCCAGCATGTGGCTCTTAATCTTCTCCATGTCGACGGGTTTCTTAATGGCAATGTAGTAATCAGGCAGCTCAGCGCGAGACGGCAGCCGCAGAAAGATGGTACTGAGGCGTCGGCCCCGCTTGTCTGTGAAGTTCTTGACGGCCTCATAAAGCTCGTTCAGCTTCTGCTGTAAGGGGGTCAAGTACTTGGACTTCTTCAGAGTAATGCTGCTCTTTCCTGCAATGGAAAAAAAAAAGTGTATGAAAGTTCATGAAACTGAACTTGCTTTAGTCAACACATTTATATGACTTTTGATTCAGTTAAATAAAGTAAACTTGGCAGGTACTTATTTTCAACTTTGGGGACGTGAGGTCATCGTCGTCTGTTGTCGGCCCAAGATCTCTGCGTCTGTCTTTCATGATCTTTTCTAAGACGTCAGCATCATTGTAGACCTGGGATGCGATAAAGTGAGTTTGACAGGAGCTCCTGGTCCTTAGGATTTAGTTAACCCTTTCCTCCCTGATAGTCATCTGGGGATTCTGCCCTATACATGATTTCCTCTGTGTGCCCTGAGACAAAAACACTTTAGCTCCAAATGTATTTTTCCTGCACATTAACAATATTTGTTTATAGCACGGAACCTTTAAATTCCGTGCTGCAATCAACGCTGGAATGGACAGCGTCATCTGCCACACATCTTGTTTACGGCGCCAAAAGTCGGCACTCGATTGCAGAGCGACATGAATGAAGGATAAGGGAGGAAAGGGTTAAATCAGTTTCGCTTCCAGTTACTTCTGATCTTTGTAACCGTTCAGACTTTTATGTTAATGAGTCCACTTTAATATCAATTTATAACTGACTTTCAGATTCCAGAATGTCTCAAAAACAAAAAGTGAACACAAATATTAACTCTTTCATTTAAAGAGTTTTTTTCGAACCCAAACATTCACTGCCAACCTGACATTAAAATCTGCCTCTCTTCAACGGCCAATAACTCCGGGACAGAAAATGGTAGGAACACACTTTATTTTTCCTGATGAAAGAAGAGACTTTGATCTTTCATTTGGTAGGTTCGGTATGTGCAGAGTCATAGGAAAGAATAGTCTGTGAAGCTTCGAAATGCGCGAAAACTGGGGCACACAGCTTATAGCCAACGCCGAAAATGGCTGGCACTCAATGAGTTAAACAGAGCTTACCTGGGAGCCTTCTTCATTGTAGTGCCGAGCGTTGCGGAACATCAGCTTCATGTCTTCCACCATTGCATCTTCGGTCATGTACTTGTCTGAGCGGATGTTCAGCTCAATGGTCCTGAGGTCCATCGGCTCCAGGATGATCTTGTAGTAGTCGGGGTAGTCTTTCTTTGAGGGCTTCACCATGAAGAGCTCACAAAGTCTCCGAGCAGTGGCAGCTTCCCGCGCCTCGGTCACAGCAGCTAGAAGGACTTTCATTCGGTTCTTCTTTGTGTTCTTCTTGTGACTAAAAATACACATTGTAAGTGCCGGTACACGGAGCTGAGCGTCTACAACGTGCCAAAATGCAAACCTTTTTCTTTTCGTGCTGCTGGAGTCAGAGGTGGCAGAGGAGAGCATGCTGTCTCCGTCGTCATTATCTCTCTGCAAAAGCTCCTTCCTCTTCATCTAGAATCATATAGGGAATAGGTGGTACATGAATATCAAACGGGTTAAATGCCTCTAAACTGCAACTATGAGAAGAACGTGTGGCACCGACCTGATGAATATGCTGGAGCTTGAGCGCACGCTTGTAGATGGATGAATGAGGAACATTAAAGCGTTTGGCGTTCTCGAACATCAGGGTCAGATCAGCGTCAACGTGCTCAACGCTCTCGTATTCGTTGTTCTTCATCTTCTTCCTGTGGGGAGTTACGGGCTCTCACATTTGGAAGGAGGGCAGAGAAATACTGTGCTGTACAATGATTGCAATGGTGTCGGGGTAGAAAGTAAAAAAAAAAAGAGAGAGAGCATGTTGATGAAACAATGAAGAAAACGGGCAAATAAAGGAATATGCAGAAACAGAAAAGATTTCCATCCAGGTGGTCTTTGTGTTTGAAACATTTCTGTTTGTAAATGTTTAAAAAAGCAAAGATTTATGTGAATGGAAATCCAAATCTCCAAATGCTCCAAATCTAGCACATTAAAAGTTGTCATCTACACTCCCTGTAAAACTATTTAAAATCTAAACATCCCTTGATAAAGACCTTTGCATTAAATGTCACCTCGGGAAAATAAAAGCGTGCCTCTCTTAGCAAGTTCTTGTTGTGGGATTTCTACCTTCAACTAATAACTCTGTTAAAGATATTTACATTTTAGAAAACTGTTCATGCAAATGATGCAACCACCGCTATATAACAAGAACTCTCTGCCCGTGCACGTCTCAGGGCTCGTTCTACGGATCTACGTCACACTTGGCATGCGCGCTGCTAGATAACGGGTGGCCGGTGCTCTGTGCTGCAGCAGGGGAGACTCATCAGAAACGCAGACAGAGACAAGAGGAGAGGCTACAGAGTCAGAGGATGCACATTAGATAAAAGGGATACTGCATACCAAAGTAAATAGAGAAATAACAGCGCACTGTAGACGACCATCGGCACATTAGGTTTATTTATTTATGTAAATGTAAACACGCACACACACACGGTTAAGCGCATACTTGATGTGATCGAGGCAGACAGGTTGACTGATCTGATGGTAGTAGTCGGGGTAGTCCTTCCTGGAGGGTAGCTGCAGGAAAGGCTCACATATCAGCTGGCCCTGACTATTCCTGGCGCCTCGTACAACTTCATAGAGCTGGAAGATGGGATTACTCGTGTCCATGTCAGAGGTCATGCCCTCTGCCTCAGATTCCCCCTCGTCGTAGTGGACAGAACCTGAGAGGTGGAAGAATAATGAAACGCAAGATGTGTGCGTGCGATGAAGACAATGAGGTGAGGAAGTACCAGAGAGTATGCCTTCCTCGTCACTTTCGTACTGCAGAGCCACGGCGAGCGCTGAGAGGCGGTCTGCTTGGGCACACCTTCTGTTCCTGGCAGCAACAGAGCAGCAGGAGTTAAAGCCAGACACTCGCTTTATTGCACAACATTCGTCTTCTTCTTTACCTAATCCGAATGCTGGATTTGATCGGTTCCCCATGTTCCATCTCAGATTTCTTTTGAGTAAAAATCTTTTTGATCATGTTTGCATCCTGGAAAAAACAAGTACCGGTAGATCAGGGGTGTGTGTACGTCAAGCGCCGCGAGTGTCATCTGCCACAGATCATTCCTCTTAATCACAAACTCACTTTAAACACTTGCGATCCAGGCTCATTGTAGGTTTTGGCATTCTTGACAAGCAGGTCGACGTCTTTAGCCATGGCACCTACACTCAGATAATGGCCCAACTAAAAGCAAACACATGTATCGGACAATTCTGCAAATAACATTTAAAAAAATGTTGTTTTTTTGCTGTAGATTAGAGCTTGTGAGACCATACCTGTATCTTTTGAGCAATGATTTTCAGATCAATCGGTTCCTTAATGATGGCATAATAATCAGGGTATTGCTAAAAGAATAAAGACAGGCTGCGCGTTAAAACCAAATCCCTCAACAAATGCATCGCGTCTGAAGCCGCACTGAAAGCTGCCGATACCATTTTGGATGGAAGTTTCTGGAACAGCTCACTGATCAGATGGCCGGTGGGCTCGGTGTACGACACGACGGCATCAAGGAGCTGCTCAAGGACCTCTTTCAAGCAGTTCGACGCACTCTGTCACCAAACGAGCAGGAAAACGCCATTTCAGCCTCAGCAGTCACGCAGAGCCGAAAACTCTAGTGTCACAGCTCTATACTGATAGCTATCGGATATTGTTCAAAATGATCAAACGTGTCTGCTAGATTCATTAAGAAATAACTGAACAGAAGCATCAGATTGACATGGATTCTAAATATAAATGTGTAATAAATGTGTTATATCTGTGCGGGTTACCTCATCCTCAGCGGACCCTGAGGGATTGTCTTGATCATCATACCCATCTTCCTCATCCTCATCGTATTCCCCCGGCTGAACGAATTCATTCTTGGTTCGCAGGTAAAGATCCCACAGCCTACAGGCCGCCCTGTACTCAGCACTGTCCGCCTGCCCAAACACAAGCAGTGCGTGTTCATCCTTTCTAACCATGCACATACACACACACACACACGACCTCTAAATGACCCTTTTTATACCTTGTAATATGTTTTTGCATTGTTGAATAACAGATGAAAGTCGCTGGTGATCTGATCAACATCGTCATACTCCTCCATCTTTAACTTCTGCTGGATCTTCATCATGTCGATCGGCTGAGACACCACATGGTAATAGTCCGGCTGATTCCTGGGTGGAAGTGGAGCTGTGAGATTTGTCTGCTTTACATTTGTGCGACATTGCTCGACGGGATTACTTGCACATAATCCAGCAACTTCTCGTCCCTCGCCTCACCGTCGTTTGGGCGCTCTGATGAACAGCTCACAGAGCATCCTGCCTTGGTCATCCTTATAATCTCGGATTGTGTTGTAGAGTTCGTGGCACACGGCAATCTGGCAAGGAGGGGAAAGAAACACTGAACAAAAATAGCTACACCCTTTGCCATGTCAATTTCTTAATCTGTGTTGGAAGTATGAGTCAGGGAATATGATAAATGAAACTTAAATTTAAAGACAGCAAATTACAGGATCCACAGTTGGAATGTTAGCGGTCCTTCTCCTCTTTCGCCCAACTGAAGAGACTAACGATGATGTCTGGCTATCGTCAAACTCTCCTCCACTCACACTGCTAGAGGGGGATGTCGCCCTTCTTCGTTTTAAGGCCATGACGAACCCCTGAGGTAAAGAGCCAATCAAGAAAATCTTACATTCATCCTACAAAGCACAGGATACTCAAAGGTTTCACACATCTCAACAGTGCAGTGTCGTAACGTAAGAAGAATGTTCATGAAGATGTACAAACATTTTAGCTCCAGAGGCCTTCCCACTATGATTAATTAATTTAAAAATTAACACTCTATTTTTGGACCAATGTGAGAGAAACAAAAATATTTGAAGGCTTCTTGTTCATGTCTGTGTAGCGCACGTGTTAATTCTTGCTACTATAATCAATGCTGATGGGAGACGCACCAATTACTGATTATGGATATTGTAAACTCCAGCTGCATCAGAATGTGTGATGTTTTTAATGTAATTTTTTATTATGTCACTTTGTTTTAAATACTGATGAAAGTAAAATTATCGTTAAATGTTAACGAACTCGTTACAGGATTTTATTTTCACACGACACAAAGCAAACAACGTGAAAGTGAAGATCATTCAACAAATCTTTTTTTTTATTCCTTTTAAGTCACAGAACATGCTTCGTAAAAAAAAACACATCAGTGTTTAGTTTGTTTTGTTTTGCAGATTTGCTTTGATGCATATGTTTTATGAAAATAACGGTCTTTCGATCCTTATTAACTTTTAATGGCTGTCTTATTTAAATCCATAATGTAAATAGAGACAGGTTTTTTTTTTTTAAGCGCCAAAAATATAAGATTATCAGATGAAATAGTAGGTGACAACATTTTATATGAATTATTTAGCATATTTGGAAAGGTTTAGTCAAATTGAAATAATTCCATGTCACCCCAAGCGTAACATCAAAAATTTATTTTCTAGAGTAAACTGGATAAAGATGCGATTTACCTGCTCACGTCCCTCTGATGCTGGAATGTCTGGAGAGGCTCCACTAACCGGACATGGCAGCCGCTCCCTCTCCCGTCATCAGCGGTGCATTAAGCTAGCATGCAGCTACAGCAGCTGCCCGCGGACCTGTCACTCAGCGCGGGCAGGTACCGAGCGAACAGCCGCTAGCGTTAGCCTGAGTTAGCGTCTCCGGAGAAGAGACAAAGGCGTCGCTGTCACCGCGGAGGACGTGACGGAGCGATCTGTGACGGAATATATTTCTGCTCGTACTTAAATCCACCGGACGCAGTTCTTCGCTTACCTTCTGTGTGATCGCGTTTCTAGACCCGTCAAAAAAAAAAAAAAAACGCCAATCACTTATCGATTTTTGACGGCAGCAGACAAGTGTTTAGTTAGCGAAGGTTCAACGACTACTTCCGCTTTGCTTGCCTTTCATAATAAAAGCACGTATTGTTTCGAATCGGTTGGGAGGGCGTTTTATATCTTTGTGGTAAATCTTAACGCTTCTTTCATATTTCTTTTTCAAGTTGAACAATCGCGATATTTTAAGGATTTAGAAACCAGATAAATTAAAATAACTTTATTGATCTTGAGTCGCTGACTCAGTGCTTGTTAGTTAAATGCAACTTTACACATCAACCTCGCCTTTAACCCTCTAAATATCGGCTGAAGAAAACAGCGAAGGCTCTTCTTCATACTGCGACTCAGAAAGATCTAGATGCCATTTTCCTAGACTCTCAAGCCCTTCACAACGTATTTCTGCACATATCTTATTAATCAGGAGTTTTATTATTGTTGGGATGTCACCAAACTATTCTTTAAAAATTAAAAATAACAACAATAAAGGCATATTTGATATTGGATTCAAGCCAAGTATTTAAAGAAGTAAGAAATACAATAAAATAAAATGGAAAAAAATATATTTCTCAAATTCCTCAGTAGTAAATATTCTTTCTTTCTCGGGAGGACGAGGGTTAAGTAATTGTATAATATTGGCGCACACTATGAGAAGAGTGTTGTGTGGCTTCCAGGGAAGAAGTGAGACGGGCTTCTAGAAGACTGGGGTGATCAGGGAGACAGGTAGGAGAGGATTGGGTGTGTCTTGAGAGGACAGAAGAGACTAAACAAGAGTACAGGGAGAAGAGACGCAAGGCAAAGGTAGAGGTGGCAAAGGTCAAACAGGGGGCATACTGTAGGCCAGGTTAGATAAAGAAGGATCTGTCCAGGCTGGGCAGACAGAGACGGGAAGGATGTTCAGCATGTTAGAGTGATCAAGGATAGAGACGGTCACGACAGAGGCCAGTAGTGTGCCCGGAAGATGGAAGAAGTATTTTGTGGTATTAATGAATGAGGAAAATTAGAGAGAGCAAAGGGTATTAGAGGCGCCTGTTGTGGACCAGGAAGTGACAAAGATTAGCACGAGAGAAGTTAGAAAGGCGATGAAGAGGATGAAGAATGAGAAGGCTGTTAAAAGGGGCTGTTTAATAAACTCCTGGAGGCGAAGAAGATGCCAGAGGAATGGAGGAGAAGCGTGCTGGTGCCCGGTAGGTGGCAGTAATGAGACTTTTATCGTGGACGTCGCACGACCAAAACCTTCAAAGAAGAAACAGACGACATCGGCGAAGAAGAAGAAGAAAAAGGAGAAGCTTTGTGTCTCTAAAGCGAACGTTCATCTGTCCCATGTGTGACCGTAGCTACATTACGAGTTGTTTTAGAATATCATAAAATAGCTTTTCCCTGTTAAAGACAAGCTAATGCCGGAGAACAAATAACGACCGCAAGCTAGCAGGTGGAAATAGCGCTAAACTTGAAAAACTCTGAAGTAGCCTTCATCAGCGGATGCTAGCATGACGAAGGAGAACCAGTGCAGCATCCAGCCCAACGCCCCGGCATGTCTGGAGAAGCATCTGTGCTCGGCGCAATACAGAGCAGGTAGGTCGGTAAAGCAAGCTAGGTGCAGGTGAGCAGGGCAAACGGGGCAGGTAGGGCAGTAAAGCAAGCTAGGTGGAGGTGAGCAGGGCAAACGGGGCAGGTAGGGCAGTAAAGCAAGATAGGTGGAGGTGAGCAGGGCAAACGGGGCAGGTAGGGCAGTAAAGCAAGCTAGGTGGAGGTGAGCAGGGCAAACGGGGCAGGTAGGGCAGTAAAGCAAGCTAGGTGGAGGTGAGCAGGGCAAACGGGGCAGGTAGGGCAGTAAAGCAAGCTAGGTGGAGGTGAGCAGGGCAAACGGGGCAGGTAGGGCAGTAAAGCAAGCTAGATGCAGGTGAGCAGGGCAAACACGTGCTGCGCTTTCTGGGTATTATTATTAGCCTGAATTACAGTTTTAACTTTTACTGCGTCTGTGCTGTGTCGTGCTCGTACCTGGAGTATATGCAATGTCCCATAATGTTCAGTAAATACACAGAAACATTTGTTTGCAGTGGTTTTGCACACACACTGTATCGCTGCTGGCAAACAGACGCAGCTCCCTTCGTAGTTCTCAGTCGCGTTCCTGTTCGTTCTCCCTCGTATCAGACGGCACTCTGCTGCTTGGTGCCTCCAGCCTCAGCGGCAGGACCTGGCAGGGATCCGTTCGGATCTACAGCGACGCTTCAAAGGCCCCTCTTGAGGACCTCTGCAAAGCTGGCGTGCAGACCGAGGCGGGGGTCACTGACGTCAAGTGGGTATCAGAGAAGAGCATCGTCGTAGCATCGGACTCTGGTGAGGCGTCAATCGGGGGGAATTATTTGTCAAACGTGTTTGGGAATGACGGATGAGATGTTATTTGACGTGGATTTTGCGCAGGTGCCGTGGAGCTGTGGGAACTGGCAGAACAAGATGGCCTGCTGGTGAATCGGTTCACCAAACAAGACCACGACCATATTGTCACTACAGTGAGCCCCGTTATGGGAGAGGGCGGTGCCGTCACTGGCAGCATGGACTGCCGGTTAGACACTTCTGCTGTTTTGTAGTAGAGACATTTGCATGATGTGCCAGGGTGGAAGTTTAATGTTTGTCTCACACTTTCATTCAGATTTTTGTTTTTTTGCTTTTGTTTTTTTTGCTTTTTCATCCCATCCTCATCAGAATATTTTATTTCTTCCTTAACTGCAGGATTAAAGTCTGGGATCTCAGTCAGGAGACGGTTGTCATGACCTACAGTGGTGAGTGCACGTTTCCACTACTTAATCGAAAGAGAAAGAGAGATCAACTGTCGTTTACTTGATTCGTTTTTCTCCAGTTCAAAAAAAGTCTTTCTCTTTTGGTGCAGAAGCGGGAATTCTTAAATGAATTGCTTAAAATCTTCACATGGGTCATTTTATGAAAATATATTTTTTCATGTTCTTATAAATAATTGTACATCCAGCTTTCTTTAGACATACAGTGTTTGACTGCATAATAACTGGTTTAACAATGCTCTAGACAAATGTGGTTTTGTTAGCAGTAATGAAAAATAGTCACACGAGTGATGAAAAATGAACGTGTCGTAACTTTTCCATTTCTTCAGCGCACACGCAGCCCATCAATTGTGTCGCCTGCAGTCCTATGGAGGAGTCTCTGTTCATCTCCTGTGGTCAAGTAAAAGGACTCCTGAACAATTCGCACGCGTTGTTGTAACGCAACATTTAACCTGGAATAACTGAATTTACCTTTGGGAACAAAGCAATGCAGGAATATGCATATTCACAATAAGGAACAAAAGCACTGCAGCGAATGACACTTTGTTTAGCCTCGTGCTTTTGTTATCCTACGTCCCTCAGGATGGTCGTGTGCTGATGTGGGACAAGAGGAAGCCAAATAAACCAGCTTCAAGAATAGGTAAGCGACATATTCGAGCTTTTAGGTCCAGCGTACATGATTTAGTGGAAGCCAAGCGGCAGACGGACATCTCAAATCCCAAGATCTGCCGGAGAGATTTGACTACTTGTACTTTGTGCTTGTCCCGTGAGGGGTTGCCACAGCAACCCAACGTTCTCCACTTCACCCTGTGCTTTGCATCGTCCTCCCCAACACCAGCCACTCTCATGTCCTCCCTCACTACGTCCATGTATCTTCTCCTGGGTCGACCTCTAGCCCTGTTCCCTGGCAGCTCCATCCTCAGCATCCTTCTTCCGATATAGTCTCCGCCCCCTGTCTTTTCCTCAGACTGCCAAAGAGATTTTAATTGTAATTGTCAAAAAAACGAGATAACATATGGTCCAATCCTGTCTGCCTCTCAGATGTTGAGCCCCCCATGTGCTCCCCGACCACTGCAGTGTGGCACCCCCATCACAGAAGCACCATTGCTTTCGGTAAGGCCCGGCAGCAGATTGAGTGACGGGCGTTGATGTGGCGATCCATGCATCTTTGATCGTTTGGTCACGCTGTGCCACAGGTGATGAGCTGGGCAGAGTGACTGTGAAGGACTTTCTAGGAACCAAGTCAACACGAGTGGAAAATGTCCACAGCCGCAGAATTAATGGGATCGCGTTCTCTACAGATAGGTACACTAAAATCCATATCATTATTGATATTATTGGCTCTTCAAAATGTTCCTCGAAACATTTTTAACGCCCTTTTGTTCTCGCCCCAGTGCCTCTCTGCTGGCCTCCGTGAGTGACGATTGTTCCCTTGTCGTTATGAACTCTGACCTGCAAGAAATGTGAGTCTTTGCACGTCATACTAAAACCTCTGCTTAATCTCTAGCACAATTGGAAATACTAATTGCATGTTCTCGTCTTACAGGCTTCGAGATCGTAGACATCAGGACTTTGTCACAGACGTGTGCTGGCTCCATGGTGACTCCAGCGCGCTCACAACCGTAGGCTGGGATCACCGCGTGCTTCACCACACAGTGGGTGCGGCCACTGGGACCCCAAAGTCCTCCTCTTAGACCCAGCAGATGCTCTCGCGCCGTCAAAGATCACTGTGTGGCACGTGCCTCCCTGTTTTTGAGGGGTGTCGACATGTATCTTTAATGTAAAACCCACTGTCTCTGTCAGTGCATGGGAGTTATTACATTGTCATTTAGTACCACAGATATGTGCACAATATTTGTACTTGAGATCCCCCAGTTTGGGCCATTACTGCGCTACTCTGTGGTAAAGTTTCTGTGCTTCTGTGAGACTGTATTGGGTTTCCATAACGACAAACGCTTTTGGCAGCCAACAAATTTGTATTGTACAATCTTGCATTAAACATGTTTTTGTGGTAGCAGGAGTATTTCAGCGTTTCTTTGTGTAACAACTGTTATAGGCTGACAATTTAGACCGTAGGAAGATACTACTACTACTACTACTGTACTTTCGGCTTGTCCCGTGAGGGGTCGCCACAGTAAATCACTATTCGCCACTTCAACCTGTCCTTTGCATCGTCCTCCCCAACAGCACCAAAATCTACACAATGACTTGACTTGATGAGCAGCCGCCGCACACTTCATTTAAAAGCGCTCGCCGAGCTGTGACTGCCGGTTAAAGCCTTTTATAATAAAGATAATACAATTAATATCAGTTATTACAGTTCTTGTCTTTTAAAAGCTCAGTGAGTTAAAGTTGAGCTTTACAAACATTGACTAGCCTGCCACTGTTGGTCAAAAAATAGTTTCAAATCATTCAAATGACAATAATTAAAGTGTTGGTCCTGTTTTTCTCCTCGGTAAACACAGCAGCTGTCTGGTAATGAAATGCAATTCAGACACACAGAAAGGATCACCTCAGCTGGGTTTTTGGACAAATACTTGTTGATATGTTCCTTATTTTTCAGTTAGGAAGGTGTCAACAGCACTACTTAAAGAATTAGCAAATACAGTATTTTAATGCATAATTATTACAATACAGCCGCAATTCCAAAAATGCATCAAAGTGCAATTACAAAACAAAAACATTACTACAGTGAAATACCAGCTACACTATTTCTTCATCAAATATATAAGTCACACAGTGAAGCAAGTAACTATTTAATTTGGATGGACCCTCATAATGTACATGTAACAGTGAAATACTTATATGTTTATGGGACATGTGAATACCACAATAAATTATCATTTAATTGTACATTATTCTATTTTACAATCAAGAACTGTGAATTTTACACCCAACAAATAACTGAACAGTGTCATTTTATTTTCACTCACATGCACTTTACAGATACATATATCTTACATCTTTAATAGTTATTTGAAAACTTCCACGGTATTTGCTAAAAACTGCAGTTGAACTGAAAGCTTTGGTTAAATAGGTAACATATACAGCATTTATCTCTAAAATGAGTAACCTGCAGCAACCCCCCCCCCCGAAAAAAAATAAAAAATTTAACATAAAAATTAAAAAAAGAATAACACTAAAGCTGAAGAAAGTTTGAAAGCAGTTCATACTGACTGAGCAAACTACATATTTGTAAACCATAGTATATCTTCCGCTCCTTTTATTAAAGTGCTTTTTAACTATTGTACAAATTTCATCAAGATACAAAATCACTTACAAAGTACCAAACGCTAAACATGAGAAGGCCAGTCTCACTAAGCCTCCTCTTTACTCGCGAGCGTTATGGGATGTTTGGTTCCAGGACGAACTGTAAAAGTCATGCCAAACTTTTGTTTTGACGGCAGTCCATTTCTGAAAAGAAGAACACGAACGTCATTGTGAGTGACGGCTCTGCCAAAAGTACAGGCTATAATATTGGAGCACTGAAATCTTACCTGGCGGGAACTTTGACTGAAGACGTCTCGTGATGTTTTGCTGCAACTTGATCTTCCAGCTCCTCCGTGTTCAGAGTTGCTGCTTTATTGACCCCTGGGAGGGCCCTGGGAGCAACGTGGACCTTATTGTCCTCATCGGCCAGGGGCGAGCCCCAGTCGTCAGAGCCGGACTCCGCCTCCCTCACTGGGATCATTTTGTGATCCATTTCCAACATCTTCTTTTGTAAGATGCTGAGGAGTGTAGCGTGTCTCGGTGAAAGACTGGATGGCAGCGGCGGAGGCTCCACATTAGGTCTCGTCAGGACCTGTCGCTTCGGTTTGGAAATAACATCTGGAGGTGGGAGCCTTGGACATAGTGGAGGTTTAGCTTTCGGAGGAGGCGGGGGAACTTTAGCTGGAGGGGGAAGGCTAAAAGTCTGCGTTGGAGCCGTCCTGGGAGGGTCAGGTGGAGTGATGAAAGGAGGGGGCTCCATCATCTCAGCGAAATCCTCAAACTCTGGAGGCGGAGGGAGTAACGGCATACTCAACTCCTCTATTTCATCCTCGTGCTGTGTGGAGGGAAACTTTGAGGGCCTTCGCTCTTCAATTTGTGTCGGCCCCCTCAGGTTGGTTGTAATTTGGGATGCAGCCCTTGCATTGGGTGTTTCACTGGCAAGTGTTGGACCGCTGGGTATCCCTTGAGTATGCTCTCCTGGGCTGGCATGCTTTAGACTCTCCTGCATTAGGTCTTGAGATGTTAGAAAAGAGGACGAGCGGGGCCTCGGGGTGACGAGAAAGGAGTTGGGCCGTGTATCACTTGGATGAATGCTTTCGCTCGGCTGCTCGTTCGTTTTGGTGCCGCTATCGTGCGACGGCGTTTGAGCTAACCTGTGATTCTCTCTCTCTTTTGCTGCCATTAAAAGAGCCAGTGGGGAAGATGCAGGTCCGTCTCGCGCTCCGTTGGTTTCACTATTCTTCAGGTCGCGGAGTTTACGATCTAATAACGGACTGAATGTGCGATGTTTCCCCGCAGAACCTTGATGCTTGTATTGGTTTGTCTCCGGTTTCGTCCGAGTCCTGTCCACATCCTGAGACCGTGGTGAAGACTGATGTAGCGTTTTGAGACGGTCGTCTTTCTCCACCGGCGCTGAAACAGTTCCCGCCTTCGCTTCTTTGGTTGGCTCAGGCAGCGGTGATGGAGGTGATTGGGTCATGTGTAAGTTCTCCTTCAGCGCCGGCATGTCTTTGGACTCTGTTCTAGATGGTGGGGCAATTATAGGTGCTTTCCCATTGGTCTGGGTAAGCACAGGAGCGGATTTAACAGATCCAGTATCCTCCAGGAGCAACATTTGCTTCGGTCTTGCATTGGGTTTGTCGTACCCACGGAGAACTGAGGTCTGGGGAACGCTGTAAAGCTTTGCTGCGTTTTGGGGATTGAAGGTTGACAGCATGGGCGTCTGCACAAGGTGAGTTTGTGCAGGAGTCTGTGGTGGCGAGTCAAAGGTGGGCACAGAGGATTGTCTAATGGGCGTTGGCGGCGGTGCCTTATAAGTCTTAGTCGGCATTTCTGAAGGGGGCAGGGGTGGAGGAAAATGTGGACGCTGAAAATCTTTGTCAGGTGGTGGACTAGAGATTGGTAAGGAAGGCGCAGCGGGACGAGGCTTTGGTAGAGCCACTGATGGAGGTTTTAGAGAGGTTAGCTCTTCCTCCTTCATGGACTTTGCCAACAAACTTGGCTTTGGAGCAGGCATGGGAGGCGGTTGTGGGTTCTGCACGTCTAGACTGTTCAAGTGTCCCATGAAGTTTGGAGGAGGGGGGATAAAAGGAGGTGGCGGAGGTGCCATAGAGGGAGGAGGAGGAATAAATATTTCCCCCTGCCCAAAGTCCGGCACAGATATAACCGACCCGCTGGACAAACTATCTTCACCAACTGTGGAATCAGCAAAGAGAGAATAGTAAAGGTTCAGTGTTGGTTCATAGTGTAACAGAAGCACATGCAATATTTAAACGTGTTTCACTGTGGAAGACTTCAGAGCTATTTGAGAAACGTTAAGCATGTTCATAACACAACAAAAAGAACTTCTGAAGCTGCTTGTGTTTGTCACCGGGCATTTTACATCAATGGACACACTCATCAAAGAGAGCCTACCTTGAGAAGGAGGAACAACTTTAAAGAAACAGTTAAAGTTAATGGAAAATAAGTCATGCAGCCTAAAGCCTGATAAATATATATATATATGATAAGAATCTTGCAAAGATTTAGGAGTGAATGTTATCCTTTCATTTTACAAATGGGAACACTCCCATTCAGTAAATATTTTTTGAGCCACAGAGAGTTATTGAGCAATTCTCTGGACAAACATTCACCTGCCCTCCAGTTTAACCCTCGATGAACACATTCTGATTGTGATCCATCAACTAACTGAGTTTGAGTAAAGGCAACACAAATGATCTGGGTTCCTTCAGAGTGTAAATAATAGAGTCCATGCATTACCAATGTTAAACGTAAAGCACATATCAGAGGTTAGTCGATGCACACCTGACCCGTTGATCTTGCCACCATTGGCAGTGGGGAGGAGGGGGACTTTGGGTGTTGGTACGGCAAACCCATGGAAATTGTCGAAACCAGGGGACTGCATGTTAAAAAAAAAAAGATCATATGTTGAAATCTGAAGCACAAACAAAGCAAAGTTAGAGAGCAATGCAAAACATGAAAAGAATGTTATATCCCACACTTAAAATAGATTTTAATGGCTTGTTTTTTTTCCTCAGCTTTAACAAACCAGTTCTCACATTGTGAATATCTACAGTCATTTACAACAGCTCTGCATGCTCAGTTTCTATTACATTATTAACAACAATGGGCAAGTAGTAGATGCCAAAGGCTTCCTTGCATCAATATTCACAAATGCTTTATTAACTCGCAAAGGAAGTTTGCTTGTTTGTTTGTTATTTGTCTGTGCATCTGAGGGAATGCACAAAAACTGCCAGACAGAGTTTCATGTTGTTTTTTGGGGGGTTTTTTCACTTTCTTTAACATTGCAAGATGGAGTTTTTCTCATCATGTTGAATATTGCATAAAAACCTTGATGATGTTTTAAGGAAAACTCTGTAGAAGGCAATGCAGCAAGGACAAACCCATCAAATTACAAGATAGAGCTGATTAGACCATTTTCATCTGTTATGCATTAACCTGTAGATGGGCTTTCATGGCACTGACATCAACCTGAAACCTGAAAGAAGCTATTTCACTCGCTGGAATTTGGATTTGATTTCGCTTACAGGGACAGGTGGACCTTTGGTGAAAGGATGTGAGTGTTGAAAGTTTCAAATACGCTGAAGTTGGATTGGTTAAACAAGACTGTGTAGAATATCAATTAGACTTTGCTTTGTCATCACTAAAGGCTTCTAATTTTATAATCATCACACTCCCATCACACATTCATGTTGATGATTTATGTACGAAGGACTTTCAACGGAAACAAGACCGCATGAGCTTTTTTTAAATGCTCCTCTTAGACAGGATATTTGACTGTACTTGTACTGTAATACATTCTATTGTTTGACTGTACTTGTACTGCTCTAACATTCTATCTAATAAATGTATTCATCATCCCACATACTTCACACATGAGAACTTGATGAATCAGAGGTAACGCCTGTTATTCAACTCATTGTCAGAATCTCAGACTGTCACTTAAATACGCGTGTGTGTGTGTGTGTGTGTGTGAGTGTGACAACTTGCCACCATCGCAACAACAGAGGAGTCACCAGAATAAACAGAGACTGTATCTGCTGCCATGCATGCACATGCGATGTAACTGGGTATGTGCTCCTCCACATAATCAGGAAACCCTTCCAGCAACATGAAATACATTTAAGCGTTGTGGCTCCTCTTTACGTAACAGCGCTGCAGGCCATTTGAAAAGAATACTTTCACTTTTTCCACTTCGCAACTTCTTAAAAAGGCCGATCGAGTTTGAGTTTATTCAAAACAACGAAATGTTGTGCATCTGAAACCTAACACTGGATCGCACTGATTTGCCTTCATTAATAACACCTCTGTTGTGGTTTCCTAAAGAGACGTAAGCACCAAGGGGCGTGATTGGTTCCTGCAGTCGTGACTCACTGCCGTCTCTGACACAGGTCTGAGCCGTCCTCGTCACGCTGCTGGGTGCGCCGCATCCAAAGCATGCCACATATTCCCTGACCGCTCCCCAACGCCGAGGTGTGTGAACCAGAGCGCACCTGCTCCCTGAAGTAAAGAATTCTGTGCTATATCTTATGTGTTTTATCTTATGTAACCCTAACCCAGAGCACACAGGCAGCCTTTCTGTCTAAATATGCGTGTGTGTTTAGCATGTAAGTAAATCTGCTATCGTTTGTTGTTCTAGTGATACATTATCTATGATCAAGTGTGAAAACATTTCCCAATAGATAAAGTACAACGTGATCATTTGCAATTTTCCTAACCATTTGTCCTGATTAGGTCTCCCAGCATTAACATTTGGTGGCGGCTGGGAATGGAACCCATGCAGACATGTAGAGAACGTGAGAACGTCAAACTGAAAAGGACTCGAGCAGATTTGAACCGAGGACTTTCATGCTGTGAGGCAACGGTGCTTCCCACTGTGCCACAGTCCACGCTGTATTCATTTAAATGGTCCTTATCGGCTCGTTTCAATCAGTCCAGCTTAGCAAATAAGTAGTTTTGCAAGTCAATAACAGGTTGCAGCTGTGGCGAGACGCACACGGCGGCACGCCCTCCGTGGCAGTAACACCTGACGCTGCCTGACAAACGGAAACAGGAAGAGCACCGTACGCTACTCACGGCGTGGTGTTTGACGGTGGGTCTGGCCCTCACGCTGGCGGTGCCTGACTCGGTTATTGCTGCTGACTCCAGCACCAGCTCTGCATTGTCTGAGGAGATAAAAAGAGACAGGCCGTTGGATTTTCTTACCTTTGCCGGCGTTTATCTGTCTGTCTGTTTGTCTTTCTGTCGGCGACGTCACCCAAAACGTTACCGACGGATCTTAATGGCATTTTCAGGAAATGTTGTGAATGTTACCAGGTGACTGCTTATTACATTTTGGTGATGATCCAGAAGAGATCCTGGATTATGGATCACTTTGACATTTGTGTAACCATTGCTGTCAATTAAAGCAAGTTCTTCAGTTTCTGCTTAAAGCTCGGAGAAGCAAACATTGGGATCGATTTGAACCACAAGAGGAACATGTATTTTTCAATTAAAAAAACTCAGTTTTTCTGGAACATTTTACAGACACAATGGTTCACTTTTCAGAAAACAATTAGTTTTTTTATTACATTTTACTCATAAACTCCTATTTGTTACCCTTCTTCTGTAGAATTATAATGTATTTTGTGGTCCTTGTGCAGATGAGAACAAACAGGCAGCCATGTGTTCATGTTGATACTCAACCTAAGGATGCGCTGTCACATGTAGTTTAGTGGCAACTCAATTATTGAGGGCCACTGAGCAGGTGACTTTTTTATATTTCAACACTATTTTGAAATAAAAGGTTGACTCTGGAGAAAACCAAATAAATTACAGATGACAGAAATTTGCAAGTGATTCAAACTTCATCTGCCTCATCTGACAAGATGACTGGAGAACGAACAAGAGAAAAAGATGACTCGGTAATCGACTCCTGTTCTGCAGCTGCTTGATTTAAATACACAAATGCTCGCTCTCATTTTCAGCTTTGCATAACTCTTGTTTCCTGTTTTGGGCAGTCTCGTGGAACAAACTAACACCATGTTTTGCAGGAAGGATAATCAGCCGACCTGTATCGTCCTGTACAGTAAATATGGTCTGTCTGTCTATCTGCCTGTCTGTCTTGCATATGAACAGACGGATGAACTTTATAGGGATCTAATGAAACATTCCAGTGGCTCTTGGTGGTGATTTGCTTCATCTGATGTTGGATTCTTTGCCATTATCGGGGATATTGCAAGATTATTGCGTCTAACCTGAAGGCTATTCCAGCAACACATGAACAATGATATTATCATAGCATCTACCGCACATCAGCGTCTGGTCAGAGTCCAAAATGCACCACTGTGTGATAACAAATAATAACAGTAAGGATGTATAACTAAGATTAACTTCTGATTCAGTTTGCAGTCAACTAAAACACACAGAGCTTGATAATGACGAAAATATCCAACAGTGAAATATTAATTATTATTAATAAATAAATGTTGCCAAAGAGATTCCCACTTCTATGGGTAGGTTTTATGGTAAAGGTCAAACTATGCTTTGCCAATTGCTTTCAAATAAATGACGTTCTGTCAACTCTTGCTGCCTGTTTACATTTAGTTCACATCGTTTTGTTAATAAAAGCTCTTCTTACTTTCTTTTTTTTAAAGCATTGCATTCCCCGAGGACTTTACTACATTGTAATGATGCATACAGTACAGTATATACTAGTAATGTCGATACTGCTGGTGTATAATAGTGTATAAGCAGTATCATTAAGTGTTACTATCATATTATTAAGTTAATAAGCTTTTATATTTTCAGCATAATATTACTAATAATAATAATAAAACCATATATATATGCCATAAATACAGCTCGTTTAGTTATAGAATATAAGTAGAATATATATTCTACTTATATAAAATACTAGATGGGTTATTGGGTATTCATTTGCAGTGACTTCTCCGACCTGCCTTGTGTGATTGGACGGTCCTGTACAGAAAGGTACAATCAAGGTACAGTCTCTGACGTCACTAAAGTGTTGTTGTTGTTGGAACCCAAATCTGTTGCTATACATTTTGACACATGAATGAAACCTGCTGCCGCTGGTCCATCAGGACATGCCGTTAAAAAGAAGCCGACAGCCGCGCCAGGTACAAAGGTGGCTTTCCGCTCCGCTGAAGGTGAACCCGACGCGCTCTACTCACCCATGTCCTTCATTTTGACGCTGGTGTCGAAAAGAGACTGGTTTTTCCGACCCAGAATGTTAAACGTTGCCTTCTTCATGATTATTGGTTAGTGCGTAAATACGACTAAAAAAGTCTTATTCGTGCATTTTCAAAGGATAAATCCGAGGTAAGGCGGCGGCTGGGTTTACGCACACACACACACACACACACACGCACACACACACACATATATATATAAAAAATAAAAAAAAGGTCGCAGCAGGTGTACAGCTGCGCGCGAGGTGAACCTGATTCCAGATTTGTTCAAACATTTCTGGACAGACAGAGAAAATGGAGCAAGCCCCGCCCACTCTCCTTTCAGACACTCCCAAAGGTGAGGCCCCGGCCGGAGCAAGCCCCGCCCACTCTCCGTTCACTGCGCCTCCCTCCTTTCAGACACTCCCAAAGGTGAGGCCCCGGCTCTCCGATTCAGGGCATTCCGGCATAGAGCACACCTGAGGTTGTTTGAACAGCCTGCTTTTTTTTTTTCACATTAGCAATCCGGATTGACATAATTTATGATGACGTCATCATCATCATAAATACTTCAAGTACCCAGTCTCTAGGTTTCCCCACCTGACACAGGATCAGATCATTAACACCGTCATGACCGTGGACAGGAAGTAACACGGCGCTGCTTCCAACATGTAATAAGGTGCTGTTACCGTTAGTCTTAAACGTGTAATAAACAGTCAGGGTGTAAACTTTATTATACTCGATATCTGTAGCACCTATTAAAAACAAAGTCATGAATTGATCGGAATAGATAAGAATATTTATTTTAAGAATGCACAACTGTATTTAGAAAACAATAATTTACAACAAAAATTAATAATCCTGTAATATAACAATGGCAAGTTTCATTATGGAGTGCAATATTATGTAGTTTAATTTAAAGTACATTTGATATACATGCACTTTAACATGCAGGCACACACATGCTTCCAACACAGATGAAACAAGAAATTCAGGTAATCATCAAACGAAGAAACAAAAAAGGAAAAGAACAACTGGAGAGTAAAGTTTTTTAAAAAAAATAAAAAAAACCACTGGCGTGTAAAGGTAGATTTTAAAAAGTGAATTAGGCTCATAACAATAATAATGAAGGCGAGCAGTGCGGGAGGTGAAACTGTACGAGCATGACTGTCTTGTGTTTGGTCTGTTGAACTTTTATTTGGTCTTGAAAACACATTTTAAAGCTTTTTAAAGTGTAAATCATTCAGGGCTGGGGAGATTGGTTCTTTAAGTTTAGCGTTTGTCAGAAGTATTCAGAAACAGTATTATTCATTCCTCTGGGAGTTATTTATTAACTAAGGCTGCATTTATGTAATTACTTTAGCTATAATAAATTCCATGGCAGTAAGTACGGTGAAGCGAGTCTTCTAAGTATAACTGAAGATGCCTCACCTGATTACCATCTGATCTAAAGCTGATCAATGTTTCTTAATGTTGCACCAAGGAGGCAAAGTCATAAATCATTACCTTGGTTGCATCACGTGTTATTTATAAACTAGCAATATCTCTTCCATCACTGCTTTATCCACTTCCATGACTTTTACTTACACAATAATTACAAGCCATTTCCTTGATCAAATTGATATTAATAATAATAATAATATATAGTATATCATATCATAATATATCAACAATGCTTTACTTTGTGCATTATTCATTCACTCCACACTTGGTGGTGGTGAAGCTAATTATCGTAGCAACCAAACCACCAACCAGGACGACCCGCTCAACCACCTGCGCCACCGTCGCCCCATATTAAGTAAAGGAAGATACTTAAATTCCCACCGTATGCTTTTAATTACATTCATACAGTTTATTAAAGGCGCCAGCCCTAATGTTTCCATCAAATCTGTCTGTCACACCTCGGCTTGAGTGAGACAGAAACCAGACCGGTCGGTCTGGTCGGTGCTCATGTCTGCTGATGCTGAATAAAATGTAAAAGAATGCGCCGGTGTGAGCTTCACATGCGTCATTGTGCCGAACGCGCCGCACAGCTCCAGGTAGTTATTCAGCTAATTGCTACTTGCCTACAGACTTTAAAGGTCTGACTCATCTTAACACAGGTTTATTTTTACACCTTGACACAAAGTCAAAAGGCCTTTTATTGTATATATATATAAAAGGGGTGTTTTTTTGGCTTCCAACAGTATAGATGCTGACATGAAATCAACTGACAAATGTTCTCTTATGATTGTACTTTTACTCAAATTTTAAATAACGTTTATCATCTTCTTTCTAATCCTATCCAACCTGCAAGGAGAACCTCAGCATCTTCATCTCCTCCACTTTTAGCTCCGCCTCCTGTCTTTTCCTCAGAGCCACTGTCTCTAAGCCGTCCATCATGGCTGTCCTCACCACTGTCTTGTAGACCTTTCCCTTCATCCTCGCTGACACTCTCCTATCACAGAGCACACCTGATACTTTCCTCCACCCGTTCCAGCCTGCCTGCACACGATTCTTCACCTCCTTTCCACATTCTCTCCATCACTCTGCACTGTTGACCCTAAAGGTACCTGAAGTCCTCGACCTGCTTTACGTCTATTCCTTGTAACTTCACTGCTCCCCCTGGGACCTTCTCATTTACACACATGTACTCTGTTTTTCTCCTGCTCACCTTCATTCCTCTCTTTTCTAGAGCAGACCTCCACTTCTCTAAAAATCAGGTTAAAGTGTCTTCGTATTGGGGCTTGTTATAGATAAATGTTTGGCGCCATATCATTAATTTATTATTATAGTAATGGTATATTGAATGAATAGGAAATATTACAGTTGTTGTTGTTTTTTAATCGCTTCATCCTCTGATTGGCCAGCCCGGCCCACCAGGAAGTAATGTCCTCAGACTCCTCTGGGGTAAATGGGATAGTCGGAAAACTCCTCTTGGTAGTAATAGAATAGAAGCTGAAATAATGCTGACACCTGCTGGTTGAAGTCGGAACCGCAATAATATGTTTTTACGGTGATTGGAGTATTTTAGAACTTTTACTCCAAGTAAAATTAGCAGGACAACAACAATCACTGTATACAAAACTATCAAAACGTTACACTGAGCTAGCTAAAGTATTAACAAAACAAACTGAGCCTATGATATGTGATTACATTTATCATTATTTGGTCGCACTTCTTGCTTTTTTTTTTCTTCTTTCTTCTTCTTTCTTTTGAGCTGTTATGATAATGTGGAAATTTTTTGTAAAGTATTCACAGCAAAACTGTTTTGTAATTAAAATAATTTACTAAACTATTCAAGAGTTGTGATTCATTCAGATTCACCTTTCAGGGGGGCAGAAACAGAGATAGTCATCACGACTCTCCCCGGATCAAACCCCCCACCCCCTTTTTTGTCCACCTACGTTGTACATATTATGTGTTTTTTTAATTATAATTTATGTTATTTTGCATCTGTGGAGTAATTTATTTTTATTTTTATTGGTATTGTTAAATGTCGATGATTTATGTACGAAGGACTTTCAACGGAAACAAGACCGCAAGGGCTTTTTAGAAATGCTCCTCTTAGACAGGATGTTTGACTGTACTTGTACTTGTAATACATGCTACTGTTTGACTGTACTTGTACTCTAACATTATATCTAATAAATATATTCATCATCATCATTATTCATCGGAATTGTTTTTTTCTTTAATCAGACTGACTCTGTTTTCTATAGGATAACTATCAGGAAGTGTGAAGCTCCAAATATATATAACACTATAATGTGTTAAAAGAAAGCAGCTGGAAACAACAAGCCAACAATATTAATAAAATATTAATAAAATGAAAGAAACCCGGAGTTCGCGTCATCTCCTTTCACATGCTAAATCCAGGTGGCACCATTTGACGCACCAAAACACCATCGGTCCTCCAGACACGCAGCCCCACTCCACTCCACTCCAGAACGCAAAACGCGTATTCAGCGTCACGCACGGCGACAGGCTCGAGTTTATCACGCCGAAACCAGGAGCGTCGGAGGGAAAGGTGCGCTCCAAAGGACGAGGGGAGTTTCAGGGGGAGGTTTATTATTGTCCCGGGTTCCGGTTCATCCCATTTATCTGTGCCGCCATCGTGTTTGGGACGTTCTAGTTTATCTGTCTGCCGACGCGTCGGTCATAAACTGCATGAAACGTGAGTTCTGTTCAGGAGAGATCATTTTTTCTCATAATAGGATGTATTATTTTGTAGTCGTTAATATATAAAATATCAAAAACTAAACGATGTAATAACTTTAGTGCCTTTCTTTATTGTGATTATCTGCATCTTACAAAATTATTTGGAGAAACTCCTATTTCCCCGATTATAAACAGACGGTAGAGACATATTTGGAGTGTTTGTTTGTTTTATTTGTTTTGTTGGGCATTAACTCGGTAAAAGTAAAAACAAACAAACTGGAAAGCAATGACGTCATAAATAATAAAGTAATAATAAAAGTCTTTGGAGTGTTTATTTGTGCGTGTCAGCGCAGCGCCGCGTTGCGTGTGACGCGTGCGTGGATTCATCTGCTGAACCCTTTTTGAAGAAGCCTCCGGACGTGTCTGCTTCCTGCTGTCCTCCAGCTGCTCAGAAAAGGTGTGTCACCGCTGTGACGTCACGCCCCTGTACCTGAGTTTCGGTGAGGGGGGGGGGGGGGTAAACGGATCAAGGCGAGCCAGCTGCGCTGCGGTTCGGCTTTCCTCTCGCCGTCGTTAACGCGATCATCGGTTCATTTTGGGAATTCAACTTTTGGGGTGACGATCGGCGGAAGACACAGACTCCGTAGCGGCGGACCGACGGACCGACGCGGACAGACGTCGGTCTGTAACTTCCTGGTTCTGCTCAGGTATGCGCCGTCCTCCTTCCAGCGCCTCGGATTTGGCTTCCATTGATCAGATCACCAATGCGCGAGCTGCGGATCAACAGATAGAGTCTTCCCGTCAAACGTGTTCGACGCGCGCAGCTGGGAAAGTGGAGACGATCCATTCTTCTCGTCCACGCAGGATGTCGGTGACCCCACGGCGCGTGCGCCTGAAGCCCTGGCTGGTGGCCCAGGTGGACACCGGACGGTACGCGGGTCTGGTGTGGATCGACCGGGACGCCATGCGCTTCAGGATCCCGTGGAAACACGCCACGAGACACACGCCCCAGCACGAGGACGAGGACACGATCTTTAAGGTTCGATTATCTTTTTTTGGCAGAGATGATAAACTCATTAAAACGGTTTGTTTAACCCGGATCAAACAGACGCAACGCGTAAACGCTCTTACTTGGACACACACACACACACACACACACACGCACCATTTTTTCCAATTTGTGTTGGAGATAGTTTATTATTTATTTATTTTTATTTTAAAGCATAAAAAACAAGTCTGTTCTTTGACTGTGATGTAATGTTTGTTATTGGGGGGGGGGGGGGGGGGGGCTTTCTGGCTTCATGGCTTCCAGGAGTAGTAATAATGGCTCATGGCTCAGGGTATATGGAGCAGAGGGGTAGATGCACCTGGGGGGGGGGGGGGGGGGCGAGTTTCTTCTTGCTGAAAAAGAGAGTTTGTTTCAGGTTCAATAGAATCTTAAAAGATCACTGAACTGAATATGCAAATATATCATCTTGATGACATCATCTGCTTGTGCTGCCCGTAAGCACATTTCACATTTCCGCCTGCACGAGGGCAGGAATGAAACCATCCTCTTGTTATCTTAAATGTTCTTTACGTAATGCGTAAGACGCGTTTAGGGGAACGGCTGAGCGGCGTGATGACATTGACGCCTCCGGCTTCCTTTCTCTGTGCCTTCAGGCGTGGGCCGTGGAGACCGGGAAGTTCCAAGAAGGAGTTGATGAACCTGATCCCGCAAAGTGGAAAGCTCAGCTGCGATGCGCTCTGAATAAAAGCCGAGAGTTCAACCTGGTCTACGACGGCACCAAAGAGGTCCCCATGAATCCGTTGAAAGTGTACGATGTCTGTGACATCCCGCAGCCGCTCGGTAACCAAGGTGATAAGAGGCCCTGGAATGTGACTCCCATTGCTCTGTGATCTGTGTGTTATTGACCACTTTAAATCCCACTGCCCAGGGTCTTCAGATGCTGGGTCGTATACTCCGCACGATGAAGATATTTGTGAGGAAGACATTCCAAATACACCGGAGTCTCTCCCTCCGTACCCATCGAATGGTGAATGGCGTCCCATGTATTACTTGTACATTGTGTTCTTAGTAGGACTGCCGCTAAGCCGCTCCTTCATCTCGTTCGCCCTGCAGGCACGAGTCCCTCTCCTCTCATTATGTGGTCTCCCATGAGCTCAGAGTCCTCCTTGCATCCGCCTTCGAATGAAGTCTGGATCAAAGAGGAGCCGGTCAAGGTCTGGCCGAAGGAGGAGCCTGTGGATGTGGAGATGCACACCACACCCCTGGGAGACATGCCCCCTCCGCCTTTGCCCGATCACTCGATGCAGCCTCCATCCCTGCCCGAAACCCTTTTCGCCTCCCCGGAGACGTGGATCAGCTCGCTCCCGAGTAAGTCCACATCCTCAGCGGGAGGATGCTGCCATTCCACACACGTGATGCGTGATGCATTTCACTATCTCTGCACTTTTGGGGGGAGGCGGAGCAAACCGGTGCCCGATTACGTCTTCATTGGCCTGTTTTGGGATGAACTTCCTGTTTCTTTTTTTAAACGCTGCCTTGCTTGAGTTGTGTCTTCATGCTGTGTGACCAGTGACCGACCTGGAGGTGCAGTTCCAGTACCGAGGGAAGGAGATGTGTCCCACGGCGAACGTCAGCAACCCGCAGGGCTGCAGGCTGTTCTACGGCGACCTCGGCCCCATGGTCAACCAGGAGGAGCTGTTTGGGCCCGTGAACCTGGAGCAGCTGCGCTTCCCAACCACGGAGCACATCACCAATGACAAGCAGAGGGTTTTCACCAGCCGCCTGCTGGACGTGATGGACAGGGGACTCATCCTGGAGGTGAACGGCCACGACATCTACGCGGTCCGTCTGTGCCAGTGTAAGGTGTACTGGTCGGGGCCCTGCGCTCCAAACCAAGCCGCCCCAAATCTCATAGAACGCCAGAAAAAGGTCAAACTGTTCTGCCTGGAGTCTTTTCTCAGCGGTGAGTGAAATCTATTCTTTGGCTGAAGTTATTTCACCGGAAAAATGTTTTCATGTTTCCTGTCTTTGCTTGTTTTAATTCCTTTATGAGGTATCTTAATTTCATGATGATGATGAAGAAAAAATATATTTCTTGACATATTATTACACCCTGAAAACCTCATACTGTTATAATTTCAGCTATACATGTTGGTTTTGCCAACCTTTACTCATTAATGCCCCACGATAAGTAATTTTAGGGTTTAATATTTGTTATTACTCTTTGTGAATCTTCCTGGGGAAGAGTTTTAAGGTGACTTCAGGAAGTTCAGGTTTGTCATCTTCTCCATAAGAAATATCCTAAACATACAGGACTCTCTTTATTGCACTTCTTTCAGGGACTGATCTGACTTTTGCAGACATAATCTTCCCTGAGAAAGAATGCTAATGACTGTGCTTGTATTGTGTGTGCGTGTGTGCGTGTGTGTGTGTGCGTGTGCGTGTGCAGGAGTGATAGCCCACCAGCGTGGCCAGACACCAATCCTCCCTCAGTTTGAAATCAGCCTGTGCTTTGGAGAGGAGTGGCCTGACGGGAGGCCCAGGGAGAGGAAGCTCATCATGGTTCAGGTGAGAATCATCCGTTTCTGTGTCAGCACGGTGCTGAGTGAATCGAACGGCTGGAATCACCCTCAGATTCTAACGTGTGTATTTGTACTCGTCCTATTTGTGCTGCCTGATCGTGCCGTCTTTGCTCTTCTGTAGGTCATTCCAGTGGTGGCCCGGATGATAAATGAGATGTTTTCTGGCGACAGCACGCGATCCTTCGACAGCGGCAGCGTTCGTCTGCAGATTTCTATCCCGGATATCAAAGACAACATAGTGGCCCATCTAAAGCAGCTGTACTGCCTGCTCCAGACCCACCAGGGCCAGGACAGCTGGGCCTTACCGCCTGGCTCAGGCCTGAACATCGTGCAGGCTCTGCAGGCCCAGTGAATCGGCCAGCGCTGTGAACTAATGCTGCTGAGCGTTACCTACTGTTATCAAAGAAGTCCTAATATGTAATCGCCTTTAGAAGTGTGCACAGTAAACAGTGGTATTCCCATCCTTCATGGTTTTATCTCTGTGTGGAGGTATTTCTTAAAAGCCTGCATTGTGCTTGGATTGTAGCTGAATTTGGTGCCTGCATGGGCCGAGGTCCCGCTCGCTTGCAGGAGAACGTTAAGCGTAGTTAATGAGTCACAGATATTGCTCTGCTTTATTTATCTAAGGGGGTCAATGATTGCCAGACTTTTCAGGAGCCAAGAAAAGGAGCTGAAAGTTTTTGTCTTTGGCCTCATGTGAAATATATATATATATATTTTTAGCAGCACATCTATCATGAGATTTGTATATTTGGGATAACACATGGAGAGCGAGACTTTGGGGCTACACTCTTGTCTGTTTTCATTATCCTGTGTTATTGCATGTAGCTCTAATAATAATGTCGCCTTCAGTAGTAGAAACCGTTTTCTGCTCACCTAAGCCTGCAGTTTTTGTCTTCAGTTGTCTCGTGTTTGCATTAATGCTGTCAGATATGTTTTTATTCAGTCTTTGATTTTTAGCCATTTGTTGTATCCAGGCATCCATTCAAATAAAATCACACAGCCCTTTGGCTCCGTCTTAAGATAGCTGCCACTGCGCATTGGAGTGCTGAACAGAATGTAGTTATTGCATTTATCCTGTGATTGTGTGTTTATTTGATCAATAAACTAAAGCAAAGCTGGGGGTTATTGATTAATAGTTCAAAACGTAGTTTAGTTTAGTTCTTTGCAGCTGTAAATCCTGACTAATGTTACAAGCTGGGCTCTGTTGGATGTGGATTAGAGCTCCACCTGTGAACGTGGTTTGCCATCCTGCTCCGGTGACCTCTGCAGGCCTGCTTCCGACCTCCAGCCACTGAGTTTAACGGCAGAACATCCTGGGAACGCTAAAAAGACAAAACATGTCTAACAAATACTTTGTACACACAAAATACTATTAAAAATAATGCACTCAGATAAGAATTTATATCTGAATGCAAAACAGTAAATCAGATAGAAATACTAACTGTGCCTTGGATGTATTGAAGGAGAAAAAAAACTTCATGAAATATATTTATATTCACAATAAAATGACCATTCCTAAAGGAGTCTCTCATTGTCTGTGGATCTATTTCTATTTCACTGTAATGTGCATGTTCTAGGCTTTTGGGTGTTATCTGTGATAGAACAAAAATAAATACATCTTAAACTTTCTACTCTGGTGTGTTTTAGGGAGGGAAGAGAAAGAAAAAAACCAACAGTTGGAGTGTTTTGTCTTGATTCTCACAGTCACGTTACTTTGTGGACAAAACGCTCATAAAGGTGACCTTTGTCCAAACGGGATCCCACACTGGAGCTCCACAGCCGCTGACGCCGGACTTTGTGCTCTCCTTTTATGAGTAGCAGCACTGGGATATAAAACGTTGTTGACTGAGGTGCAGGTTTAAAAACGTCAGTGTGGTTAGACTTCACCTTAATACAGAAGAAGCAGCGCGAGCGTTCAACATCCAGGCATCAAAGGTAAGAGCTGTGGACGGTGGCCGCCAGCAGCAAGCAGGATGGATCTGTGCTGAAGGTGGTCACAAGTCTGAGGCCACTAATCGCCACTAATTCTTTAAATCTGACAGTGAGAACTACACGTCGGATAAAAAAAAACCCCACTTGGCTCATCCGACTCTGACAGCAAAAGGTTCGCTGTTCGCTGTGTTTGTGTTTGAAATATGTCGTATTGTGTTAGAGCCTACTTTTGGTTTGAAACGTCAGACAGTCTAAAAAGAATCTTTACAATATGCAAACTAAGTGTATATAAAGACGACATTTTCAGGTTTTGTTGCCAGGTAACCAGTAGAACCAGTAAAACCAGTAGATGATCAGCAAGGGCCTTACTTATTCTTTTATTTTGTAATAACAATTTGCTAAAGACCTAACTTGCTTCCAAAATATGTAACCGTTAAAACGGAACCTTGAAGCTTCTGTCATTGACGGAACCTTTTCCTTTTTTTTCCCCACTGTGTGTAATATTGCAGGTGTCAGCACTGACAATGTTCAGGAGCAACAGCCCGTTTGAGAACGACACGAGCAGCTATGCAGATTCAATACAGTCTAAGTATATATCTTACACTTTGTTTTTTTGATTGATTGGATATTTAATCATTTGATCCCCCTTCGCTGTTGCATTCATCGCCTTGTGATCCCCATGTGACAGTGGCTACTCCACGATGGACGAGCTCTCGTCGCAGGTCTCAAATGTGTCGAGGCCGAGCGCACAATCCATCTACAGTAAGTTAGCGCTGCTGTCCTTGGCTGTTACCCCCCGCCTAACCTAACGCCCTGCTTCAACGCTTTAACAGTGCAAAGGAAGGCGTACGCTGCAGAAATGAACCAGATGATGAACAAACTCCAATACCGAGTGGAGGTACCCGCCCAAGCCGTTCTAGAGATCCTGTCTGAGTGGCTGCTTTGAAACGCTGGTCCTCTTCTCACAGCACCTGTTCACCTGCGACCTGGATGGGAAGGAGCTGAGAGGCGTCGCTGACTGCGTGGAGCGGCTGAATCTGCTCAAGGGCATGGGTCGGGTGTGGGGGCAGAGCATGCTGATGGAGGTCTGCGGCCCCACATTGCTGCTCACAGACATTGAAACCAAAGTAAGGACCTTGTGAGAGACCTGCAGACAAACGATGACGTCATTAGATTCTACTTATTGGTTTTGGACTCACCCTAAAGATCGAGACTTCCGCTGTTCAATGAGCAAATATTTATTGCGGTTTACCCCGATCTTTTCTTTTTTCTTTATTTTTGTCATTGTTCCTTTTAGGTTCTACGATCTATGCATAAAACGTGTTTCTTTTTTCCATTTCAGTGTCGATCACTTTATATCGGAGAAAGTCTTCCTAGAAAAACAAAAAGGCATAGTTCTGTCCACGCTACGTCTCTCTCTGCTTGTTCGTAGAGGGAGAGCGATTTAGTTTTCTTACGTCTGTCTTTTAATGAGTATTCCTATTCATTTATTTTTCATGCGCTTCTTTTTTTACGACCACCATCGCGTTTTCTGTTCTCACAGACGGAGCTGGAGTCCATGGCCCTTGGTGACATCCTGGAGCTCAAGGCCGTGTTGGACAATGGAGCGTTCAACTCCCTGCTCACAGTGTCCGTCCGGCCCAGGAGAAAACACGCCACCGCCGTCCTCATGTTTCAGTGTGAGGACGTCAGGGTGAGAGAAAACGTCCCGTCATCCTTCAGTGTATTCATGGATAATTTACGATTTGTTTGATATCGATAGATACACAAACCAATAAAGCTGTCTAATACATTGAAGTATTTATCACAAATGCTACTTTGCGCTGGTGGGAATAAAGCAGCAAGGAACAGAAGAAAGGACTGAACGTCCTACATGCTTCAAGTGATGCCACATCCCTCATCTGAGTCCATTGAAAATAGATTTTACTTCCATTTCAGATCGAATCTACGAATACGTATACCCGAGGTTTACCCGGGGAAAACACAAACGTTGCTCATGGGTCACTTTTGAAAGTCGATATGAAGCAGGCAGTCAAAGTAAACTGGGCATAAGCAACGAATCAGAATTGGGCATCAAGACCTCCCACTGGACAGAGAGCATTAAGCCGTTCAGGGCGCCCCCCAGGTCAAAGGGCGTCTGTTGGCTGATGACTCTGATGAAGCGGCTGAATGATGAGGATGTTGAATCTGTGGGCAGCAGTTTGGGAAGTGAAAGGTGCACGGCATGAATGAACCAGAGGACACAAAGAGAATCAACATGCTGTCGGGCGGATGGGACCAGCCGATCGAAACAGCTTGTAAACGTCAAAATGACTTCCTTTTGTTGTTTCGCAGGCCGACTATGTTCAAAAGAATCTCTCACAAGCTCTGTCACGCAGCAAAGAGGATTCAAGCATCAGGTCAGTGACAACCAACACATAGAACCTCAGTATCCACTTATTATGTCCTTTTCTTCATCCGGCACGCCTTTTTGAAACAGCAAGGTCGGGCCTGCAGCTGGGCGTCAGCGAACAAACAATTTAAGGAAGGCTCCAAAATCTTTTGCCCCTGATGTGCAGCGTCCTGCAGCTGAGTCAGCGCCCCGGCGGACGCATCCTGACCAAGGTGAGGGCGTGACAGAAGAATTACGGCCGCCGCATAGAGATCAGCACATATCCCCGGTCTCCTTTGCACATACAGAGGAAAGTGAGATCAATGAACCCGAGCTGTTCTCACCTGACGGAGAGGAGAAGGGCTTCACGAATGAAGAAGAACCTCGGCCTCCTCCCCGCCCATACACAGCGCTGGACAGGAGCGTAGTGAGCGTCTTTATTCTAACACAGGAAATGTGTGACATTTGACTTTGTAGATTAAGAGAGGACGGACATGGAGCTCATTTCTCTCTCCTTTCTTTACAGGATCTCTTGAATCATATATTAAACGATCTAGAAATTTTCATGGGACAAGTAGCTGCAGCTGTGGCTAAAAATGGGAGGAAAAAGAAGAAGAAGAGACCTGGGAAAGGTAAAGAGGGAGAAAACGAAAGAAAGGACTTGCTTTGTGATGGCTCTGTCATGTCGTGACCTTTTATCTCCTAGCGATGGAGGGCATGCCCCCTGCAGCAGAATTTGCAGCATGTCTCCATAAGATCAAATGCGGTTTCAACCTTCTGGTAAGTGTCCTATTATCGCATCCCACCACGCATCACATGTTTCCTCTGAACGCTGTCTCGACTCCGACAGGTGGAGCTCAACGGAAGGATCAAAGATCCCACTGCTCCTGAATTTGTTCACTCCCTATTCTCCACGGTAGCGTTTGTAAGTGGCCGCTGCTCTTCAATTCTAGCTCAGGCTTTTGAGTGTTTCAACACAAGTATGCATTTTAGAATTGAAAGTTACTGTGCATATAGTCTGGGTGGCGCAGTAGTGAGCTGAGGTGTGAGGTGTGAACACTGCGAGTTGGTCCTCTTACCTGCATGGCATCCTGGAATGAATCTCCTGCAATGCTTTCTGGGATAGATTCCAACCCCCCCTGCAACCCTGAAATAGGACAAAGGCTTGTTAGCAGCTTACAATTTAGCACTAAAATCGATCCTTCAGGAGGAAAAGATGTCGAGCATCCTGCATACTTTATGCATCGATTGCTGATCGGTGATTGATTAGTGCCACTACGTTTACATGCAGTACATATTTTGTACGTTTTGCATTGAAGCCTTGCTTCTTAGCGGCTGCTTTACCGTTTTAAGTAGAAGAAGAAGCATTGTATTGTTTATCGTCTGTCCTGGGGGGGGGGGGCAGTGGGCGACTCTGTGGAGTGGAGTAAGGTGGGGTTACGCATCTTAATAAAGGCATGCAGACTGGAGGAACCGGGGCGTGGAACAGCGACCTTTAGACGACCCACATCCGCCCCAAAGCGGTTTATGATTGATTGATTGATTATAGTTGATCATTACAGGACTGCTGAACGCGCTCTATGCTTTGTCCCACCAGCTGCTGTCTCACTGCTCTGAGGATCTGCCGCCAACCATTGTGGCGCCGCTGCTGACGCCCCAGTGCATCCGTCTGATGAGCGAGGAGGCCTCCACAGAGGAGGACCAGCTGTGGCAGTCGCTGGGAGACGCCTGGAACATCCCCAGGTAAACGCTGGGGGACTGGAGGACAGAAGGAATGTCCTGTAAGAGACAAAAGGGAATCAGACATGGATACTAGTTAGTTGTACACGAACTTTTTACATGAAGTTTATTATGTGGAGTTTATTTTCAAAGTTTGAGCTGTCTGGTTTCATAAAAAAAAAAGTATCTACTCTGAATGTCAAAATGGTTGCACAACTGTTTTATTCTTCATGTCAAAGTTAAATAAATTATTTAATGTGCAATAAGCAAATCTGAATTAGTGCAACATAATTTTTTAAAGACTAATCTTATTGCATTTAAACTGGGCTGCTGGACTAATCTTCCTAAACTGATGTGAAGTATTTAAACCAGACATTTGATGCTGTTCGGTTATTTTGCTGATCTCCAACAAGGCTTTTAAAGACTTTAACTTGCCACCTACTACTGGTTTTATTGCTTTGTTGGAGTTAAAGGGATTAATATTCAGTTATATTGCTCATATCAATATCATATATTGATAATATCACCAGCACCAAATGGCCTGAAGATGACGAAGACATCCCGACATACACTCTGGAGTTCTTGGATGGCTGGCAGCCTCCGGAGCTGCGTTCAGCACCTGAAGCAGGAGAGCCTGCGAGCAGACGGGCGAGTCCGCAGCCTGCACCCAGTCAGGTGAAACAGGCCTTCACAGAGGCGGAGGAACAGAGCTGGGGAGAGGAGGATGAACGCACGACTGGATTGGCTTGTTTTTCTATGCAGACTTCAGCCAAATGGTCACCACCACGCACTCCACGAAAAACACGGTACACACACCAGCACAGGAAGCACAAACGTGTGATGGAGGCGCTAAACCTCACACAGCGGTGCCCTTTGATTTGATCTTCAGCTCACGCGAGTCCGAACCACAACAGATGCGTGTCGTGCGTGACTTCGTCTCCAGAAACGCGAGAGAGCTCACAGTCAGAAAAGGGGAAGTTGTTCAGGTGAGTGAACCTGCTGCTGTTTCTGCTGTGTTCCGTCCACTGATCACGTCGCTTCCATGTTTTTGCTCCCCCTCCCCCTCCAGCTACTGGACAGGTCAAGACAGTGGTGGAGGGTGAGGGGTCACGGAGGCCAGGAGGGCTTCGTCCCCCATAATGTCCTGGGAGCTTGCGGTGATCAGTCTGTCCAGGTGGGCGAGCGATAAAAACATAGTCAGCGCTTCAACTCGTGCAGAGTGACAAACTGTTTGCGTTATCGGTGTGCGGTTTCTTTTCCAGCTAACCGGGGGTCCCGCTGTGCTAACGAAGAGGTGCAAGGCTGCAGAAGTGAAAGCCTGGCTAGAAGACAAGGGCTTCAGCCAAATGTAAGTTGTAATGGGATCACGTTTTGATGGCCGACTTCTAAATGAAGTTTAGTCTATAAGTTCCGTTATATCTGAATGTGAACAATCTATTACACATTTTTGTGTTTCTATTAGTCGTTCAGATAATTGACCCGAAATCCAGGTCTCAGGTTTTGCTGGAGCCTATCCCAGGAGTCTCAGGGAGAGAGGCGGGGCACACCCTGGACAAGCCGCCAGTTCATCGCAGGGCCACACACACACAGACAGACAATCATTCAATATTCAAAGTGGTGTTCTTGTGTCTTATTCACACAAACCCAAAGCTTCTACATGACTTTCCATCGCTTCACAACGGAAGCCAGTTTGTCGCTAGTGATGGGAGACGCATGGGTTCTAATGAAGGACGCTACTGAGACACAACACATTTGTAACTTGGCGTTTGGAGCCTTGCATCCGGTATCCGGGCCCGGCGTTGTGATTTGGTTAAACACCTCTGCTAGAATGAACCCCCGAAACCCAATCAATGTTTATCACACGCAGAACCGTCCGCTGTCTGGGCGTGCTGAGCGGCTCCATGCTGCTGGGAATGACCAGAGAGGAACTGAAAACCGTGTGTCCAGAGGAGGGAGGACGCGTCTTCCTCCAGCTGCAGGCAGTAAAGGCTGCCAGGGCTGTAAGTGTAGCACGATGATGATGATGATGATGATGAGCGCTGTGAAAACGCCACCGACTGATTTATGTTTCCACACCGCAGTCTTCCAGCTAAGAGCGACGGATGCTGCTGGGAGGCAACGTCAAAGAGGAAGAGGAAGTCATTTATGTCTTATTAAAAGTCTAAAATGTATCTGGACAATTTCTCCAGCTCTACTGTCCTGAATCTGAAGCACGGGCTAAGCTGAAACCTGGAGGTGATGTAACCTGTAAATAAAAGAAAAGTTATGTCTGACACTCATGAAATGGATTTGTGAACAAACATGCTTTATTTCATTAGTCAGATGTTACAGATTCTTCAGGCATCGGTCCAGCACTGTTGATCCATTTCAGGCAATAATATGGCTACGGATCAAATGACAGAAAATTACATGGGAAAAAAAAAATACATTAAAGTCTCAGCTGGACACGTTAAAATGAGAATTGGCAGATTGGTGACTTAATTAGCAAACAGGAATAGAAGACTCTGACCTCTCGTGAATATAGAATGCATTCTAGTAGCTGGTATCATTTTCTGTCGCCGTCCTAATAACCTGCGCCTCAGCGGCTATAGTGAAGCGCATCCCTCAATCAACAACAAAACAAAAATGTGATGGCTCAATTGATCTCTTAAACAATTCACAGATTCAAGCTTCTAGAATGTGAGGATTTTTTTGTTTTGCTTTTGCTTGCGTAGTTGTGTGCGATTGTGTAGTCCAGTATACTATGCAGCGTAGTAGACACCGTGTCCTCCCTAACGCTGTGTGTGAAGGTGAATGGGGTAGAGTTGACTTAAAGAAAACCAAAATGAGGACAAAAATAAATGAAAGGAAAAGAGGTAAAGCTTCCACATCTCATCTCCGTGACAACATACTACAGCCGAGAATGTTCCCGCTACCTTCCCAAACGTTCCCGAGCAGAGAGTAAGAGCGAGTGTGACGCAGATCCCTACTGTAAACGGCGTCTCATCATCCGCAGGCCTATCCCAGGTGCGGCAGGTGTGTTGTAACACTGAATGGAGAATAATCAGCAAGAGAAACGCCACTGCGATTAAAAACAACACAACAGACATCAACATGTCAAATTAACAAATAATAAGTACGAATAAAATTATACAAACCTAATATTCTATCGTCATGACATAATGCCAACTTAACAGCCACACAATGTCAGCCTCAGCATCAATATATTGAGTATAAAATCTCTATCTGTATCATTTTTACAAAAATACATTTTATACATGAAATCCAAACGCACAAAACCCGTCAAGCAGAGCGCACAACCTGAGCGCATCGCGCACTTCCTGGGAAGCTGCAGCGTTCCTGCTCAACACAGGCGGCTCTCGTCTAACCATCTTTAATGAGAACATGTATAAATGCCAACGACACAGACGGAGTTTCAAATGAAGGCCGACATTCTCGTTCTCTCCTAAACTTGGCATGAAATACTTCTGACCTCGAGGTCCAAACACGAAGCTCACAGCGTGACGGGAAGTGGGACGGTGTCCACAGGGACGACTTTGATGACACGAAGAGTACGACCCAAATGCTACAGAACCATGCGACAGCCTCAACCATGTCCCGGCATGGTTTGCTCTTTTAAATGGGTTTACTGCCTGCAGCAGATTTCTGACTCAAATGCTGGTTGTTGGCAGCCCTGAATTAGTTAAGTTGCTGCAAGCAACTCATCCTCACCTCACAACGGACATGCAAAAAAAAAAAAAAAAAAAAAGCACTTCTAAATACAGAACTAGAAATAAATCTGCTTTCTTCATCCAACGAAGCCCCAGGTGCACATTATTTTTCACCGAGCATGCAGCTAGGGGGTCTCGGCTCCTCTGACGTTGCTGTATGGTCACTGAGGAAACGTGTTACGATACATTTTGCAGGCAATAAAGACAAAACCTGGGCACTGCCCAAACCGGAAGGCACTGAGAAGTCTTGGTTTGCTGCATATCTGCTGAGTGCACTGCATGCAAGGGGGAAAACTGTTCTCGTCTGTCTATGGGAGAGGGAATGAGCAACACGACGGCCATAAGGAGGGAGGGGACCTTCGCAACCACAGCGAGGTAAGGGTGAGGGGATTCTCCTGGTTGCCGTGCTTGAACTCATCATTCTTTGTGCTGCAGCCAAAATGTATGACGCAAGTTTCCCCCTTTCTATCTCCCAGAAAACAATGTATTCACTTCATTTACGACGACAGCGAGCTTAATGGAATGTTTGGTTGTCAGAATCAAGGAAGAACAACCACCTGAAACGGGTCACGGCTGACACCGACCCCCCAATAACGGAACAGTATTATCTGGAATCCTTTGTCATAAGTTGTGAATAATGAGAGCGTAGATGCACTAAGTTTAGTTTTTCAGCACGGCTGTAAAGTGGATCACAGACAACATGCAGAGCGGGTCTGCTGTGGTGAACGTTTAAATGTGCCGGTTGTTTCTGTAGTAGGCTACACATGTACTACCAAGATACTACATGCAATGTGACGCATGTCTGTTTAGTAAAAACATATCACTGCATAAACATCAACAGCTGTGGCTGGACACAATCAAGCGTGCGGAATAAAGAAAGCATCTCTGCTCATCCTCATGCCGAGAACGTAAAAGTCTGAGAAGAACAGAAACAGAGAAGAGCGAGGAATCTTGAATATAAATCTAGACATTTAACAATAATATAACTTTAAAACTCTTTCGCTGCAACTCAAAAATGAATTCAACTCCTAAAAAAAAACAACAACAAAAACACCTGAGGCCGAAGCGCTCTGGCAGACTGTATCCTTGGCTTTTTGGGATGCTGTGCTAACGGCGTAGTCGCTGTGCAGCAGACGTCTATAGCGGTGGTAGGTGGCGTTTATGCAGTAGATAGGAGAAACACTATTTACTGTCACATCACATCTGTTCGGCGTTAGTCGGGCGTCATGCAGCTGGGAGTTCAGCGTCCTCCAGGCAGAGGGCCCATGGTCAGAGAATCCTCCTGCTCCGTAGCGCCCATCTCCACAGTGCGTACAGCATGGGTGATGAGCTGAAGCTCCTCGGAGAGCGTTTCGCTGCGGTACGCCACACGGATGTCTGGGACGTTGGTGCGGCGGATGTCATTGCTCGTGGGGCCTTCCCTGTAATAGTTGGGGCCCAACCAGCAGCTTTTTGCCTGAAGTAGAGAACAGAGTGGGGCCGCGGACAAAAGTAAACTTGACACACACCACTTTGGAGTCAAAAATGTTCCTCTACTAGCAACGAGACCAACAGAGAATGAGATATTGTATTAAAATAAATGGAAAAACTAAATTAAGTGCGATAAAGTTGACTCGATAAAGAGAAGTCCTGTGTCCCATAATCCTCTTTGAAAAAAGCTGAAAGACTGTATAACCTCTACCGAAGACGCAAAACGTTTGACAGATTCCAGTCTTGAAGCAAATCCTTCTTTTCTGACCGAGACACAAGCCACAACTATATAAAGCCCCGTGCTTCTGAGCACTGGGATGCAGCAGTAAAAACCTTCTTCAATCAAAATGAAGACAAAACTAAAACGCTTACGAGTCACCCCGAGAGCCAAAAAGAGATCCGACATCTCAGATTAAATCCAGAACCGTATCCGGGCATTATTCTAGACTCGGATTTTCATTTTATTTCACACATAAAGAAGGAGATCACAAACCTCAAACACACGATGATTTGAACTTTTTAGACATTACTGTCAGAAACTGAATATTATAGATCTCCTTCGTTAACAAAAGACACGTTGTGTTAACTTATGAGTCCAACAAAGACCCCACCTTTAAAAACACACACACAGGAGTGAGTTTTACCTTGTGGGAAAAGCCGCTCATCAGGACACTGTTCCTAGCGAGCTCACACATGTCGCAGGAACTCAGTTTCCACACCTGGGCAGCGATACTGTACTCCTCCATCAGAGGCTCCTGAGCGCGCACGCACACACACACAAATGTCATGTCAGTCTCATCCGTTTCGTCAGCTGTTTTTTGAGTACAGCATGTCATGTGATTCACACAGACTGACCTTGGTGAAGTGAAACTGAAGGGGGTCGTCAGTGGACAGCGAGACCACGAGGCCTCTGGACAGGTACTCCGGCAGCGGGTTGCGATGGTAGCTGAGGAACAGGCTGTTGTTACTGAGCGGCGACATGGCGATGCCGATTTGAGCCAGATAGTAAAGATACTGCAGCACCGGGGCCTGAAGGGCAAGAAACAAAAGGAGCGAGGGCGCGTGAGACGGAGACAGAGATTCAGGAAATGTCCCATATCTGAGCAACACCAGTAGAAATTCAACGTCGCTCCGGCTCAGTTTGCTTTAGGACTAGAATGACCGGTTATCTGACCACACAGGCAGGTTAATCCCAACCGCAGACGCAGAACGAAGAGCTGCAGCTTCGTAAGGCGGAGCTAATCAAGGGCAGGATTGTTGTTTTATCAAAAAGGTTTTTAACTCGCAGTAAAGTCAAATATCCGTTATACGAAAAAGTACTATGGAGTCTGATGTGCTGCTGTGTCCAAAAAGTATTTTATTCTACACTAACTGATGTCAACATCGTAGCAGTCGGCTGGAAACAGTCGCATAGCCCCCCCCCCGCCTTTACCTTTCTGAGCAGCAGCCCGTGGGAGATGTTCTCCGATAGCATGAAACCCGACACCAGGTGGTGGATTGGCCCCGCCTCCCCAGAGTGAGGTCGCAGCACAAAAGCGTGGAAGCCTCGGCTCCTGGGAGAAAGATTTAATTAACCAAACGGAAGCAGCCCTCGTGCATTTTGCGTTAATCGCATTCGTCATCGTAGACTCTGACTTCATTCATTCACCTTCGCAGGTGGTTGAGCACAGTCATGTTGGCGTAGGTGTAGTAGAGGTAGTACGAGTAGGGCGGGTTGTCTTCCTCCGTCCAGTTGGCCGGCAGCGGACTGTCAAGATTGAAAATGTGGTGCTCGGGTTTCGACTCGTCGTCCACGCTGTCGAAGCCCACCACCTAGCGACCAGGAAGAGACGCGGCGACAATCAGGAAGCAGACACGACGCAGAATGAGTCACAGGCGGCTTCCTGCCACGGCGCTCACATGCTCCAGGAAGAGGTGCAGCTCGGGGTGACTCTGGGGGTCGATCGTGACTTCAAAGAGAGGCATGAAGATATTCTCCAGCATCTCCTGGAAGTTTCCCAGCTGCTTCTTCGTGTGGTACACGTCACTGGAGCGGAGATAGCGGAACAGCGAGCAAATAGATTTCATCATCTGGGCAGTTTTTGTACTTTAGGATTTCATTTGAATTATAAGTTTATGTTGAGATATCCAATTTAAAAAAAACAACAACTATATAAATTCACTAAATAAGGAGTTTGCGGTGCTTTTTTTTGTAGTCAGTTTTCCTGAGCTGGAATTACTCACAACAGGCGGGGCAACTGAAGCAGCCAGCGGACATTATCGGAGTACACGCGATGCTCAACGGCCCACTGAGCCAGCTTGTCCCATTCGTCCCGAGAGCGACCATAAATGGACAGGCGGAGCTCCGAGTTCTGGTACTTGCTCTCCTCCAAGTCAGCCATCACCTCCTGGACACACGGCGGCAGCAGGAGATACCGATTAGTGACCATGTAGGCAAACGCTCGCACACGAGTGATTTCACACCTTGATTATGCGGCCAAAGTATTTTCCTTCGATGTGGTTGTCAGTCTTGATGAAGATCTCTCGGAGGATGGATTCCCCGATCGGGTTGTATTTGGCATTGAACTTGTCAAAGCGATGGAAAGTGTTACGGTCCTGAAGAGCGGAGACAACCAGTCAAGCTTCATCTGTAGCTAATCCGAATGCAACAAGCAGCGTTCTGCCGCTACGGCTCACCGCATGCATGTCCAGCGTGTCCACGCTCAGGTCGAACGCCGTCAGGTTCATGCTCTCGAACACCTCCTTGAGGGTCTGACCACGGCCGCGCTCCACATGAACTATCTCCTCTGGGTACTTCTTCATGGCGCTCTTGATGAACCTCAGCAGGTGCTTCTGATTCATGCAGGACGACGCATGGATGTGCGTGTCCACCTGGTGTTCGGAGGGAGTAGAGCATGCGAGAGGCTCAGTCGGCTGTTATCCTCTCAGAGAGCGCCGCTTAAACACTTCCAACAACGCGCCGCGCCTTGCCTTCCGGATGTTGTAGAAGTCCCTGTGTGGAACTTTCTTCTGCGCTGCCAACTCCTTCATCTCGTTCAGGAGGACGTGCATCTGGAATTTAGAGCTGAGATACTGGAGGCGGCGGTAGCAGAAAGACTTCCTGTAAACACCATCAATAGTGCATACAGACATAGTTAAGTCACTGAGGTGCAAAGCATTTGCAGAAAGACGGGATCAAAGGGAATGCTCACACTGGTCCATTGATGATAAGCGCCATCATTACATTCATATCTGCAATATATTCCTTCAGATCAGGATATGGCAGGTCCAGCTCGGTGCTTCTGAGACGGAGAGCATCAAAGTCACACTTTTTTGGGTTAACATGTCCGCCTCCAGGCGTAAGAACATACTCATCCATGCGGTTTTTCTCGGTGTAGACATGGACTACTCCATCCACCATCTTGCAGCCATGTCCCGCGTCTGCCGGCATATTCCTGGGGTCCTGATTGTCGTACGGATGCGTTTCAGAAACTGGAGGATGGACGGTGGCGTCTGGGAAATAGGAAATGTCTATTAGCCAAGCAGTAGCATCAATTAAAAATACACATGTTAAAACCACTGCTGGTGCTGGAAAGCATCCTCATATTCATTTGATTTAGATTTCATTTTGGTAAGCTTGGTAAGGTTCACTGAATGTGTTCTCCAAAAACATTAATCATAACAAATCTCTTGTGTTTTTTCAACTGAGTAAAATGTCAGAATAATAAAATATGCCCATGACACCATTCTGTTTACAAATACATAAAGCCAAGATATTTACTTTCCCATTATGTGAAACAAAGCGGAAAATCGTCTCATTTGAGGAACTGAAATGTTTTGATTATATTTGTTTGAGAATGACTCGGCTATACTCACTCATGGCCTTTTCAGCTGCCGTATAATAAAACACACATCATACCCGCATCTCCAGAGGTCTCTGGTATATCATCATAAGGCTGCAGATCCAGAGGCTTCATCCCGAGCTCCTGCAGGGCATGAGCCGTCGTCTTACAGAAGTTCTGCAGAGACCGATTTATGTACTTCTCCCGGATGAATAACGCCTTCACCACACATTTTGCAGCATCTACCAAGTCAATGAAGGGGACCTGGGAGGACGTCAACAGACGGTCAAAGAAATGAATTTAACTGACTGGAATTTAAGATCAAATATCGGATTAAAGACATTAAATGTTCTCACCCCACATTTTTCCTCCCCAGATATCGAGACTCGCTGATACTCCTTGTCCAGTGGCATTTGCCGCTCCTTAAATCCATCATCAACTGTGTCCACACTCACAGGCATAATCGACCTTGAAGGATAAAGATCGGACGGCAAAAAGAGGAGTTTAAGAAAGAGAAAAGTGGAGGGTGGGGTGGTGGACGTCACACAGAGAGAAAAATAAACTGGATCTGGGCTTTAAAAATCTGTTGGAGCATCACAGCTTAGGGTCCGTTTGAAGTAGTAACACCGTGTTTATTTACACACACAAAAACTTTCATTTGTATAGATACTAATAACCTGTCCTCCAATCAGGTTGTAGAAATAGGGATATTAGGCAAGACGTCTCAAAGTGCTGCAGCATGAAGGTATCATGATACACGGTTACACGGTAGTGCACTAATGTTGCAGCAGTACTTGTCATATTTACATTGGATCAAAAAGGGATAAAAACAGAAAGCTAAAACATGAAACGTATTTGTTATGAGCCGGATTTAACTTGACAAACTCGCAGGCGCAGACGGACGAGAGAACTCACTTCAGCGTTTAGACGGAAACGCCAGAATGTTGTTTTATTTTTACCCAAGTCATAAAATGTAACCGGAAATAATAGCAATGCATGCAAGTTAAAGATGTTATAAAGTGTCTGACAAAGACTTTACAGGGAAACAAGCACAATTTTTATGGCATGACAAGCATCAAATGTGATACCAAGGCAACCTGTGAAACCAACACGGAAACACCGTCACAATGATTTAAGGAGAATCAACCGCCGATGTAACGTCAAAGGGTCTGGCAAAAATACCTACGCGAGCCATCTCTGTGGGAATTACTGCATTTATAGCGCTGGTAATGCAATCATCTCTCTGCGTTTAAAAGTGGGAAATAAATGAATTGGACAAAAGGGGAATAATTAAGACGCCACCGATTGGCTGGTGTAGCTGCTACTGAGCAGTCAGGCCAAGCACGCAGTCGATCATGCAGCAGCTACTCTACACAACTGTACAGAACTCCTCGGGGCACGTTAGAAGCTTCCATCCATGTAGAAGAGACGATGGCCTCGCCTACAGCTGCTTTATCCGCCCTGTGGGACACGGGGCGATGCCGGAGCCTATCCCAGCTGACTGCGGGCGGAGAAAGGCGGGGTACACCCTGGATGAGACGCCAACTCATCGTGGGGGTGCATGAAAGACAAACACACACGCTCGCACACCTAAGCTGTATGTTTTTGGAGGTGGGAGGAAGCCGGAGAACCCGGAAAGGACCCACGCAGACACGGGGGGGGAGAACATGCAAACTCTGCATGGAAAGGAATTGAACCCAGAACCTTCTTGCTTTAAGGCAACAGCGCTACCCACTAAGCCACCGTTCTGGCCAGGGAAGTTGTCATCGTTCTCTATGTGCTGATAAGTACAAAGTTCTCCAGAACCATTGTCAGAGTTTATTTCAAAGTTCAAAGTTCTTAAAAACACTGGAAATTGAAAGTATATAGTCCTGATAAACGATAGAATACGGAGGTTAGTAGAAGTTTGGGAGCAAGCCCCCCACACACACACACACACACACACACACACAACGTACAAACCAGAGCAGTTCTCACTCACTCCAAGTCTGGCGTGCTGTCGACTTTCATGAAGTCCTGTTTGGCGCGGAGCAAGATCTCTGGCTCAAGCCTTTGGGCGATGAGCAGCAGCGCAGGAGCAGTGCGGGCAAGGCGGGCAGGAATCAGCGGGTGAGAAGAAATTAAGCACAAACATATGCACAAACACAATTTCTCACAAAAACACGCATTTCACACACTCACAGATCGAGGAGTTCGATGCAAACAGTAAAATATCCCCAAATCAGCACTGGCACACGCTGATTGATCGCCATAGGCTTGCAGGAGCTGAATAGCCAGCAGACTGATCGGCTTAGCGGTGCAGAGATCATCAATATCCTGGCAACTGGTGCAGAACACACAGGCACCAACAGCTGCTCAGACCAGTTAGCTTATCGCTAGGGTTAGTCCAGCAGCAAACTGGCATGTTGGCAGCTGATGAGCACGTGTGTGTGTGTGTGTGTGTGTGCGTGTGCGCTTAAGGAACGATGGCGTTTGAAAGGTGGCTGTGGTTTTCTGAGGTATCCCGACTGACTTTCTGTGCGCCGTTTGATGTTTCTCACTTGATGTCCTGGCTGATTTGTCTCTCGAGGCGATGCCGTCGCTCTTCCAGCTGTTCTATGGGGATGTTCTCCGGGAACTCGTACGGAGCGCTTCGCATTTCGCTCTCTGCCATGCTGAGAGTGAACAGCTCCTGGTACAAACGCAGGTCATTACATTTATGGAATCAAAAACAAAACAAAAAGGCCAGCAGGTCAGTTTACATAAACTTATGATAGCAGACTTCCAGTTTCACAAAAAATATAGAGAGAGTTTCACTTTATTTTTGTACGTGCTTTGATTCAAAGTAAGTGATTGTTCTAGATATTCAAAGTTTTATATATTTCATTAACAAAATAAAAATCTTAAAGCTCATTTTGGAAAATGTATAAAATCTGCAAGCTCCTGGAAATTATTGTCCAAGCAGTGACCGTTGAAGTACTTTAAAGATGTTGTTTGGTTAACTTCTGAACAGTTTTCAGTTTCCCCAACATGCATTTCAAACAAATATCAAACAAATATTACTCAAAACTGTTGAATATCGGGAAACTTGCTGCACGGTTGCTAATCAATAGCACACGTAATTTTGGATTATTTAAAGTCACCCCACATAGAAGAATATGATAATGAACAGGAAACATCATCCATCTGGCTTGAATGTTTTACCTCAGCAATCTCTTTGTACTTTTCTTCCATTGATGTACGCAGATCAATCGGGCAGTGGTTGATAGACACGGGCGTCCCTGGAAGGGATCTTTGGGGCTTAAGGGGTTTGCAACCAGATGCTCCAAACAGATCTGTAGAGAGAGACGCAGACAGAGTTACGTCTGGCTGAAATAAAGACGCAACAGGCCGCAAAGCATGAAAGCATTAGAACGGAAAAATAAAAGAATCTTTTCCTGTGCTCGTCGGGCCACGCCGCTGTGATCTGTTGTGACTGGACCCTCCTGCAGAAAGTCGCTTTAGTGTCGACTAGTGCAATACTATCCCTCACTAATCATCATGTTCATAGTTAGTCAGCATAAAGAACAAGCATGAATCCTCATACCGCCACCCAATATACATTTTCATATTGTATAAAACTAACAATTTTGACTTTGCGATGACTATAATTTTGTGTTTTGCTAAGCAAAGGTTGCAACATGTGCTGGTTAGAGTGGAAACTCGCATGATTGTGGAAACCACAAGTTTGCCTCCGATTTACAGCTCCATGTGGCCGTCTAGTCTGCAGGCCTCGAGATGAATGCGAGGACAATTTTAATGCCGTTAAATAAAAGGAACTGTAAATTCAAACAGCAAATGTAAATCACTCAACTAAAAATGTCACACTCCATAGCTGATATCCATGTCCACAATGTCCACAACCAAAGACAAGGCAATGAATTGACCCGCATAAACATGAGACTCTGGCGGCAGCAGCTTTGTGCTGAGGACATCCAGAGACAGAGCCCGTCTTCATGGACACAGCTGCGTAAACTGCACCACTACACACACACACACACACACACACACGAGAATGACAGAGGGGCTTCCCTACTGCAGACCTGCTGGAAACCGATGGAGGCCGATCTCCTCAATAAACACAATGGAGGAAAAACAGAAAGGACAGATCTACAGGCTCTTGTTTACCGTCTGAACCAGCCACGCATTTAAGAGAAAGAACTGTAATTTAAACAGTACCACGGTTTACATAATTAGTCCATGGCTTTGGGAGTGGTGTTTGCGGCCTTCTATACTGGCGTCTGGCCCGCAACCATCGGCCATCTGCATCCAAGGACGTGGAGTTAGAACTAAACCGAGGATAAAGCTCCTCCCTATAGCAACAGGGCACGACACGGTGAAGCGTTTCAACAATGCAGGCAAGTTGAACTATCAGGAGTTAGAGCAGCGACCACGATCTTCACGTATGTTTGAGGTCAGGCTGGCAAATACCATAAATGGGAGTTTTTACAAAGTTCAAACATGAGCAAAAGAAGCAATTCAAAAAATGCGAAGGATTGCATTACCGGCAATTAGATTTTAAATCATGCTAATAGTATGAAGGAAACAAACTAAATCCTCACAAATGTATAAAAGTCTTAAACATACCACATGAACTTATGTCTGCCTGATCAGTTCATTAGATTAAAGCACTTTAAGGACCGGCCCCATTTCACACGGACATTTCACGGTCCACTCTTAATCCAGCACTCAATCCAAACTCTATTTATCTCATGGTTACAAGGGGTGGGGGCGCTTGAACATTAATGTGGCTCGATGTGAGACAAGCACCCCCCCCCACCCCATTTCCTCTTTGGGGGTAGTTTATCTGTGTTTTGGACGCAGGCAGCTTCCCCTCAAACACGTATGCGCGTGTGTCTTATTTTAGAACGACACGCCCGTCATGCTGTCATCGTGAGTTCCTATCTCTGCCCGGTGAGCAACATTGACAAAGCTCTCATCTCAGCTTTCTCTCACATCCCTGTGACCGGAGCGCGATGCCCTTCTAGTTCACATACTGAGAGCTGCTGGACGAGCCATTTGCTGTGAGGACGGATGCTACGCTGTCCAGAAAATCAATGACATTCAGCTGCCACTGAATACGAGATCGCTGGCACTAACCAATGCTTGTTTACCATTTTAAATTAAGTATAACCAAATATAAACTCATGAAATAAGAGACTTTGTTCTGCCTTTGAGGCAAGCCAGACAGCCCCCACGTTGGGGTTCCGTCTCCGGGGGGGGGGTCCAAGCTGGCCAGGAGCCGAGGAGGTTCTGGAAGTCAAATATCACAATGTGACACATGATAATGAACAGTGTGTTCAAACCGTCTGAAAAGACTTTTAAAATACTGCCGAGCCCCATCTCTTGATAAACAGCTGACCTTAGGTGAGCAAATGCATTATTCACACAAACACACACGAGCACAATCGGTTTGTGTGTGTCGTTGCTGAATCACAAGAATAAAGGATGCCAGCTTAAATCTGAGTGATATTAAGTTGTGCTAACAGAAACAGCAGCGAGCACAGAGGCGCGGCCGCCGTTCCGCCGGCATTGTGGTTCCAGTGCTTTGGCACATTTGTTTTTCCGATAAAGAGGCAGAGCGACGGCACGCGCTTCAGATGTTCCTTAGCAACCGCAGATGAGACTACATCAGGTCATCTCAAAAACATATTACCGGTACCAATATTCAGATGGCAGGATGGATGGAGAGAAATATGGGAAGTAAAATCTAAATGTTAAAAATATTTAAAGCAAAAAAAAAAAAAAAAATACTAACTGTAAAAGTACTTTATAAACAGATGAGAAATCATTTTCTTTAATAATAATATATAAATAAAAATGCTCAAAAGGCCCGGTGCAGAAGAGAATAAATTTCATCGTTTGCATAAAAGGCTGTAAACACCCTTGGAGTGAATTCTCATACACGACATACAAAAACATTTTTTTTTCATCCTAAGCAGCAGCAGGCTCACCATGACGGGACTTTATCGTAGGACTGGGACCGGAACAAGCTATGCCCGAGCGCACAAAAATAGGGAGGATGCAATTCTGAAGAGAACATTTCTTGACCTTGGTGTCAGCTTCCTGATTTACTGTGCCATGTAGCACTTACCTTGTTTCCTTGAGCACTATCACAAAAATCTATGCGATGAACCCAGCTGGCATTACTGCTGCATCACACTTCCTCAAACTGCCTCCTGCTCACTTGCAGACGTATTCCTGCACCCAGAGACCGTTCAAGAGCGTCTCAGCCGGGTCTCTATTTTGAAGTGATAAATGTCATGAATCACAAAGAACTGCTGAAACTTGTAGTCAGAGATAATTCACCCTAGCGGGCTGTAGAGTGTACACGCCGCTGCAGGGGTTACACTACCTCTCTCTCCCTGCCTCCGTCCTGTTCCACAGTCCCCGTCACGGCTGAAGTGGCCTCGTCTGAGCTCCTACGGGATGCTGGGACATGTAACTAGGCCTGGGACAGCCGATACACCCTCCCTCCCCCCCCGAGAGAACGGCAGCAAAGACAGATGAGAGAGAAACAGAAGGTACTTCCTCTCCTGAACACCGTTCCGATATCAGAATCACACACGCTCCTCTTCTCCTTCCTCCGGGTCTCCCGTTGGTACCGCCACCAGCTCGAGCGTGACAGCGAAGCAGTAGATTCCCTTTCCCTCGGATTCTCGCTCTGCCCGCCGCCTCTACCTCTCAGCTGCTTCCTGGATTGCACTGGCGGTCTGTCCATGAACAGCACAGCCTCCAAGCTCCCGGATTTAAATACTCAGTTGGAGCATACCACGTGGCAAAACAGAGGAGGGGCTGCAGAGATCCCCTCCAGCCTCTATTGTGCAGTAAGATGGAAGAGGCCCTGCGTCTTTGGCCACTCCCACTTCCTCTGTACGCACCTCCTCTTATTCATGACGCTCCTCTCCATTCACCTCCTGCTGGTCCCCGTGTAAACCTTGATATTTTATTACGATTTAATTATACAAAAGCATATACAAGTTATTTCTCACTCTATGAATGTCTTGCTGGCATCATATAATAGTGTTTTAATGAATGCCTGTTAATCTGCATGCCGTCGCCGAGGGTGCGTTTCATCGATGCTTCCTCGCCAGGTTTCTGACGCTGGAATATTAAACACTGGATAAACAAAGAGACTTTATGTTCCATCTTTTGACGTTTAGATTTAATGCCTGGAGTACGAGTGTGTGTGTTGACTGTTGCCAAGTGAGCTCATTTGCGTGCTGCTTTTCGTGCTACTTTTTCTACTCACATGACGAAGGGAGGTTACTTCCGCCATCCCCACCCCCACATGACTGCTTTACGCCACAAGGAAGGCCTGTTTGCTATGTTTCACAGTAAACAACACATCCAGCACACCTATATTTACGTTCCATTTTTAAAGCAACAAACAGGGCAAAGATGCTCATGGAATTTTCCAGATGACGTCACAGAAACCCACAAAAGCATCAGTGTGAAAGGCACACAAAAGGCAGACAACCTCTGGAGGCATCCTCATTTGTGTGTGTTACCGTCACATACAGCTGAAACTAATGCCAAGGCATCAATGCAGCATAAAAAGGAGACAAAAAAAACACTACAAAGTACTACTACAAGTATCAATCAAATACGGTAAGTCTAAGATGCTACATTACCCAGCTCGGACCATGAACCGTGTCTTTAAGTTAAGTCAAAAAGCAATGTGAAGATGCCTCCATGAGATTTCAACACAAGGCAAACATTACCTGATCCACAGTACAATTATACTCATGCTAATATCACTTGCATACTAAAATGTTCAAAACCATTTTAAAAGGAAGTGTTCAGGTTTAACCAGCTCAACCAGCAACATCATTAATGTTTGTGCAACTTATTTGACAAGTGATGAGAAATTAAAAACGAAAGAAGATTAGCTATCGTTTCTCTGACTACCAGATTAGGCCGCTTCAACTTTAGGAAAACAGATAATTCTAAAAATCCTGAGGTGGCTGTGGGAGTGAGCCAATCAGTTACATGAATGCTCCTGGGTAATCATTACGTTTGAGTAGTATTGAGAGGAACAACACAGACAAGCCATTAACAGTTGATTTCAATTGATCGTTTGCTGTTCAGAAATCCGTCCACGTTCACAATCAAAATGCTAAAAGTTACCGTTTTGAAACACCAGAGATTCGCTTTCTAGATTGCTGGAAAACCAAATACTAAAGATATGAAACAGCTAAAACAGGGGAGTGAAGGTGAAGCACAGAAACAAACCGGGCTGATGAGCATCTTGTGTAAATGCTAATTGGGAGCTAAAAAGAACCAAATTTTCATTTTCTTATTGTCCTGGTATTAGTTTTTATTTTCTCATTTCTCAGAAGCATTCCGAATCTTGCAAACAAATTACCACAAGAATAAAACAGGACAGGGATTCCAAACTCGACACTCCCGGCTTCCCAGGGTTCAGAATGATGACGCACGTCTCAAAATAATAAATCCCACCTGCAGCTCATCACACACACACACGGCCTTAATAAACACATTGACAAACTGCAGTTACACACTTTAATCATCTGTGATTATCCTGAATACCATGCAGAGGACCGGCGTGTCGTGTCATTCGGCGCTGACAGCATGTAGGGCGCTACAGTGAGCGCCTCCTGGGGGCTGGGAAGGCAACATCCCATTCCTGAGACTTATGGCTGCATCAGGGTTCAAAGGCAGAGGCATTAGAAAGAGCTTCCCTTCACTTGCTTAGGATTAAAGCCAAATGGTCTTTCTAGGAACCTGGATATGGACTCACACACACACACACACACACACACCTCAATTACGCTCGCTATTTTAGGAAGACAGTTGAGCGCTACCATTTTTGTGTCTTTTGTTTTACAGAGCTGCAATGAGTCGCTACCAAAACTGACCAAAAGGCCGACTATCATTTTAAATCAAAGTTTACGCTCTTCTACCCCGCTGTGTGCTTAAGTCACCGTTTGCTCATGCCATATTGAAATAGCTGCATCGTAGATTACATTTGATAATATTTGAAAAGCTGGGAGTCGTGCCTAATGAGCATTTCTAAATAAAAAGTAGTGACTAAAAGGCTCAACCGATCACCGAAAACTGCTGCTCCTCAACAAAATGCATGATGAGTGGGGGGGGGGGGGGGTATGGATACGGAGCGGTGTGCAGACAATCCACTGGCTCAGGTCAAAGGACAATGAAAGTCAGTCAGGGGACTAAACATCAGCTGCCACTGGAAAACGGATCCTCACGAAGAGACAGGCTAAGAGCAGCTAAAGACCGATAGCTTAACTGTGCCGCTGCTGTGAAACACAAGCCATCCTGGCCATGTGCATGAGCACCAACCGTCCGCCTGCAGACCACCTCAGAGAGATACGCCGTTTGCAGCGCTATGATATTGTGTCGGCGTGTATTTATGTGGAGAGGAGGAACGCAGGAGAACACGCTGCGGGTCCGATGGTCATCTCCATCCCAGAACTGGCAGCCACACCTCGCAGTGTCATTGATCACAAATCCAAAGTCATTTTTTTACCTGAACTGACACTCTTCCTCCAATTGCTGGGAAGAAACGGAGCTATTCATAGAAGTCCTGGAGCATTCCTCACATACACATTGGGGAACAGGCCGTCCTTTATGCCCGAGTGCAGAAAGGCACAAGACCTTGGGCGTTTGTTTAAAACCACAAACCACTTCTGTTCCACCAACTCCCTCTGGTGGTAGAACCCGAACCCGTGTTCTATAACACGCTAGAGAAATGCAATTCATCAGAAAATGTTCTGTATATTCACATATTTAAATCAGAATAAAAAGTCTCCACAGACCCAAGTTGAAGTCGCAATGTTCCACGACACAAAATCATTCTTGCCATACCTTGTGGTTGCTCTCCCTCCTGGTTGTGATCAGAGTGTCACACTTAATCCTGTTAAACTGGTCACTGAGGTATGGCTAGTCTTTCAGTAGCATAGGCAAGAACTAGCACCGACACCTTTACAGGAATAGGTACGGGGTTTGCGGGGTCACGCGTTTCTGTCCACTGCAGGGACGGAGAGTGCTTGTAGCTAGAGGCGGGCCGGCTCTGGGCTCGTCAGTGGGGGGAGGTTGAAGTCCAAAGGGTAGCACAAATGTGCCGCAGAGGACAACATTGCAACAATGGCTCAGCATGTTGCGAGACAAAGAACACACAAGAAAGAAGACAGGCGTCCAACAGGCATGGAAGGATGGGAAAGATATCAATCTGTATAAGTGAACAGCACAGTGAGCGCAGACCGCCATTGCTCAGATTCCACGTTGTGTCATTGCAACGAAAATCAAGAGCTTTATAGTTAACTATTTCAGCACGGCAATTTTTCCATGAAGCTGATCAATTGAAAACGCAAGATCCAGAATATTACACGGATCCAGATCGGACCTTGACATGTGGTAGAGTAAGGGGATGTCCATGTCCAATCATTGTAGACATTATCAATGAGATAAGGGGCGAGGACCTCATAACTGCCTCCGCCGAGACGGAGGTTATGCGATCGCCGCCGTTTGTCCGTCTGTCTGTCTGTCAACAACATAATTCAGGTCAAGTTACTGCCGGATTCTGTTGAGATTCTCAGGAAATGTTGGGAATCTTACCAGGAACAGATGATTACATTTTGGTGATGATCCAGAAGAGATCCTGGATTATGGATCAGCTTGAAATTTTCGGCAACATTGCAATTAATGGAGCTTCAATATTTGTTCCTCAATATCTCGGTTGATTATTGACCGATGTTTACGGGATTTGACACAGTCATGTAGGGGGGGGGGGGGGGGGGCGGCTCTATCTCAGAATGACGTTAGGAAAAAACATTAAAAAGAAATGTAATTGAAAACTACATTTACAGATTTAAGAATCAGTTAAAAATACGCATCAACACCGATTCACCTTTACTTTTCATGGTTGGTGTATAAAGATAACAAGAACAATTTAGAACCTTTTGATGATGATCCAGATCACCATGTGGACGGTGTAAATCTAATTAGGTTGGGAATGAGCTGCTCGGCGGAGGTCTGTGCTCTCTGAGCTCTATTTTGCAACTCTGGACACAGAATATGCTCCAGATCACCACCGAAATCTGATTGATTGTTCCTTGGCTAATACTGTACCTCAAATCAAATCAAATCAAATCACAGCGAAATGAGCTGGCAAGTGGAATTCCCTCTCCAGGCCTCCAGAGGATGTTTAACAACCACCATCTATCTCCGACCGCGTCACACAGCCTTGGCTGCAAAGGCAGGCCGTTACACACAGTATTCCATGTGAGCCAATCAATGTCCAGTGGGCGGGGACGGCCTGCAGCGAGAGTCGGCTCCCTGCAGTTGAGGAGAGTGACTGAACGATCAATGCTTCCACCGGCACACGAACAGCAACACTAACATAAGAGAGACGCTCCAAACGCGCACGAGTGGAAGATACAAGAATCGATTTGCCTGTAAACTCAACGTCTTAGACTTTAAAGGGCAGCAGTGCTCTCTGACGTGTTGCTACACAAACAGGAATCCAGTTCACAGCGATGGGACCAGCAGCAGCTGCAGCAACAGCAGATCGTTCTGTGGCACTAATCGGACACGAAGAATGTCAACAGACCGGCGTGTTGAGACGGAGGCTCGATAATGAGTAACCTGCATGTGGCGCCGATAATGGACTGGGAGCAGGACGACTCGGATGAATGCACGGATGGAGAGGGGGGGGGGGGGGGGGCTCAGAGTTATTCATTGCTGCAGCAAAGACAAGCTCTCTCAGCAAATACAGCTCCGTGCGCGACAACACGATGCAGCTGGAGACGTACGGCGGCGTCACGCCAAACGCTCGCCACTTGGCTGCGCTACGGCGCGCTGGGGACGTTAGCTCAGCCACGTTTAACTGGTCCACGGATAATTTGCTGGTCGAGGTCCTCCCAGTCGGAGACCAGTGAGCATCGACTCCAGTGGTAATCACCAACGCCAAGTTTTTTTTTCCGCCTGTGTGTAAACTCACTGTAACACTAATTCATTCACTACTATATCGCAGGTGTGTTATAATATCAACGTCATTCCCAGACTAGAACTTGAGATTTAGCTGCTCAGCCAAAATGTTTTGAGACAGCATTTTCAAAATATTTGGTTGCAATCCATCCAACTTTGATTGAAGTAACTAGAAAGTCAATGCCATTAAAGCAAGATAAAATATACGCGAGACAGTTCACTACAAAGTTATTCTGTCTGGAGAGTCAAAGGAGGAATGCAATTTAACTTTAAATAAAAAGGCAATAATAGACGCCAACTATGTGCCTGCTCCTCAAACGGGCTGGCGAAGCCGTGAATCCAATTTACGATGGGAATGAGCTGCTTCAATCAAAGCTTCATACAAATGAAACCGTAAACGGAAACAACAAAAAGACAGCAGCCGACCACAGCTGAGGTTGTCCCCCCTTCCCGGGACGCAGCAGATGCTGCTGCCCCAGGAATCTGCATGATTTTATCTCCACGCTAACGTAGCCAGCTGAGAGTTTGTTCATTCTGAGCACGGGCCCCCGCTGCGCACACACTCACCGGGGCTGGTGGTGCTCTGCAGGCTCCCTCGCTTACAAAATTGGGATTTAGGTTTCCCTTGTCCACCGTTGTTAGAGGAGGAGGAAGACGATGACATCTTGCTGCCTGTGCTCCCGTTACGTCCGGAGCAGAGTGAGTCAGGGCTCCGCAGTGGCCGAGAGAGAGAGAGAGAGAGAGAGAGAGGAGCACACGCTCCAATGCTGGAGCTGCGTCTCACGGTGGGGCAGCGAGGCGGCAGCACCCGTACGGAGCCAGGAGAAGTTCCCCCGCAGAGTTCGCTCCTCCTCGCAGCCCGCAGCCGGGCAGCAGGCCAGCTGATATGCAATCTGAGGGTTACCCTGCTCAGGTTCGGGGCCCATTCTCCCTGGTTGCTAGGGCAACCAGGGAATGAACCTCCTGTAGCCGATTCGGAGAGAAAGAGCCACCGAGGAGGGCATAACAGCTAGCAAGCCTAGCGTACAATCGCCAGCTTAGTGCCAAGGTGAGTGAAGGTCAAAAGGTTTTCCCACTTGTCCAAAATATAACAACATACTACACCAGACATAATGAAGAAAAGTATTCAAGTAAAAACAAAAAAATAAGCTCCAGATGACAGAAAAGTCGAAGAAGACAGAATCCCGTCCCAGAGTAGGAGTACCAAACGCCGTCTGTGTGATGAACACACCCACAACCGTCTCCGCTGGAAAACTCTGAAGACGGAAAGCCGGAAAAAAAACACGCCCGCCTGGCATGAAGTATTATAAATAGTGGCAACCAGTGGCTTGAGAGAGCCAGTACTGCGAGCTGTGACGAGTCCACGCACGACGTACTGTTCAGAGCAATGAGACAGGAAATAAAAATCATTTTATCTTGTAAAACATGCATTAAATTCACAGTCATAAAGGGTCTGATATGCACCATCATGCAGAATGTCTTCCGGATCTGACTAAGTCAGAGGTTAACGTCAAACCCTGTTTGCGAGGGTTGCTATGGTAACTTGCTGCAGGTTGATTTCTGCCCCTGCACAGCTGGGGAGGCATCGTTGAACTGAACACCTGTTACACATCTCACCCGATCAGCTCCTGTTTTCTCTCCCGTTCTAGCGTTAATGCCTGAGGAAACAGACCCAGCTGAAATCGGGGTCCATTTTCCCAACAAAATTACTTTGTTTTTGAACACTTTCATTAACATCTCTGTGATTACCTCCACAAATGAGGTTCTGGTTTTACTGGCCTTTACACCAAGACACTGTGGAATTAGTGCTAGAATTAGATTTGCATCTTCAAAAGCTCTGGATCTATAAATCCAGAAGAATCCAACGTTACTGAAAGTGACACTTTCGGTGAATAACTTCTAAACAAACATTTGAGAACTGGATCCAATTCTTAAATGTTTGTTTTCATGGTTAAGGAACCATTTTATTTTTTTATTTATATTGTTATCTTTGAAAATCACAATATAGCTCCCGATACTGAGGTCTGCTTTTCTAGTCTGGTGTATTTCCATCACTTGCACTGAAGCCAGAGCTATAACAAGCGAAGATCCCCATCTAGTGGCGTAAAAGTGTCATGCATTAACACAAAAACACACTTTACATCACCAAATACATCACTGCTGTCGTGTTTTCAGCATCCTGATTCTATGAGATCCTGGTAGCGTTTTATCTGGTAACAATTAACCAGATTAACCCAGAGGTCTCTCAGCCATCTTGTTCTTCCAGGTCAGCACTTTTTGTACATTTTGAAACTTTTTGCCACGATCAGGCCTCAACATGAAAGTAGCTTCTTATTTAAACCATTATTGCATAATTTCTTTGTTGCTGATTTAAATATGAAATGCTCAATATTACAGTTTATCAATAATAAGCTTAACAAACGTGGGTTTAAACGCGGTTTGTGCGTCCAACAGTGTGCAGTATTTAACACGTGACAATAACACCCACGCGCCATAACTTTGATGACGTCAGCCTCCACGCTACGTCATTGTTCCTCACTAAAGGGGTGCGCATGTTCAGTATTTATGTCGCCCAACCTTTCCGCGACTGACATTTTAAGCGCCTGTGAATGGTCATCGATTGATTGGTTAATTGATTTGCTGGCTTACCGGCTGACATCGTCGGTGTCCACGGGAGAGCAGTTAAGCGAGGACAGGAAGACACTGGGGACAAAGAGACGGGACAGACTTTAGCGATAACTACCGGTAGTTTAATGTCTGAGTCCCGGCTAAAATGTACCAGCGGCAGCCAGCGCGTTTACCGTCACGTACCGCCGTCTGGGGGGACACCCGGTAACGATAGTTCCGTTCCGGGATGGAACCAGATGTTTTCTACAAGTGGACGCTTTTCCGCCTGATAAGGCTGAAGCCCCGCCCCGCCCCCACCCTCGTTTGCGCGTGTTGGATATCGATTATATCAGGCTCGGTCATTCTCACAGTTGCAATCCAACATTATTATAACTGTGTTTTGCGTGTTTTCATTCTTTTCCTGGTGTTGGGGTAATTTTCACTTTTACATTTAGGTGAATTAAGAATAGTTTAAATAGAAAATATTTAGTGCTTTCTTTATATGAGGCCCTAAAATATATATATATAATTTTTTTTTTAATATTTGTGGAAGACCTGTGGGAATATTGTGAATCTATGAACATATTTGAATAGATAGTAATTTTGACATTTGAAAATTGTCAAATGTCGAAATTTGGCAAAGTTATCTTGGATATATGCAAATCAACTATTGTTATGCCTTTACCAGAACAGTTTTTTTTTTTTAATGAGGCAGATGATGTTGGGGTTATTCCCATACCCTTATCTGTACTGTGACATTCAGTCGGTGGAATTACAAGAATGCACACAAAATACAAACATAGAAACTCTTTATTCAAACAGTATCTCACACTTCACCTTTAGCCATATTGGTTTCTAAGCACATTAGTATCATTGCTGTATCTTGGAAGTTAATCATTTATTGTACTCACAACATTAAAAAATAAATTATAATATTTCTGAACAAGAGTTTTTTTTTTTTTAACAAACATTCAACCTCATTCACAGTCTGAGATATTTCAAGTGATGAAAATAAACGATCAAGCTCCACAACTCTTTGTTTGGGTTGGCATCGTCACTCAGAAACAACCTTTGAAAAAAGTATCTTAAAAACCCTGTACTCACATTATGTGGAAATAATCTGTCCACATACAGTTTATCAGACCTATTCTGAGCAGTTTGCTATAAAACATTACATCATGTCATTAAAGTCAAGATTTTTTTTTTCAAGTTTCTTTAACCACATTTCTGGTCTAATTTTCATATGCTAGACTAGGGAGGAATCATTCCTGACGTCTCCAGTACTGTGGGGTTTTTTTTTCCTGCATGATGTAAAAACCTATAAAAGCAGACAACTCAGAAAATCAAAATCCATTTGCCTGCTAGGACGAGAGCATCTTGAAACACAGGAGGCAGTTCCTGCATACCTGTCAGAACATTTGAAAAGAAAAATCATAAAAAGTACTGAAACTAAAAGTGGGTGTGTTGAGTGCTATACACAACCCACAACATATACATTTACACTAGAAACTAAACATATAAAGTTACATACAAATACACATACACATTAAACAAATGTAACAGAATCATATTTGATGCAAAAAGCAGAACATCAAGAGAAATACTGCATTTTATATCTATCTATAGATATAGATCTATATCCAACACTGATTGAGAACACCACCTGGCAGAAAGATGGTCATGGTGACCTCTGGAGTCGACCTAAACTTAGTCATTACAGAATAAATCAATGAATAATAGATTAACTATTATCACTGTGGCGTTAGCAATGATGAAAGCTCAACTACAAAAGTGACAGCAGTGCTTTTCCCTCGAAGGATCCCCAAAGACTCGCCACAACGTTGTTTTATTGCTGTCTTGTTTCACATGACTTGTAGCAATTTACAAAACTCTGTTCAAAAATAATTACTTTACCAGAAATCTCAAAAGTGATTTGGAAATTACAAATACAGTATTATTTGGTATATGTGGAACTGTTTCAATTCAATAACAGTTCATTATATAAAATAATGAAGTAATTTACGAGAGGAGAAGGGGGGGGGTGAAATATTTCAGAAAGTATTCCCAAATTTGATATCAAAAGAGAAAACATTCAATGCTGAAATTGATTATCTTATATTTATTGAGTAAAACACGTAATTAATGTTCTTGTGAGCCTCGTCAACTGTGTTTCAAAAAGGCTTTAACATGTCACATCGCTTTGAATTCGCTGAGTCATTATCTGTACGGCGCTGAGAGGTTGGGTGGAATGTTTTAAAATCTAGCAGCAATTTCCCTGTTCGCAAAACAACAGTTTGAAATCTCAGACAACTGCATGTGATCTTATCATTGAGACAGTTTGGGGATGAAAGTGCAATGATTTGACGGAACAAGTCATTCCAACCAACTGTGAGAAGGTTTTCAGTAGAAATAGGGAAACGTGTTTTCACAGAAATCACTCCTGGAGGTGTGCGTCTGAAATAAAGCTGCTAAAACCTATTTTTCTGTGTATACATGGTTGTTTTTTGCATTTTCACTCTCAATAAACTCTGGTGTCTCCTCTGCAATTTGTCCAGGGATCCGGAAATCAATTGGCATGGGCTCCACCGGTTCCGGTGGTGAGGGCTGAGCCGCTGGGCGGCCGGTCGCCCCTTTAGGACTGGAGGTGCTGTGAGAGATTTGAGGATCCAGGTTGCAGCCAGTTCCCTGAAGAAACTGGAGGAAATTCTCCTCGATGGATCCTTCACGGCTGGGCAGTCTGTCCTCCACCTCAACCCCCGCGCGACCAAACAGGCGAGGCAGATGCTTTCCCAACTCCTCCCGGATCTGTCTGTTGAGGCAGCCGTAGAAGAAGGGATTGGAGGTGAAGCAAAAGTAGCCAATCCAGGTGACCACCTCCTCCAGAGAGGCCAACGTGGCTGGAGGACTGGCAGCCAGTGCAGAATACAGGTGGAATGAAAAGTAGGGCAGCCAGCAACAAAGGAATTGCCCGCCTACTGCTGCCAACACTGCTGCGGCCTTTCCTCCTCCAGAAGGGCGCCGTGGCGTCGCTCTCTCCATCCCAGTTCCCGTCCCGGAGCTGGTGACCATCGTGGAGCGGCTGCTGAGGGATTCGGATCGCTGGCGACGAGGCGTGTCCATCCAGGTGGGCAACGGCCCATGGTGCATTGCTGCTACTCGAGCAACTTTGAACATGTTGCAGTACACGACAAGAATGACCAAAAGCGGACACAAGAAATACACCAGTGTAAACAGGATCATAAAGGCCAAGCGGTTTGACCCTCCGCCCGTCCAATGAAGAGAGCATCGCCTGTGACCCTGAGGAGGGGGAGAAGGCACTGCCCCGCCTCCGGCCCCCCCAGCCTCGGAACCTTCTAGAAGAGGAGGCTTTCCACTTTGAAGGAACCAAGCAAGCAGTGGCAGAGCAGACATGGCCAAGGCTTTGAGCCATATCCCGACCAGCACGGACGCCACAAGGCCAACAGTCATCTTTACTTCGTAGCGCATCGGGTGGATGATGTAATAATATCGCTCCACGTTGATCACGGCGATGGAGAGGATAGCAGCGCTAACCAGGCACACACTGAGAAAGAGGTAGCTCCGGCACAGGGCCTCCCCGAAGAAGGCCCGGCCCGAGAGCATGCCGAGGGGCATCAGCACCAGGGCTGCCACAAGGTCGACCACGCACAGGTGGAAGACGAAGGCAAACTTGTGCAGCTGCGGGGATTTGGCAATGACCGCCATGACAGCGAGATTACCAACCACAGCCAGCAGATCCATAAGCAGCATGGCCAGCAGGGCTACAGAGTGGGACAGAGCCCAGCCCCCGGGCAGAGGCGAGGCAGACGTGTTGGGCATGAGCTGGGAAGGTGGGTTGGAGGAGTTCCACATCGGTTCCATTGACGGTCGGTATGAAGTAGGCAGACAGGATCAGCTACAGGCCCATCACCCATCATTCAAAGCCAGGAAGTTACGGTCAGAAAGCAGGGTCGGGAGAGAGGCCGTGCAGTGGAGGATGTTGCTGCGATCGCCAGGAGATTTAGGTTTTATGAATCCCATCCATTTACACAGTTTTCACATTGTCATAAGTTGCAACCCACCCTAAAAAAAAAGAGAGAGAGAAAGAAAGATGAGGCACTTTGTGTGTGTGTGTGTGTGTGTGTGTGCGTGTGTGTTCACCTGAGTTTGCATGTTTTCTGGGTGATAGAAATGAATCCTCGCACCAAGATGTTTGTGCCGAGTTTCATGTTCGCCCCAGCTGTATATATTCTATAATGCAATGTTACTAAAACAATGTTATACAGTTCAGGCCTTAAACCAGTCAGCCCAGTTAAGTGGACATTATTCTGTGAAGTACTTTTGACATATTGCTGAGACAAAAGACTAAACCGATGTCAAGCATCCTAAACCATCGCGTACGAGGCTAATGCAACATCTCATAAAAATGCAGGCAAATCATGATGTTCAAAGAACATTATTATGATCATAAAACCATACATTAAGGTTCTTGACCTATCTGGGTCACCTTAGTTTACTGATATCGCAGTAAAAGCCCGATACAAATGTCTCCTTATTTCTACAGGTGATCAATATTTTTCATGCATGAATCCTGCAATAGCCAAATGCATGCTAATTCATTGGTCGCAGAGGATGTCCATGCATCCTACATCCTAGCTAACACATACAATAAACAGACATAAGTGACTAGCTATATGTATGTGTAAGAACCTGGAAATCCAGCTGTTGCCACCCTGACAAAAGTATGGGATGTTCTGTCTCCTGTCTACAGGGAAGACATGAGGAGCAAGCAAACAAACAAACAGACAAACAAACAGACAAACGGACCCAATTGCAATACCCTCGCCTCCCCTTCGGCGAGGGTAATTAGTTAAAAAAGGAAGAAGAGCTCTAAACTCCCTCATCACTTGTGAGTGACATCTCTAAATGCCACATTGGGGTACTCCCAAGTCAGGTTCCCTTCTGCCTGGTCTATTCCAACATTCCTACCTATACTCACGTATATATTAATCATGAATACTTTACACCCACTGCATGGAAGCAAGGACCACATGCTAGGTATCACGGTACAGTTGAATTAGATATGCCGGCGCTTCTCAGCTGCACATCAGCAGATGAGAAGAAGAGGGTGAGAAAATGTGGCGAGAGTCACAACGCGAAAGGGAAAAGCAGCAGAGAAAGAGGAGAAGACGGAGGGAATGCTGTACCTGGATCAGAGTGCTTCCTGCTGCTGCTTTGGTCTCTAGGGATGAGAACCTGCTGGAGCTCCCACTGCTGATGTACACAGTGGACGTCAGTCACGTAAAAGATGTTGATGTGCGTCCTACACGAAGCCCGTCTCTCTCCTCAGCCCTGATCTTTGTCCTGCCTCCCTCCCCGGGTGGCTTCAGCGGTAGAAGCTGACATGTCTCCTGAAGCGATGCTGATGTATGTGCTTATAAAAAGGCACCGGCTCACTCCCTACATTCCCCTCCACTCACACACAGTGACTGCAGAGATGGAGCAGGAGGCAGCAGGAACAGGACCAGAGTTCCTCCCGCCACAGGGTCCTAGTGTCCTCGCACAGTGTTCAACATTTCCCTCTCTGAATAATATGGAAGTAGGGAAGTGCCATTCCTCAGACCGAGGCCATGTGAGGGATGACATATGCATCGAATGCACTTTGTAAACATGATCATACTGCACATGTGATCTTGTGATGCAATGTGATGCAAGCCTGCTAATATGAGCAGGTTTGCATGTCGGTGAGAGCCTGATAGAGCTGCCGCAGGACAATTAGTTTGCTCATTTTAACTTGCTTCTCTTTTTAGTGTGTGATGTGGTAATGTTATTCAGACCAAATGTTTTTTTTAGCCCCATATAGCCCGGAGGATCTGGCAAAGCTGTTTGTTTCATCATACTTTCTGCTATTCAGGCTGCAGAGAAACTAGCATGACATTTATTCTTATGTTACACATGCAAATACTTTAATCCTTACGACCTCCAAGTGACCTCCGTATGCTTGCTCCTAAACTAGGAATGAGCACAAGGATTCCTGATACTCATGTCTAACACATTATGTCATCCTCCTTTCACAGTTTATTTGTTGTTGTTTTTCTGAGTAATGATTCAGGTAGTAATCTCATGGATTAAAGTGTCCTCCAGTACAAGATTTACTGAGGCAGCAAGACATTGATTAGGCCAGACCTTAGCCTCCACCATATCAGCTTCTCAAGATGGGGCTCCTGTTGCCACGGCAATCTTGTTCATATACAGTCCATCTCATTGCTCTCATGACAGAAGACAATGAAATCCAGGCTACTCTAATGAAGGCGTGGAGCGTGCAGCTTCTGGGTGTTTTTCATTTGCATTTGTAAGGTTCTCCATGATAACACATAAGATTAGCATTTTATGGAAATTACATCTGGCACCCGTTTCACGTTCAAAAAAAGCATGTTTTCATTTGCAGCACTGCTCAAGAATTGATAGATTGATCATACTTACTGTTCTCCTCATGTAGTAGGTGTGAAAGGATGGATGGAGTGAAACACATGCATATTATAAAACCATTAAATATTATAGATTGTATGAAATCCACAAAAATAATCAGCAGTCGAATGCAGAGCTGAACGCAGGTGAGTTATTGGTGTTGTGTGACAATAAAAAAAAGAGTACATATTTGCATTCTGACCTGAAGTCAATCACACAATAAAAGAGTTTTCCCTTGTCAGTGAGGCAAATACCCATGAGAATTTATATACTATTTACTATATGCAGGTATGAGGGTATTATTGACAGTGAAGACTACTGTTGTCATGGTGAAGGGAATCTGGATGTCAGCAATAGAAGACTGGAAACACTCACATGCCTGTGTAACAGTAACAAACAGCACACGTAACTAAAATAGCTATACCGCTTTTTCAGGCAGGTACACTGTGTGTGTGTGTCAGGTGTTGGCTCATGACAAAAATAGCAGTCTTGCTCAGTCGGCAGCACCAATTGCTGCTACCGCAAATACAATGGTTTCTATGGCAACCTTGAAAATAGACTCTACATTCGCACTCAGAAATAGCAAAAGACGCTGCAGTAACCCCGGAGCCCTGGCTGCCAATAATACCCATGCATGGATATGGACATGCAAATATCAGCCGCTTTCAGAAATAAAAGAGCCCGGGCTTACATTTACCAAAACATAATTAGGACAACACACACAATCTAGTTAAAAATCTAATGCACATTTAGCATTTAGTGCACACAAGCACGGGGGAAACGTTTACCAGTCGTTTAAAAGCATCACAGCAAAAGCACAAGGTTACCATGTCTGTCACATCATAATGACAATGTGTCATGTTGTATGTTTAGATGTGTTAAATGTGCTGCAGCATCGTTACTATACAGAAAGAATAAAAGGACGAATGTTGCCGTGGAGACTCGTGGAGAAGAGGGTTTACATACTGCAGCAGCCGATAGTGAACAACTAATTACCCCCGCCAAGGAGGTGATGTTTTTCTATCTCTGCCTGCCTGTCTGGCTGTTAATAATTCAGTTCAAATTACGGATGGATTCTGTTGAAATGTTCAGGAAATGTTGGGAATGTTACCAGGAAAAGATGATTACATTTTGGTGATGATCCAGAAGAGATCCTGGATTCTGGATCACTTTGAATTTTTCTGTAACATTGCAGTAATTCGAGCCTCAACATTTGTTCCTCGATATCTCGGTTGATTATTGACCGATGTTTATGGGATTTGACACAGTCATGTAGGGGGGGGGGGCCTCTATCTCACCACCGAATGTCATCAGGATGTGATCCAAAATGACGTTAGGAAAAAACATTTAAAAAAGTGTATCACCAAATTACATCCAGATTGCGGATATTATTGCGAATTTAAAAAAAAATGGGAGTACACTTGCACTTTGCCCTCCTGATCATTTAAGATCAGAGATAGAGATTTTGAAGAAGTGTTGCCTTATAGCTGAGTCAATTCCACATCAGAGCAGGTCAGCGGATTTGTTCTATCTGAGGAAATCCAGTTAAATGTTCACATAAGAAACATTTTATTTTGCTTTCATTAACATCTCTCTGATTACCTCCACGAAGGAGGTTCTGGTTTTACTGGCCTTTACCAAGACACTCTGGAATTAGTATTAGAATTAGATTTGCATCTTTAAAAGCTCTGGATCTATAAATCCAGAAGAATCCGCCGTTACTGAAAGTGATGCTTTTGGTGAATAACTTCTAAACTAATAATGATATCAATCCAATTGCTAAAGGTTTGTTTTCATGGTTAAGGAATTTAAAGTATAAATAAAATAAATGTCGGAGAATATTTTTTTGTGTAAATCACAATACAGGGAGACTGAGGTGCTTGGCGGAGGTCTGTGCTCTCTGAGTGCTTTTCGAGTTTTGTTAGCCACTGTAAGATTTATGAATTTAACCTTAACCTACAACAACCACAAACTAAATTTAAAATTAGACAGCACTCAGAGAGGGTGTATTTCAACAAGGGCAGTTTGTTTCCCCATTTTGTCACTGCGCTCAAATGCAACTCCTTAAATCTAGTAATCGCCCATATCCCCACAACGGTAAAAGCAAAAACAATCTGGATCCAGGTGATGCTCAAACACTCTAATGCTACAAAAAGTAGAACCTCCTTGATGGAGAGCATTAGGTCGCTGCATGCTCTCATGCAAATACATTTATTGAATGCGTTGTTCTGGCTGGTATAGTTACCCAACTGTCTAAGCCCAGAGGAATTGGGAAAGTTTGCTTTGGTTCTGAATTTTACTCAGCAAACCTTCCTCAAACGGGCCTCGGAGCATTCAGGCCGAGCCAGACGGTGGCAGTGTGTCCACTGTGTATGGTGGATGTGACTGTAGCTGCGTGCTTCTCCCACCGTAACAGAGGTGGCAGTGATATTTCTCTGTCATTTGGTACTGCATTATTTGACATTATTATCCTTGCAGTTATTAACTAACTAATTAACTAGAATTACCATGGACGCTTCATATGCCGAGGCTCAGGCATCAACCAATGAAAAATGCTGACTGTGTGCAATTTATCCCCAACATCCAAAATATCTTTCATGCTCATCTCTTCCTTTAATGATTCTGAAGAATTAGATAAAAGCAATATATATATATATATATATAGCCAAAAAATTATTTTTATATTGTTAATAGTATTGTTGCATATATGAATACATATTTTCTGCAATTAAATGCATCCAAAACAGAGCTGTTATTGTTGAGACTGAATAAATGAGGACATTTCTTTGAGAATCTGAATGGAAATATAATACTGTCAGACCCCTTGGAGTTATCTTTGATCCCTGTATCAGTCTCAAGTTGAGTTTTTTTTTATGTTGCTAAGATCCAGCCTGTTTTAACACTATGTGATGCTGGATTTTTTTATTCCTATCTTCCAGGCTTGATTACTGTAATTTACTCCCCTCTGGTCGTCCACACTGTGTTATTAGAAGTCTGTAGCTTGTCCAGAATACTGACAGAAACTGGAACACCCATGCTGGTCTACACTGGATCACTTTCATATGAATAAGATGGGGGGGGGGGGGGGGGGGCTCTGTGTCTGTCGTTCTTGCTTTTAAGCCCTTTTTGTTGCCCTGTTTTAATTTAGCCACTGTTTTCTCATGTGGCTGATTGATGGTATGTTATCATTGTTGGAGCCCCTCCCTCGTGGGACTCACCGTCCATTGATCCCATAGATCTCTTTCACCTGCAGCTACATTCCAATAATTCCACGTCCTTGTCCTGACAGGTTTTGTGGATTATACTTCTCTCTCACATATCGAACCGTGTAACACGTAGCAACCGGGACCCTGACATAGTGCATAGTGGTACATATTTGATTTTATTTTTTATTTTTATTTTTTATTTATTTATTAATTTGTTTCAAGCAGAATAAAAATTAACAAAACAAACTTATACCTTTTTGCGTACAAGAAAAAAAAAAAAAACAATAACAAATATGTCCAAAACAACCACCAAAGTTCAATAAATTATATAGTGCTTGAAAAGGAGTGGGAAGAAGAAAAACGTATTAAATCCCACCCCCATAATACAACTGCTATTGTTCATCTATTGGACAACCAGCAATGGAAAAAAAAAACAATTAACACAATGAAGATGAAAAAGCAAAAACAAACAAACAAACAAAACAATTAAGTAACCCTCATACATAGGATAAATTACAAAATATATCCCTATATATATTGAGCCATTATAATTGGCCATTATAATTAATGATTCACGTTTCTGGAAAAAACAGTTTGAAATGATAAAATTACAAACCAAGGATGGAGTATTAATCTGAAAACTGTAAATAAATGGATCCTGATAGCAAATTGAGGACATAATCCTAAAATGTAATAAAAAAATAAAAATAACTTAATACTTAAGTCTAAAAAATCTAAATGGACCAACCAGTGGATTATAACAACTGTAATGATGAAGATTAATGTGCCAGACATGCATGAAAGCATGTTATGATTAGATCGCACAGCAATAAGTAAAGTGTCTGCATGTGCTGCTCTGAACCCCCCCCCCACTGATCCCACATTCACATCACGTCCTGTGGAAATGATTGCGGCAGCTGCAGCCCCCCCCCCCCCTCCACACACACACACACATACACACACACACACACGCACACACAATGACTGTTTGTCCTGTCCTTCGCATGATTACTTAGTCGAACCAGGAGGAAGGGCTTCATCATCAAAGGCAATGTCACAGCGCATGAAGGGGGTTATAAATGGGGGTTAAAACTATAAAAACATGCCTTCTGGGGGTGTTAAAGATCACTTTAATTACGTTTCCCCCACATATTTATTGTACTGTATATTCTATGTAAAAGATTTAAATCCTGTAGCTGAATTCAGACACACCGTTTGATGTTTTACAGCCTTCAGATAAACAATAGTGTCCTTGATCAGCTGGCAGGAAAACATAACAGCCCACATACAATGATGGACATCTTCAATTTAATGCTCTCATGTCTGAAATGGACATCTGCGTTATTTAAAAAGGAGTGTAATGTAAACAAGGAGAGGAGAGGAGAGGAGAGGAGGTGCGACGCTCCCCTGCGCTGCGGTTTGCCTCAGATCAACAATCAGATGGTCTCATTTCCTCATCAGTCGGGACCGAGGACAGCCTGCAGAACCGAGGACACGCTGCAGAACCGAGGACAGCCTGCAGGACCGAGGACACGCTGCAGAACCGAGGACACGCTGCAGGACCGAGGACAGCCTGCAGGACCGAGGACAGCCTGCAGGACCGAGGACAGCCTGCAGGACCGAGGACAGCCTGCAGGACCGAGGACAGCCGGCAGGACTGAGGACAGCCGGCAGGACCGAGGACAGCCGGCAGGACCGAGGACAGCCGGCAGTCTCCGGCCGTGGTGACCGACCGGAGGCTCCGCTGATCGCCGTCCTCGGGGGACGGACAAACTCTCGCCTCTTTCTTCCCGGACCTGCAGACGCCGGACCGGGTAAACCGATAAGCGCCGATCGTCGCGGCTTTAAAGGGGGCGGTGGTCGCTGCAAGGTCGAGCGATGACGTATGCATGGAGTTATTTTAACTCCACGATTCACGGAGACACTCAGTGGATAGTGACGTGATGACGTCGTTCTGGTCAGCCAGCCGTAACTTTTCTGAGTGTCTAGTGAGCCAGTGGCGTTGCTAGATCTATTTGAAGGGGGGCCCCTGTCCCAGTATTGAACTGCAGTTGAATCTTTTAAACTCAAGTTCTAAACAAGCTCATCTGTTTGGTGGTGGATTTATTTAGAGCACAAAGAATGGACTATTATATTTAATAGTTTCAATAGAGCATTCTATGGTATACAGTAGTACAGTTCATATGACTTGCACCCTGTGTGCATTAATACATCATGTCCTCGTCACTGTAATCTAATCATCATCATCATCATCATCATCTCAAACGAAGCGACGCCATCACAGCGGTCTTCTGAACCCACCGTAAAACAGCACTGATATATCGATCACTGTCCTTACAGCTCGGTGACCTTCTGCTCGACGTCATCCAGACACGATGAGGCGGTCGCCCTGGATACCCCCCCGTGCCCGTGGGGCAGCGTTCAGGAGAAGCTGCTTCATCTCGCTTCTACCGCTGGCCTTTTTCTTGCCAGCAGTGAGAGTCAACGCACAGTTTGTGGGGAGCCCTCTGAACTGCCACAAGACTTGTGTGTGCGCCAGTAACATCATCAGCTGTTCCAAGATGAATCTGACCAACGTACCTACTGCTCTTCCACAATATACCGCCGTTCTGGACCTGAGCTACAACTCCATCACCAGGCTACGCGCCGAGTGGACGCCCGTGAAACTGAGCAGGCTACGCAGCCTGCTGCTCAGCCACAACGGCCTCACCTTCCTCTCCTCCGAGGCATTTGCGTACGTGACAAGGATTCGCTACCTGGACCTTTCCTCTAATGGCCTCCGTCAACTGGACGAGAACATTTTTGAGCCGTTGGGACACCTCGAGGTGCTGCTGCTTTACAACAACAACATCTCTCAGATAGATCGCTCTGCCTTCTCTGGCCTCTTTAGCCTGCAGAGGCTCTACCTGAGTCGGAACCAGATCTCACGCTTCCCACTGGAGCTGGTCAAGGAGAAGAGCCGCTTGGAAACCCTGAGATTGTTGGACGTGTCCTCCAACCGCATCAAAGCCCTGCCTCTCCACGAGCTCCAGGCGTTGCCTGCCTGGATCGTGAACGGCCTGTACCTCCATAACAACCCTCTGCCCTGCAGCTGTGAGCTGTACGGTGCGGTGGCCCGGTGGAACCTCAAGGAGCTCAGCTCTGTCGTTGACTTTAAGCTCAGCCACACCTGTCTGTTGCCAGGCCCGCAAAAGCGCAAGATGGCAATAACCGATCTGAACGAGGTCCACCTGAACTGCAGTGAGGTCAGAATTGTGGATGAAGAGGCCTATCTGGAGCAGTTCCTGGTCCTGCACTGCGACACCAGGCAGAACGGGATGATGAAGAACTGGTCGCTGCCGGGAGAAATCCCCTTGTCTCCGGCACACAAGACCGCCGTGATGCGCCACGACGGCGGCCTCCAGATCGGACCTCTGAAGGTCGAGGACTCGGGAGTCTACACCTGCCGCGCCACCAGCGACTCTTTCAACGAAACGCTCTACGTGACTGTAGTGGTGTTTAATTCCACCGCGAGTCGCGGACTGGATAACCTCAAGACCGCTTACACCACCCTCGTAGCATGTCTGGTCAGTATAGTGATGGTTCTCATCTACCTCTATCTCACGCCCTGCCGCTGCGCTTGCTGTCCGGGTCAGGATAAGGACAGCCCCGTGGAGAGCCTCCACTCCTCAACCGTTAGTGTCTCGCATGGTGCAGCGGGGCAAGAAAGAGCGGCAGGCACAGGGTTCCCCTACAGAAATGTGGCCTTCCTGGAAGCCAAGGACCAGCAGGAGCAGAACGGGACGCTGAATCAAATAGGCGAGGAATTCAAGGGGGAGAGAAGGATGTCCGACACGGGTTCCGTCAGCTCCGTGTGCTCCGATACCCCCATGATGGTGTAAACGTTAGGCTCACGGCACGCAAAGCTAACAATGTGATGGCTCAATCCATATGAATGCTCCACAGGGGTTTGCTTTCCGTGAGACAAAAGAAAGATAAAAAGAAATAATTAGCATCTTCCAAACCAAGTCGAGCTTTTGTTGGCTCACACGGCTGGCGCCGCTGTAATAGTAGCATGTCCTCTAAAAACAAAAAAAGCAGTCAGCGTAACGTCTTGTTATGAAAAACTACAAACGCCCTCGAAGGATTCCAATAACTGAATCATCTGTGACCTAGAATATTATAAATCAATGCATTTTTGTTCACGTCCTACAGGAATGATAGTCCCTCACTAGAACTGTATTCTATTAATGGTCTGAAAAATTAAACAAATATATACAAACCTTTGTTCTTTGCATTAGGGCTCACACAACTAGAAAGTATAGACGTGTTAAAAATGCTGGAAATAAGCTGCTGCTTTTATGAAGAGCTAATTGTTAGGCAGAGCCTGCAGAGCTTTACTGCAAGCTCTTTATACGTGTGCACTTTGATTTGGTTTGCTTGTGAACCACATGGCACTGTACAAATTACTCATATGCAATTTTATCAATTTATGTTACGTACTTTAGATCTGAATGTAATTTCACAGTCCATAATACCGGCATTTGTAAATGTTTGTTAAACTAAAATACTGTATCTTTAAACCTTGGATGCAGTACTAGTTAGTATCTTTGACTACTTCGATTCAGTGTAGTTTGAGAATCATGACGTCACCCATCAACGTCTCATCTAGACCAGACTATATAGTAAAGTTATTCATATGACATTGACCACAGGTGTTTACGTAAAGCCGAGATCTAGTAGTTTGCACCAACAGACGTATAAAATTAATGAAAGAAAAAAAGGAGATCCACTAGTACAGTAGCATTGGGTGCTAATTCTTAGACAAAGCTCAAAGCTATGTACCCACCGATTGCAACATAGGGCTAATGTGCATTTGTGCCTTTTATTTTTTATTTGTTGTATTTTTAGAGAGCATCATGTAGCATCCATCATCAGGGCTATTTAGCTGCAGCTGCTCGTCTGTATCCAGGCCTTTATTGGTACATCAACGTCTCCTGTGGGCTCTGCAGAGACGTCATGGCTTTTGATTTGAAAGTCGGATCACGTTAACGAGATGAAGCTCATTTACATCTACGACTCAACATGCTGCCTTTTATGTCACTTGTATTGTTGTTTTATTTTCCTAACTGTCTTTACTCTGTCGTTTTACTGACTCAGGCAGACTTTGCAGCTGAATGCACTTATCGTGAAAGCGTGACATGATCACTGTGTTCTACCCGGCACTAGGGGCTACAGGAAGTCTGTTCCGTTACCCGTCTGCATATAATATCTATGTTGGAATAACATGGTTAATAAAATCTTCCGATCTGTTAGCGCGTCATATTATGTATTTTAACTGGGCGAGCGCAGACCTCCGCCAAGCACATCAGTCTCCCTATATTGTGATTTGCACCAAAGCGTGTCTACATTTATTTTTATCTATATTTTTAGAATTGTTAAGCATGAAAACAAACATTTCGCCATTGGATTTACATTTATATCATTATTAGTTTAGAAGTTACTCACAAAAAGCATCACTTTCATCAACGCGGATTCTTCTGGAACTCGATCCAGAAGAATGAAATCCGTTTGTCCACCACTGCGGGAGCTGGTCAGGTGAGATGTGCAACAGGTGCGTCTCGTTCAGCTCAACGATGCCTCCGCAGCTGTGCAGGTGCAGAAATCAACCTGCAGCAGTCGTCACCATAGCAACCCTCACAAACAGGGTTTTCAATGTAAGAATAAAGTTGTTTTTTTCCTGACCTCATTCTGGATCATATATTGGACCCCCTTTATGACTGGGATTCTTGGTGAGTGAATTAAATGCATATTTTACAAGATATGATTTTTTTCTTAAGATCCAGATGAAATTTGGTGGCGAGACATTGTTCTCCGAACGTTAAATTTAAGGGGCGCTCCAGATGTGACATAGCGTAACGTAATGAATGCCTGATCCTGACGCCTGTTTATTCCGTGGTCAGGCTTCGTATTCTGTGTCACACCAACAACACAGCCTTGCTTACCGGCGGGTGAAAGGAAGGACCGCTGGAGTGGAGCAGCGGTCGCTCACCCAGAGCTTTGTATTTATTGCACCTGTTCCTCACACTTGTGTTCTTCTGCCAACATTCGGTGTTGCTGGCTCTTTGCTTTCACCCTTATTTGGCTTGTTGACTGCACAGCCTCTCCGCAGAGAGAGAGAGAGAGAGAGAACTCTGGTTGGTACTCGCTCTCCTCTGCATTGTGCTACAGTGGCTTCAGAGATGAGGTCTCAGACGTGTCGGAGCAGCAATGAGACCAATCACTGCATGAACCTGCTAGATCACACATTCTCATGCGATAATGGAGTACATGTGTGCAGAATTATTATCTAATGGGGCCATTTTTGTTCAGGAGTTGGTTTAGCTTTCTGATGCAGCAGTATGAAACTTCACCTGATTGATTGAGGAGGTCTGCAGGGAGGTTCATAGCCCCCCCCCTTTTCACTGGCTACCGTTACCATGTTGATCCGCATGACACACAACACCAACCTATTGTGTGAGACTAGATTTACCCATTTTGGAAAACGCAATAACACAGTGTTGAATTCAGAGTCGAGAAGAAAAAAAAAGAATCTCAATATCAAACATGTTGAATGCAGTGTGTTCCTAGGAGGTACGAGGGGTTAATCACGGCTCGTCTGTGTGTGTGTGTGTGTGTGTGTGTGTGTGTGGATGCACGTGTTTAAATGGAAGAGCCGAATGATGCATCCCTCCTGGATATTAAATCACAGATTATATTTAGAACAAATGCAGCCGCCTGAAGGAAACCTCAGATGACGGAACATCGCGGACACAGATGGCGCCTGTCGGCTGTGAGCGACTGGCAGTTGCTGCTGAGGCTGAATCCTAAGTACGATGACTCATCCCTCTCCTCAGGCCCCGACCAGCGGAATCACATGAATGGTAGAGTGACTGGATGTGCAGCTTAGCGGCTCCTCTGCCATCTAGTGGCGACAGAACCACTGATGCACACCAGAGTTAAACTGCTTTTTCCTGACCTCATTCTGGGTCAGATCCAGAAGACATTTTTACAAGATATGATTTTTGGAAAAAGTCAATTTATACAAGTAAACGGGAAAATCCAGATCGATTTATCTTTTTGTATCCAGACAGATATCCGGATCAGAATTCAATGGGATGTAAGTTAGACTGAGGCCCATCTTCAGATTTGTTTTCATCAAGATCCATTCAGCAGTTTTTCCATAATCCTGCTAAACGCAAGAAGATCTCATTTGGAAGAGTAAACATTTGAAGCACTTGATCAGCTGTTCCGATCAAGCCGATGTTTGGCGAGGCGACTGGTGGGGATAAAAGAAAGAAAATCTATTTTTTCACCTCGTTTTTGTGAAATATTTCCTCATTTTAAAGCCATTTTAAAACCATTTGCATAAAATCCTTTGAAGATTCTTTGGAGAGGTTCACATTTGGTGAGGCGTTGTACCTTAACATGGTGCATTATTACAGAACCCCTAGCCTGGAGTTAGAGTGCTCAGTTATTTCCCACCACTTGGGTTAGGGTTAATTTATTTCTGCTTTCTTTTTATCCCTCTCCTGTAAATCAGATTCCGAAGGGATAATCTCATCTCAGATATGAAGCAGGTTAATGTCACTCGATCCAACTCTGCCCTCTACAGGACTGAAAGTCTCAGATCCAGGGTCAGTCCATGGCCGGCATTTCAAACAACTGAATGTAATGAAAAAAAAGAGACTGAATTTGTTTCTAGATTAACTTTCTTTATTTAAACACATACCAAATGCAATAATTACTACAAAACAGCAAAGGCATAAATATGAAAGGTGAAAGTAAGGTACTCACCAAGCCCGAGCTTCTCTCTACTGTCTTGAACGCAGCTCCGTGATAACTCACTCCCAACATGACTTGTGTTCCCCCTCGGGTAAACTAAAGGATGATGAAGTGCACCGAAGAAGAGTTCTCGTCCTCTCTTCTCCGTCCTTGTGTGGAAACCTGAAAAACTCAACCTCTCAATTAGACTTCAATAAAACATGCAGAGTTCATTCATTCATACAACTTCTAAAAAACATGAACATAAATCCCACACATTAGTCAGTATTCCCAGTTTAGCCCCCCCATATTGGCTTTAAATACATGACTATGCAGAACTGAGACACTTAAATGGTGCTCATACTAATCGGCTTAATGCTGATCTGGCGTCAGTGATAAATAGCTCGCTTTACAACCATGTCAGAGCTGCCTGTAGAATTGTTTTCTGAAACGTGCCATACTGGAGGGTAATTTTGAGACTATTATGTCTACGTCTCACGACGCTGTGCAGAAGCCTTTAACCGACTTTCTCTGCTTCGACCACCTCCTGATCAGTTAGCAACAAGTTCTTGTTATAACTAACCAATAAACTCTTAATTCTACATCCTGCTACCTTCATTACCCCAGAGCTGCGGCTGCTCCGTTTTTAAACGTCAACCTGCCGATTGAATTGATGCTTCTGGGATCTTGTATCTGAGGAATCGCCCAACAGTATTTTTAGATCCAGTACAGTGTGACCCATAAAGATTCGACTACGTCCCCAGGTCGGTAAATCCGACCGTCCTAATACTTAACCTGTGGAGCAGGAGCGGGAGCATCCAGGGATACGGCTGCCACGCCTCGCAGGAGGATCCTGAATCCCATCGGCAGCATCGCGGGGACGTCGATGGAAGGCGCTCAGGTCGGCGTTCAGGTCGGCGTCGTTTACAGCGGCGCCATCTCGAGCACGTAAATCCTGTGGCAGACTCTGACTGGATGGCAGGACGCTCTTCATCTTGCAAATCGCAAAAAGCAGGTTCACCGAATCATCTTTAAAGTGTATAAATCAGATTTCGACACGTCTAAAAACGATCCGCACAGGCGCTTCCTCTTGGCCTGCGGCGTTTCCTTCTCACAGCCAACAGACGCCGTCTCAACCTCTCCTGTGACACAGGATGAGACCGTTTTTGAGGAAGCCGGGCCCTAGCACAGAAAGCCTCCATCAAAACTCCGATGCGAGGACAATCGGGGACGACACGTTGAACCGCCGCTCCCCTTCTCTCCTCCTGATCCGGTCCTGCTGGGTCCAGACGAGGCAAGACGAGCGGGGCGGCCGGCAGACACCCTTGCTGGGAACCTGCCGCGGTGGAGGCGACGACTCGTGATGAAACAGAGGAGCAGAGCCGAGCGTCACCTCCAAGCCCCGACAGGCCGGCGGTGACCCGAGGAGCAAGCCACGTGTCTGATCCGTCTCTGCAGGGGGGGGACTGAAAAGACGTTTTCTAGTACGGCCAGATTTCAAACTGAAAGAAGTTCAGCGAGAAATCGTTCGGCCAATGACGATCAAACAAAGTGAAACCAGATCAGAGAGGCAGGGGGGGGGGGGGCGGGGGCGCCCCTCTCGAATCACACTTCCTCTTCTTCCTGCTAGGAATGCTCCTGCTGTCAAAGTGACAAAGCCTTTTGAAGTTTGAGACAATTCCGAGAACAGAGAAGGTCACAAAAGTTGTCTTCCAAGGCACTTGTGTTTCCCCACGAAAGAGTAAATTTATTGAGACAAAATCAAGTGTGCTTCACACTTTTGCGACAGGTCTAAGTCTCCGTTTCTGTCGAGAGTCTTTTTCTCCGTTTGAAACCACAGAACTCAAATCAAAAGCATGAAAAACACGACAGTCCTTGAAGGCGTCTGCTCCGATCCACTCGGTCCACCGATGGCGGAGCGCCATTTTCAACCTATCGGCATTTGAGCAGCTGTTAGAGGATCACACAGGACAGGTACAACTCTTAATCCATACTTTACACCAGCGGGGTTTTTTTTTTTTTTCTTTTTTTTTTTTTAACAGCACATGCATTGTTTGGGTACTGATTGGAGAGGAAGGGAAGTGCCTGATCGATAAAGAGAACGAACACCAGAACCTAATCTACACCGTTCAAAGCAGATGTAACTTTTCAGGTTGTTTTTAGCCTCTCAGATCCTGCTCGACTCACGGTAACAACATTCACACTTTTCGTCTCGTCTCTCTACAACGGACACTGAAAATCTTTGGGTTTGTGACTGATGAAGAAGCACGTAAAAGTAAAAGCATCAATATGGAAAGAAATGGATGTTTTTTTTACTAAACAATCGATTCAAACTTGTAGAATCACCAAGAATGGAAAAGAAATCAAACATAGAAATTAGCGTATACGATATTGCAGTTCAATTCAACAACCTTTAAAAACAGAAGGACTTTAAATCCTCTCGCCTGCATCATTTCAACAAACTTTTTTTTTTTTTTTGAAGTTTCAGCGTGAAACTGCAATCAATGTCCAATTAATTACAATACAAGTGTTTCATGTTCTCCTCCGCTACCAGCGACGTGAAACGGCAGGAATCACTGCATCCATTTCTTACTGTAATGTCACGTAGACATTAACGTCATTTCATTGAACCCTTAAGGTTTTTATGCATTTTTAACATATCCACAAATTAATAGGACAGAGGAAACTATTTTATCAGTTACGCTCTAAACAAGTACGACTTCCCGAACCCGACCGATTAGAGAAGACCTGAATTAGGCAATAGTAAAACTGACTCTGTCGCTAGAAGGTAACACAGATGCACGTCTGAAACACGCCCATCAGTGAGCCCCACGGTAAATAGATGCATTTCCTTTATCGTGAAAACATTTCTATTGACATTTAATTGCGACTGTACCAGAACATCAGAGAACTCAAAACGTACAGTTCAATCTGGGCGGGGCTTCTAAATACTCAAACTCTCTTTAGTTTGGAGGCTGGCATCAAATGACGGGAAACAGATAAGGCAACACGTTGTCATGACGAACACACGCGTGACTCGCTGTACTGAACTACTTTAAGTGCAGGACTCCTAAAGTCATGCACATTAATCTGATAACTAAATGGAGTTTTATGAACCAATCAGATTTGATTAGATTGAGATGGACGCTAGCCGATGCTCTGCTAACATCACAACTCACATTTGAACAGCTCAAGAATGTGAAAGACATTTACAGTGACTTTTTCTCTCTCTTTTTTTTTTTTTTTTACGACGCTCCTCTAATGATGACCATCAGCATGTAGTCATCCTCCGATTTGGTAAAGGCTTTGGCAGAGGCATCCAAGAACTGCTGCGAGAACTCGCAGGGGGGGAAAGCGTGAAGGACTCCCCCGTGGTCCTTGTGGCGGCCGCCCCCCACCGGGAGGATGATGATGCCGGCCGCCTCCTTCTGCTTCAGGTAGGACACCAGGTTCTTCAGCGGCCTTTCGGTGGATGAGCCGCCGCCGCTGTCCTGGTCCGCTTCGGGCTTCCCGGGAACCGCCAGGAGGACGGTGCACCCGCTGGAGCCGGCCGCCTTGATGCGCCGGGACACCTCGTCCAGCATGTGCTTGTCCAGACGGAGGCGCTGGTTGATCTTGAGCTTGGACACCCGGCCCCCAGTGGAGCCCTTCACCAGCAGGCTGGTGGCCACCGCCATGTCGCCCTCCAGCAGGTGCAGCGACGTGGGGAAGCTGCAGTTCTTCAGCAGGAGGTCGCCCTGCCAAGCCTGACTGAGCTTCTGGCCTCCAGCGAGCGACTTGGGAGGCTTGCCGGACTTTGAGGAAGAGGAGGAGGAGGAGGGGTGGCCCTCCTTCCTCGCTGGGCTCTGAGAGGAGTCGGCGACTTTGTGGCGTTTGTGCTCTTTCTCGGGTCCCGGCGGGCTCAGCGTTTTTCTTCTCTTGTCTCCGAAGCCGGCGTCTCTGGGGGGGGAAGCGCCGTCAGAGCGAGGCATGCGTTCAGAGTCGCTGTAGCGTCCGCCGTCCCGGCTGCCCCCCCCGGGGCTGCGCTCGACAGAGCCGCCATGACGCCGCGGGCCGAAGTCGCTGATGTCAGGCGAGCGGTCGGACGGGCGCTCATTATCCAAATGTCTCCTTTTACGACTTAGATCCCGGCTCTTTAACTCGCGCTCCACAGACCAGCTCTCGCGGGGCGGCCTTTCCAGGCGGGCCACGGGGTCGAAGCCGCCCCCCCGCATCCTCTCGTGGACGGCGAGGCCGGACCACCCGGCGTTGGCGTACAGATTCCTGTCTCTGAAGTGGGCAGGAAGCGGCGGGGACCTCTCCCTCCCCCGCTCGGCGTCGAGGAGGCGATGGGCGAAGGGCTCGCGGACCAAGTCGTAATGCGGCAGCGGCAGCGGCAGCTGCAGGTACGGCTGCTGCTGGTAGCGGTGTTCCGCTTCTGCAAAGTCCACCCTCAGCCTCCGGTCGGCGCCGCCGAGGGGAAAGCCTCTCATGTGAGCGCACGCGGCCTGAGCGGCGTCCAGACTTTCATACTGAATGTACGCCCACGCCTCGCCTTTCCTGTAGTCGATAGTCCTGATGGTGCCAAAGCGGTCAAACTCCTTGGCCAGCGCGGCGAGGGAGACCCAGTGTCCGAGGCCGCCCACCCACAGTCTGGACGTGGGCGTGGGTTTGCCGTAGCCCACCTTGATCGGGCTGTGGCCCAGGATCTTCCCCGACATCGCCACCTTGGCGCGGTGAGCCATGTCGAGATTCTCAAACTTGACGAAGCCGTACGTGTTGGTCTGGCCCCTCGCCGCCCGCTTTATGTTCACCTCCGTGATCACGCCGAACCGGTCGAACGCCCTCCTCAGGTCGCTTTCCGTCAGGCCGATGTCCAGGTTGCCCAGGAATAAAGTCCGGTTGGCCCTCTGGTCGTCCTCGGGGCTCACCGGCTCCTCGTTGCGGTAAACGGCAGACTCCGGTATGAACGGGGGCCTGTTCCTGGCGTCATACAGGGAGAACTCTCTCTCCAGATCCCTCATCTGAGGCGGCGGGGGCGGCGGCGGGAGGCGGCCCAACGCCAGCTGCTGCAGCCGGTAGTCTCTGTAGCCCAGCCCGGTGGGGGACAGAGGCCTCGGCGCGTGGACGTGCCTCTGTCCCGCGGGGAAGCCGTCCTTCAGCACGGGCGAGCGGCTCCTGCGCCTGCTGACGTGCACGGCTTCTATCTTCAGCGGCTGGTCGTACAGCACCAGCTTGCCGCGCGCGTGCTTGGCCGCGCGCGCGTCGTCCGGCCTCCGGAAGTTGATAAACGCCACCCTGTCGTCGTTCTCTCGGCCGATCTTCACGCTGACGTCCCCGAATCTTTTAAACTCGTGGAAAAGTCCGTCCTCTATGTCCTCGTCGTTCAGCTGAGAGCCCAGCTCGCTTATCTTCAGAGTCTTGTACTCACTTTCGGGGTTCGGCGGAGGCCGAGCGTCGCTCCGCGGGCTCGGCCTGGGCGTTTCCGCCGTCACGTCGGCGCCGACATACGGCTTGTTCACGCCGAAGTCGTAAGCGCTACCGGCCCGGCTGGACGTGTAATGGCCGTCCGAATCCCTCGTGTCTCTCTTCTCGGTGTTTAAGCTTCTCCGTGGAGCAGAACCGTCGCCGGTGCTTTTCCCAGACGTGGACAGGGAAACGGTCTTTTTGACGTTGGCGCTGCTTCCTCCGCGGTCTCTGTTCTCCTCGGGCGCTCGGGCGCGTTTCTTCAATGGCGATCGGTCTTTCCCCTTCATTTCCTATAAACGGTGACCGCCGTCTGCAGACTGATGCGCGGCGCGGCTCCGTCTGTGTGTCGGTCTTGTTAAGTCTAAGCTAGATATGCACGTTTACTGGCGGTTCCCCCTCCCAACTCCCTTATTCAAACAACACAGCCGCCATGTTGCACTGCGAGACTAATTTGCAACGCTGTAACGGATGTCCCGCCCATTCGTCTGTAGAAGAAAACGATTGGCTTGTCCTCTTGTCGCTCGCGTGAACCCCGGAAGCTTGTTAGCCTATCAGCATCATGGGCGCAGCTCCGCTCTGTTTGGGGGGGGGGGTTCAAATTCCTGGAGGCATTAAATTGTTTCTAAGATCGTGGTTTTTTATGGCTTCAGAAATAGTCAGAGCTGAGTAAAATAAATTCTGTGTTTTATATTAGTCAGGCCATCTGAATTAATTCATGTTTATTTAAATATGCTGCTCTTTGATTAAGTCCCCCTAAACAAATGTTCTGGTAAACTTATTTTCACAGGAAGGATGATGTGAATATATTTAATAGATAGAATGTTAGAGTACAAGTACAGTCAAACAGTAGCATGTATTACAGTACAAGTACAGTCAAACATCCTGTCTAAGAGGAGCATTTCTAAAAAGCCCTTGCGGTCTTGTTTCTGTTGAAGGGAACATGGTAATTGAGTAACTATTGAGTAATGTCTGACAAACTGCACTTCATTTGAAAGTGGAGGAGGGCCATATAATATGAAGCAAGAGTGTGCACGGTAACAGTGTAGTAAGTCAAGGCTAACTGTGCACTGTAAAAGGTGGAGCTGCAGCAGATATAACATGTAATATAGCCTGTATGAAAGAAAGTCCTGTGGACTCTGTTGAATTGTAATAAAGCATGCTTGGATTCCTTGACCTCCACCGCTAGGGGGCAGAGTGGTTCTTCGAAGCAACCCCCCCTGCAGATGGAACAGAAGAGTAAAGCTGTAACTTTCTGCTGCTTGTTCTACTGAGCTATATTTCTATATCCTCATTCCTGTTTGCTCAGTGGCTCTGAATGAATCTGTTCACAAACCTCAGGCACGGTGCCTTTATTCTCTCTCTTTATTCAACATTAAAAAGAAGTATGTTTCTTTATCTTGAATTTCCTATTTCATATGTGAGCTTAGTACTGATAATATTCCTAAAAACACACGCCTGATAAAATGATATTTTCTCTGTCCAGACGAGCACACTCACTTCCGCAGGGCTACCAGAAGGATTGTTGAGTCGTGCTTTTTTAAATGTTTTTTGCCATCATATGTTTAGAAATTAGTAACCAGAAAGGCTACACAAATTATTATTATTATTATTATTATTATTATTATCTTCAACAAGAAGGATGATACTGATAGTGCGATCTCTGAGTGCTTTTCAAGTTTTGAATTATTTTTCTTTCTGTCTAACCCACATTTGTACATGATTTGAAAGAAAAAAAAGACACTTTCTTTCGTAGACTATTTTAAAAGGATTGTTCATAAAATGGGGACAGACGCTTCAGCCTCAACCCTGAGAGCGTGACTGGCCCCTCTTTGAGCGACCATCTGCTGAAGTTCCTCTTTATGCTGTCACGTGACCAGGAAGGCACGCTGCCACAAAATGGGATTAAAAGTCCATCTACAATAAAGACAGCATGAAATTTGTTCCTGTTTTAAATCTCTTTCCAATATCCAGGTCAGTTTCCTGTTTGTGTGACCACGAGAGTTTCCTTGTGTTTGTACTGTATGTGTTAACCCTTTCTCAAACTGCCAACCTGTCCAGGGCATATCCCACCTCTTGTCCAATGTCAGACGGCATAGAGTCCAATCCCCTCTCAATCCTGCCGGGTTAGAGTTAGACCAAGGCTGCCTCTAGGAAGTCATGTGACGTATGAAGCCTGAATATACTGCATTGTTTTATCAATGAGCTGACAAAGGACACATTTGCAAATGAGGAAAACGTTTTTTCATGAAATAACATTTCTATTCATCACATTAAGGTGAGCTGCACGATCTGATCCACCGTCCTCTCGTGTTCATGTGAGACCAACGCAGAGTAAAAGATCTTTCTGTGCAACCAAACCTTGATGTGACACACATCGAGATCTGCAGTGTGTTCAAAAACACCACAACCCAGTTTCTCATAACACCTGCAAAGCACCAAGACATGCAATGATGCATTGTGGGAAAGCACAGAGCAGAGGCTGGAAACGTGTTTTCCCGTGTGAAGTACGACAAAGCACACATAAATCAAAGTACTTTGTTTTATTATTGGTCTGCGATGAAAGAACAAAGTTCCCACAAAGTTCTGTGTGATCTTTATAAATGTAGCTTTATGGAAAAGAATCGAGAAAAGAGAAAATTCCAAATCAAAACTTTCAACTTTAGATTGCATCAGTTTACTCGGTTTCATGCACAGATTGAAAAAACTTAGACCTCCATTGCTTTATCTCATCCATTCACATCTGTCACTAGCGATGACACTCACCTCCTATAAGCGGGATTTAAAGCGTAAATGTAATTACATTAATTGCAGTGCTTCTAGTGAGAGTGATGGACTAGATAGGCGATACCACACAGCCCAGTGCAGGCGGAGGCTTTTTTTAGGAGCTGAGAGTGACCCAGACAGTGCAAAACACAAGGGGAGAAACAGGAGGGAGGGAGATGGGGAGAAAAGGGAACGGGGAGGGGGGGGATAAATGAGGCAGGAGTGAAGGAAAAGTACTGGGTGGATGTGGTGGTGCTGATGCAGAATGCATGAATGCACGTGAGTGGAAGTGGGTGTGGGATGGCACAAAGAAAGCGGATGCTGCAAAGCGTCAGAGGAGATGATGTGAAGTCAGAGGCGACTGAAGGTGAGCAGCAGCGAGGAGGGGAAGCGTGCTGTGAAGAGGCTGCTGACGTCAAACGGCAAAGAGCACAAGATAGAGAAGCGAGATCTGAAAGTAAAGATAAAAGCCTCGTAGGCACGGACGTTTCAATCCTGCCTGGAAATAATCTCACTCACTTTTGCTGATATCTTGCTGACATTTGTGAGATTTTTAGTCTGAATTTTCATCACAATCATGTCAAAGAAAAACTATAAATATTATATATTTATGACTAAATGCCTGCAGAGGAATTGATATTCCCATCAGCTCTGCACTTTGCAGTAGCAATTAGGAAGGATGATGACCAATATGAATATATCGTTCACATGCTTCCGATAGCCGATACAATATGAGATTATGTAATTTAATAGTCGTGTATTTTAAAAAGAAATTCATAACCTGTGGGGTTTTTTTTACATACAACTGAGGAAAAAAGGAGGCTGAGCTATGTAGAGAAAAGACTCACAATTTAATAGTTATAATGCAGCACTGCCTTCATTATCGTTTTTGTGGAAGAGCAACTTTACAATTTTAATGTTGTGCTACATGATTTTAATCTATATTTTAGGACTGTTTTTTAATCAGACTTCATTATCCTGTACGTCTTCAATCATATTGTGTGTCTCAGACAACAAGTCCACCCATCTCAGAGACATGTTCTCCCATGAGACAAGGCAAAAATCCACTGGCAAAACCTGCTAAAAGAGGAGGGTAGGGGGGGGGACAAAACGCTGCCTGTCTCACCAAAGGAAGTTCAGAGACCGTTGACCATCGAGAGGAGAGAATATCGAGCAGGTCGCTCTTCTGTGAATGTTTAAAAAGCTATTGATTTATGCTTTAAATTCAAGTTTTAAAAAAAAGCAGATTATCAAGGGACTGATGCAGAAAGGAGAGTGCAGCGATGAAACGAGTCTGTCGTGTGATGCCGAGGTTGCCACAGCAACGGCTCCCAGTCATCAGCTTGAAGAAGGTCCTTCAAAAGCGTCACAGAGCAAAGGGCCCATTGTAGAAGTAGCTCAGAATCAGAACTCTTCATAATCTAATATTAACGATTACTGATTGTGTAAAGTATTTAAAGTCCAGTTATGTCACCTGAGAAATTGATTATATGTTTATTGGGTTTTTTTTTTATATAGCTCTGATTTAGTTCTGGCTATTTATCTTTGTTAATGGTTAAAGTAAAAGCATCGAAATACAAATTAATCTTAAACGATCAGGAGAGAAGTAATATTTACAGATAGATTGTGGTGCGTTTTTAGATCCCGTGAGTGTTTATGTGGCTTTAGGAATGAAATGTCTTCACTCAGCTCAGCTCACACTGCACATCGCTGGAACAAGAGCATTCAAACATTTTTTATCAATTGATGACGAATTCTGCGTCACATACTCACTTCCTCAGGTACGAATGATAACCTTGACAATCAGTTTTAACCTCATTTTCATATTCCTCCTCATCCCGGATTTCCTTCACGGTCCCTGTGAGAATCGGACCTCCCAAATAACGCGCGTCAGGCAGTGATGAATCAGCGACACTTTGTGCGTCACGGTGCGCGCCCCGCACTCTTCAGCTGCAGGCAGAGCCGCACGTGATCCTCCGTCCTCCGGTGTCCCGTGAACGCTGCCGCCGCCCCCACCGACTCACAGCTGCCCATCGGACGGGACCCACGGTTTGCAGATTTCCTCTGGATGCTGTCGACTCACGGTGAGCATCTCTCCTGTCTCTGCGTCTCTGACAGGGACAGACTGCATGCGCGGTTTGCGTGAGCGCCTGCATTTAGATGTATTTTATTTAAAACAAAGTTCACGGACAGCTAATAAAAAAGTTTGACTTGCTTTGCTGCGTGTTTTAAATGCGGGGCAAAGCTTGTTTGAAGTCGACGGAAGTTCATGTGGAAAAAATTGGCATCGTGTCCGAAATGAGCTCCAGAGGTCAGGAAATAACGCCGTTTGACCTTGGATGTGTCGCATCACCGGTGATGAGCAGAAACTCGCGTTATCGATCACTATCAGTGATCAGTGTCGAGGTGTTGATGAGTCAACTTTAAAGCATGGCTTTTATTACCACTTTAGAGTTTTTGAAAGTTTGCAGATCTAATGCTTCCACCGAAGAATGTTAAATGAAATGCTTCAGACCTTTAACGCCTCCTCGTGATGCAGCTGATGAACCCAAACGAGGAGAATGTCCAGATTTGGCAGCGTGTCCAGGATCATAAATCGATTACTGAAAGCGTGTGGACTGCAGTGTACCACATACACTGGCTAGAATGAACTGGTAAGACTCGAGTGGAGAGAGACCCTGCAGCTGGAGCTTTAGGAACCACGTCGGGCTCTGAGAACCTCAGGGTGGGTTCTCCGTCAGGTGCCTATTAGGGCCAGGTCTAAACATGGTCCGAGGTTTCAGTCCGATGCAGCCTGAGTCTGGAACAGTCTTCCAGAAGCTGTGTGGCTGTGTTTAAAGCCAGGCCGACGGCCATTCTGTTTGGTCGGGCTTATTAAAAATTGAGATTTTTATTTATTTATTTAACAATTTGACTGATTATTTATGTACTTTTATTGTTATTGTTAGAGATTGTGGTTTTATGCTTGGCCTGCCTTGTGAGGCATTTGCTTGTGTTCCTTTAATGTCTTGTTTATAGCTGAGATAATTACCGGTAGTCCATTTCATCCATACATCCATCCATTGCATATTTAGAGTCACTAATTCACCTCTGTTTCTGCAAGCCGGAGAACCTGGAGGGAACCCACTGAAGTAGAACATGCAAGGTTCCAGATGACCTTGGACCTTCCTACTGTGCTACCCACTATCGGTCAACGTAGCACCCATAACTCTAAATGACTGGAAATTAGTCAGTAATTTACTGTTTATTCATTAAATTAACTTTTTCAAGCCAAACAATTATTCGCATTTGGACAAGTGAGACATTGGGAGACATCAACTCTGGCCTCTCATGAACATGAAGTCATAATAGCGGGCCTGACAAACTGCTACGACATCATTGTTCTAATGCCGAGAAAGATTAAATAGGCCAAGATCAAAAAGACATTTGCACAAATTGAAATCATCATAATAAACCGGTGCTGAATATATGGATCTTCTTCCAAAATCATAATCAGGCTCAATGCAGGAGAAAGACTGCAGGCTCGATGAAAGTCTTTTCCATGCGCTGGCCTTAACTCTGGTACAAAATCGCTCCGTGCAGCCAGACTCATCTGAACTCGGTGTTTTGGGATTATCGTAGACTGAGTTGATGTATTTTCATTTCTCCGTGCTGGCTGGATGATTGATATTACGTGTCTTGTATTCCGTGGGATGGGATGGGATTTGGATGACAAGACAGACAAGCAGCAGTTAATGCATGCTGGATTATGAAGACTTGCGAATGACTGGATTATTACATCATAGACTCATTTTGACCTGCACAGAGGAGGAAATCTGCTATAAAAAATATAATAAAAGCAAGAAAGAAAATGCACATTCTGTGTCTGCAAGGAGTTTGAGAGTGTTTTCAAGGAGTTTATGCACGTAGAATTGATTTAGGCTTGCGTGCATCACTGCTATTCCAGGTGCTGCGTCATTCTCTCTCTCTACATCTGAAATACATTGATAAGAAATTGATCGCTTTGGTGGGCACAGATAGTTTTTATTCATCATCTATAATGTAGCACGATGTTCAGATACAGATTTGTATGCTTGAGAGACAGTTGACTCAATAATCAATGATCCTGCTCAGGGACTCACGATGAGGTGATGACGCTTCATCCACAGCACCGTGTTCATGTCCTCCATTATGTTTGGGTTGAACCAACCACTCCCTGGAAGAGGGGTGAGGATGGATGTTGCAGGGAGGCATCTAAGGAGGGAGGAGCTTCACTAAAGTTAAGCTTTGCAGAACAGGGAAATTAAATACTGTATAACAAATTGCATGATTGGGAATTTTATTTGGAATCAGCAAATAGCCATAAACAGTTTTGTTGTTAGTTTCTTCAGAGTAAAGGTCTTTGCGGTTGACACTCAGGTTTGATAAATGGTCTCCTGTCATGTGTGGCAATCTTATTACAAGATTAACAAAGCATTAAATGGAGAAGTGAAAGTGTCACATGTCGTTTACACAGACAGGGAAAGGACGTCAGATTTATTATGTATTGAGAGATCCTTGTCAAGAAGACAAATGTCCACTATTCCAGCAGTCAACGGGCGAGAGGCGGGGTTACACCCTGGACAAGCCGCCAGCGGATCAGACAGCTACTCACGCACGTACAATTTGGAGTAATCAATTCACCTAAATTGCATGTCTTTGGAGGTGGAACCCGGAGAGAAGCCAACATACAATCTCCACACAGACAGCACTAACCACTACACCACCATGCCTCCCAAGAAGACAAATCTGATTCTTTGGCTTAGCCAATAATAACATTTTATTAAATTTAAATTTTGACGATGTCCCATGAACACAAAAGTCCTATTTGACCTTTCTGCTTTTTTCTGATACAGGACTAGGGGCCCGAGCAGAAATCACTCCTCGCCATCTCCCTTATAGCTAGAGCCACCTTTCGCTTCTTCACTCTCTGTCTGTGTCGCTTCTTTCTACCGCTCTCTGTCTCGCCTTCTCTGTCTCTCGCCACCCCGCCCGTTCCTCGCCCCAATGCCTAAGAACAGCAAGGTGACGCAGCGGGAGCAGAGCCACGAGCACGTCACGGAGTCGGTGGCGGAACTGTTGGCACACGAGGAGCTGCTTGACTACAAAAGCAGCTCCCTGAACTCTCGGAAAGCCATCCCGCAAATCGAGGTGCCCGAAAATGATGGGCGTCCCGCGTGGAACAGCAAACTGCAGTACATCTTGGCCCAGGTGGGCTTCTCCGTGGGCCTGGGGAACGTGTGGCGTTTCCCTTACCTGTGTCAGAAGAATGGAGGAGGTGAGTTATTGGTTAAAAAAAAAAAAAAAAAAATCAACGTTATTAATTCATAATTCAAGCTTATTCCAGTTTACATTGTTCACCCTGTGGAGAGAACCCACGCAGACTTTAGGAGAACATGCAAACGCCACACAGAAAAGTCTGTGGGGGATTTGAACCCAGGACCTTTCTGCTGTGAGGCCACAGTGCAGTGCATCATATAGGATGGTGTAATGACATAAAAGTGCCGATGAAGTAGGTTTTCCATTAAGTGGCGCTTGTGATGGATCATTGTGAATCCATGCAGAGAACACATTTCAGGCTAACAAGCCTAATGATGAGTCGCCTCGGTCGGTTCAAAGGTGAACATCAGGATGTTAGAAGTGTCATTATCGGGACTGTGAGTTTGAATTGTCCGACGGCCGTGGTGATGATGAAAATGATGAGCTCATAAATGAAGTCTTGTTTTTCCACATCTGTCCCTTTTTAGAAGCGCAGAAACCCACTAGTGTCGTGGACAACATGACATTTCCTCTCAGTGCACAAGCGCAGAGAGCAGCTATAAACAGCGAGGGGCTAAATATAGCGGCATTATTGATTAGGGGTGCTGGCAGAGCGCTCAACCCGTACTCTTCCTTTGTGTCCTCTCTGTAGGCCGGTGTCCACTGGCGGTGTGGACGCCTCTTCATCACTCGTCACTTCGTCACTCTTTAATCGTTCCGTTCACCACTTTACTATTTATAGACCCAGACCCTTAGAGTCTCCGGTTTGTGTGATCCGCTGAGCTGTCATTCCTCCGTCAGCCAGTCAATTGCAAGAACATTAAAGATTAGTTGTGTGAGCGGGATCCTCTCATACTCCGGTTGTTCCTTCTCCTCGGCACATCCTCTATCATTTCTCCCTTCATTGTTCCATCTTTATGCTCCTGTTTAAATAGCCTGGGATGCAGCGGTTGATTTGAGGATCCTCATAATGGCCCACTTCTCCTCGCTCCATTAAGCCTTGATATCCTCTATTTTTCAAATTCTTGATTTAGCCTTTGGCCTCCTTATTTTGTCTCCGCATCATTACTCCTCACTCTACCAAATATGTGTGCTACTGTATGTAACGTACTATATTTAACCCTGTGACCTTGAAACCATAGGGGGTACAAAGTAACGGGAGCATCTGCCCAACCAACCAACCGTCCATCCATCCACAACAAATCCTTCTTTCTCCAGAGCATACCTTGCAAACTGTAGATTCTGTCACCAAAACAGAATCCTTACACACCAAAACCTCAGAAATATTTATTTTCATTTATAAACAACCATAGAAAGTATTCTCAGTGGGTTGTAGTCTGACCAAACGTAGTACAGCCAACTGTGAAAAGTGGTTTCATAAAAGCTGAAGTTTTCATCTAAAGTGAAAATCACACTTAGTCTGGAATAAACGTCTTTATTTCTACATGTGCAGCATAAGCTTAACAAACATCCTCGCCTTCCAGGTGCCTACTTAGTTCCCTACTTCATCCTCCTCCTCATCATCGGCATCCCACTCTTCTTCTTGGAGCTGGCGGTGGGACAGAAGATCCGACGAGGAAGCATCGGGGTCTGGAACTATGTCTGTCCCAGTCTGGGTGGGATCGGGATGTCCAGTCTGATGGTAAAGAGTTTAGCGTGATGGAGCACTTTAGCTGTCAAAGACTCTTGGGATGCCTTTGAAAATCAGTTTAACGTCTGTTCTCTGTACATGTGTTATAATCATGAGCCAATCACATCTGGAGTGACTCTCCTCGTGTCGATTGGCTCACTCCCTCTACGGGGCAGGAGTTGCTATAAATAGGAGGCGTTTGTTGAAAAGAGAACACGTTAATTATGCATGCTTTGTTCGGCCATATTTAGCTCGTGAATGGACGGTGTGAGTCCTCAGAAGGCTGACGGCAGCCTGGGACAAGCACGACTCCTGCTGCCTCATTTACATGGTCCTGTCGTGTGTGCTGGCTGTTACCTTCACAGGACAGAGGACATCCGGTGAAGTGTCAAATTACACATATATGTCAGTCAATCAATCAATCAATCAAGCAAGCAAACAATGAATCAGTCAGTATTAATCTGTCAATCATTCAGTCAATCATTTAGTCCTATCTATCTATCTCTCTATCTATCTCTCTATCTATCTATCTCTCTATCTATCTCTCTATCTATCTCTCTATCTATCTATCTCTCTATCTCTCTATCTATCTCTCTATCTATCTATCTATCTATCTATCTATCTATCTATCTATCTCTCTATCTATCTATCTATCTATCTATCTATCTATCTATCTCTCTTTCTCTATCTATTTATCTATCTATCTATCTATCTATCTATCTATCTATCTATCTATCTATCTATCTATCTATCTATCTATCTCGCTCTCTCTCTCTCTCTCTCTCTCTTGCTCTATTGATCTATCTCTCTCTCTATCTCTCTCTCTCTATCTATCTATCTATCTATCTATATCTATCTATATATCTATCTATCTATCTATTGATCTATCTCTCTCTCTCTATCTATCTATCTATCTATCTATTGATCTATCTATCTATTGATCTATCTATCTATCTATCTATCTATCTATCTATTGATCTATCTATCTATCTATTGATCTATCTAGGTCTGTGGCTTTGTTGGCCTCTACTACAACGTCATCATCGGCTGGAGCATCTTCTACTTCTTCCAGTCCTTCCAGTATCCTCTTCCATGGAGCGACTGTCCCATCAGAAAGAACGGGTCACTTGCCAGTGAGTAAATACATTTACCGTTATTTGCTTTCCACTGAAAATAAATAGGCTTTTTAACCCTTTATTGCCAAACGTATCATATTTGATACACATGGCGCTTCAGGATTTTGAGACTTTTTTATTTTTTTTAAGCTGATAGATACAAGCCAACACATGCATCTGCATTTAATTAGAGGTGATAATAAGATAAACCCAGGGCAGCCGAGGAACACTGATCATGATGGCACATGCACAGTCAGCAGAGATCCAGACTGAAGGACAGTGAAGCGTTTCACTGTAACCATAGCGACACTGCACTCGTTCTCCTCACACCGCCGTATCCACGCAGCACATTATGGAACAAAACAGCGATTCATCACCGGCGACCATGCTGCCTTCGTTCAAACCTCCGTGCTGCAAAACTAAAGCGCCGTCTCCTTCTGTCTGCAACAACACACACAGTTGTAGAGCCGGAGTGCGAGAAAAGCTCAGCTACAACCTACTTCTGGTACCGTCAGACTCTCAACACCACCAGCACCATCGCAGAAAGCGGCGGCCTCAACGTCAAAATGACTCTGTCCCTGCTGGTGGCCTGGATCATCGTCTGCCTCGCTGTCATCAAAGGAATTGCGTCCTCTGGGAAGGTAGAGGAAGTGGACGGACGGCATGATGAGGGAGACGGCTCGTGCCACGCCACCAAAAATGATGTTTTCTGATTTGCGTTTTCACAGGTGATGTACTTCAGCTCTCTTTTCCCCTATGTGGTGCTGTTCTGTTTCCTGGTCAGGGTTCTGTTGCTCAAGGGATCAGTGGACGGCATCGCTCACATGTTCACGCCAAAGGTGAGGCTGCATCGTGCCTGTGGTTTAATCACCTGGCAAACACGCTCAGTAATCTGGTTGACGCTCTCCGTGTCACAGTTGGAGAAGATGCTGGAGCCCCAGATATGGAGGGAGGCAGCGACCCAGGTCTTCTTTGCACTGGGTCTGGGGTTTGGAGGCGTCATCGCCTTCTCCAGTTATAATAAGATCGACAACAACTGTCACTTCGATGCTGTGCTCGTCTCCGTCATCAACTTCCTCACCTCCATTCTGGCCACGCTGGTCGTGTTTGCGGTGCTGGGCTTCAAGGCCAACATCATGAATGAAAAGTGTGTCGTAGAGTAAGTCTGCATCTGCAAAAGCTCTCATTATGTTCATACAACAAGTAGCTTTCATTAAAGCACTCCAGACAATATCGCTCTTAGCTGTAACGTAAGACTGAATTGTTGAATGGTTTTGTCCTTTGTCTCCGAAGAAACGCAGAGAAGATCCTGGGCTACCTCAACTCCAACGTCCTGAGTCACGATCTCATCCCTCCACATGTGAACTTCTCTCATCTCACCTCTTCAGACTACGCCGAGATGTACGGCGTCATCAAGACGGTGAGCGAGGGCGGCTTTGCCCAGCTCGGTCTGGGGCCTTGCGTCCTGGAGGATGAGCTCAACAAGGTCAGTCTTTGGGTCGGTGGGTCCTGCCGCAGCCAGACCTTCATGGCCTGTTAACTGCCCTTCCTCCTCTGGCCGTCTCTCTCTCTCTGCAGGCCGTCCAGGGCACCGGTCTGGCCTTCATTGCCTTCACAGAAGCGATGACTCATTTCCCAGCATCTCCCTTCTGGTCGGTCATGTTCTTCTTCATGCTCATCAACCTCGGACTGGGCAGCATGATCGGGACCATGACCGGCATCACCACGCCCGTCCTCGACGCCTACAAGGTCCAAAAGGAGCTTTTCACAGGTAAATGACACGCAACTAATAAGCACAATTGTGATTGAAACCGTCGTATCAACGATCATTGTGTCATTATTGTCCCTGAATGAGCGGGACTTGTCCTCTGGCCTGTGTTTGTCTCAGTGGGCTGCTGCATTGTGGCCTTCCTCTGTGGCCTGTTGTTCGTTCAACGCTCGGGAAATTACTTTGTCACCATGTTTGATGACTATTCTGCTGGGCTGCCTCTGACTGTCGTGGTCATGCTGGAAAACCTCTCTGTCGCCTGGATTTACGGCACAAAAAGGTACAACTGTGTGTTTGTTGGTTCACCATGGTCAGATCCGAGTTATTATAAAAGCATCCATTGAAATGGAGGCGGGTTCACGGTGTGTAAGTGTAATAGGGACTTCATCGGCGTTGCGTGTTGCTGTTCTTTCTCCTTCAGGTTCATGCAGGATCTGGAGGACATGTTGGGGTTCCGACCTTATAAGATCTATTTCTACCTGTGGAAGTACGTGTCCCCTCTGTGTCTCATTGTGCTCATCTCTGCCACTGTCATCGAGATGTCCATCAGCCCACCGGGTTACAACGCTTGGATCCAAGAGCTGGTCAGTCTGTGTGTGTCTGTGTGTGTGTGTGTGTGTGTGTGTTTATTACACTGAATAAAATCTACCCAGTTTACCTTGACTGTCTGACACTACAGACAACATCACCTACAGACAACTTTGAGTGGCCATGTCGCATGTTGTGTGATTCACATCCCACCATTTCTCGCCTTGGTTATTTTCAGATTGTGCTCCTCTCCTTTAGGATAACGTGTTTTTTATTTGAATTAAACATAATCACTAAATCCTCTCTGTGTCTCTGCAGGCTGAGGAGAAATTCCAGAGTTACCCTCCATGGGCGCTGGCCATGTGCTTCGCTCTCATCGTACTGGCCATGCTCCCTTTGCCCATTGTCTTCATCGCTCGTCGCTTCAACCTGATATCCGATGGCTCCAACAAGTTGTCTGTCGCCTACCGCAACACCATGATGAAGGACATGTCCAGCCTGGAGGAGCAGGACGAGGCTAGATTCATCCTTGGCGCCAAGCCCGGCGAGACGCCATCACCAGCACATAAAGCCTACCTGACTCCTGGACGGACCAAACCTCTGGACCCCAACTCCCTGTCTCCAAACAGTTGCTATGGTAGCAGCTACCAGAATGCTGCCATTAGCCCTACCACACCTACCACACCTACCACACCAAGCACACCAGAGTCTGACTCTTGACTGCTGTCCGCAAAGCCTTCTGACACCTGGTTTATCTCCCAACCACCGGGGGGCACTGCAGCACAGAGACCCCCCCCCCCCCCCCCCCCGCCACAGCACAAAACCGAATGAAGCCACCAAATTCCTCAGGATGCATGCAGGCATCACAAAATAGCACCAACAAGCCACATGCAACAGATGGAGGAGTTCCATCGTAACAGTAATTCAAACACAAATGTAAGGGTGAGGCTGACGCTCACATGCTACGTGTTTGTATGGGTTAGGGGTTAAGGGTTAAGGGTTAAGGGTTACAGGTTAAGGGTTTCTGATGAAGTACAATGATCCTCTGCACACCTCCCAAATATATAGTGATCATTTATGATCATATTATTTATCTCAATATTTAAAACCCATATTGCTAAGGGTTAAATAGACTATATTTATATCCCTGTATATTCGTAGTGTGTGTAGGTGTGACAAACAACAAAGTTTTATCTTTTGAAAGTGACCATATATATATATGTGTGTATTTTGCGTGATTGTGTGCATGTAATGTGATGAAGCTGCTGGGCAGTGGAGGTCATGTGTATTGTGTAACACGTAGTTGTGTGTAGACCGCTGGTTGTTGTGTTCCTGTAAACATGCAGCATAGACATGAGTGAATGGCTGTTTCTCTGTCCATTGGTCTGTCTATGGTGAACCCATGACAGCGTTGACCCTTTAGCCTAATGTCAGCTGGGATGGGCTCCAGTCCCCTCCAGCACCACAAAGGATGACAGGATGGGCCTACGTGACCCCGATTGTAGCCACACTAGCACAAGCTGCGATTAGGATGACGGCCTAATTAGTGCATCAGTATAGATGACATGTCCTCCAGGGTTGTTTTTATGAGATGAAATGTACTGTATATTGTGTTAGATAAATGCTATGAAGAAGACGACCAAGCATAGAGTTGGACAATCATGTGTCCATGGAAGCACAAGAGACTCAAGGTCAAACACGCCATTCATTTAGATACTTTTTCAGTGTTAATGAAATGATGCTCAGACAATGTAGCTCAGGTTAGCTAAATGTATATGAATGATAACGTTTGATTATATTTCTGCCAGTTTGACTGTTGGGGTCTTTTTGCAGTCTGCTCAACAGAGCAGCCGGTGTGTTAACGGCCTTGTGTGTAACGGCCTTGTGTGTAACGACCTTGTGTAACGACCTTGTGTGTAACGACCTTGTGTGTAACGACCTTGTGTAACGACCTTGTGTGTAACGACCTTGTGTATCGACCTTGTGTGTAACGGCCTTGAGTGTAACGACCTTGTGTGTAACGACCTTGTGTGTAACGACCTTGTGTAACGACCTTGTGTGTAACGACCTTGTGTGTAACGACCTTGTGTGTAACAACCTTGCGTTAGACTCATTAGACTCATTACCGGCACATTGTTGCTCTACTAGAGCTGACAAAGAGAAAAATCACTTTCCATCCAACATTCAACAAGTTGTTTCTGCTAGTGTGGCAAAGTCTATGTGAGCCAGATACCCGCTGCGCCATGTACAAGTACTACTGTTATCCAGTTTTTCCTTGTAGATAGATTTTATCCGTGTGGAATATAGTCTGTTAATGTCTTAAAACGTAAAGTGTTTTAGCAGTAAACGTAATATAAAATAATAATGAATGTGATTAATGCACTTTTTCCACTGGGACAGCAAAACTTTAGCATCTGTTTTATTGACCTCATAGTAAATTTAAGACGTGTATCAAACAAAAGCAATATCACATCATTAAACTTAAGAGAAGTTTAGGCTTAAGGACGCTTGACGGGTTTGTGTCTGTTAGCAACAAATACAGAAACCCTGCCTCTTGATGTTACGACTCTTATAAATGCTGGAACGTGTGTGTGTGTGTGTACTATGTACTCCCTCTCATTGTGGCTGGGTGTGTTTGTACAGAAGACACATTTACAAACATCCCTTTACAACTTCTCTCTGCTCCCTCATCCGTGTTCTGATTGTATAACGCTGACAAAATGCTGTAAATACTATGAACATCAAGAAAATCTTAACAATAAATCGTGAACAAGCTGAGTTTTAGTTATTTTTTTGCATCAAAACTTAAACAAAAAAACTGCCATTTGAAAAAGTTTATTTTTTGTCTACAATAAGTGTGCATTGTGTAGAAACGTGGTGATGAAATACAGTTGGAGGGAAATTACATACATTCCCTTTTTATATTAGGTTTATTAGCAATATATTCTATTGATGAGCAGTTTGCAATAACCAGTTTATTAGTAGAAAAATTAGAATGGAGGATGTTGACATTTTTCTGTAATTACTAGGGATGTCCCGATCCGACCACGTGATCGAGATCCAGAAATTTGTTCAATATCTCGGTTATTATTATGGAATTTGAAACATTCATCTAGGGTGTGGTCCTCTATCGTACTACCGAATTGCATCCGGAATAGGATCCAGAATGATCAACTCCGATTCACTTTTACTTTTCATGGTTGGATTTAAAATAGATTTAAAAAATGAACAGTAAATGCAACATGCCAACATTATAATCTTTATTACAGTATTTAAGTAAACATCAAACAAATAGCAAGTCATGATAAATACATTCCCAATTTACATATATTCCCATTTCCTTAAGCTTTATAAAAGTGTTTTAAAGAAAAAGAAAAAGGATGATTCTTTAACTGGCAATGAAATGAATACAGCTGTAATGAGCAACGACGAGCAACCAAAGATCTCTTTCACATCATCAAGCCACATTCAGCAAAGCCAAAATGATGTAATGCCTTTTAGTTAAAAAAAAAAAAAAAGTCTGCTCCTTCCTTCAGCCTGGTGGTCAGGTGAGGTCTGAACGGTCGCCAGAGCAACGGGTCTGTGGGCGGCATCTGGAAGCTACACACATTAAAACAAATAAACTCAAACCGTTTGAAAAGCATCGGAACAAACAAAAAGGGGATGTTAGCTAAACACTTATCCCATTCAGATATCGATTAACGGTTTAATTTAGACACAAATCGCCACACAAGAAACAGAAGTATCAGAGACTGTCAAAGTGCCGAGCCTTTCCTCAACAAAAAACAAAGATTGACGATTAATGAATACAATGTATTACAAATAAATTCAGTAAAATCCGAGTGAACATACGGTCATGTAGCGCTCAAAGGTCAAACGCACTGACCTTTAGTAGCAAGTTAGAGGCACAGTACTAGAGCATGTCATGTGTACGTAAGTTCACATTAGGATTTTCACTACAGAGGTCTTTAGTGAACTTTGTTTTTTTTTTTAACTGAGGGTGGCATTAATGCAGGAAAGTTCATCACAAAAAGCATTTGGTTGGTCTGATGAGTTCGTACCGGAGGATTTCCAGAGATTTAAATCCATCGGTCGCCTTCGGTCTGCACAGAATGTGTAACAATGTGTGGGTCAGTGAGCGCGCGGTGGAACTCCTGATAGAATGTCATCTGAGAGGAGGACGGCCATTGTTGATCGTCACTGTAGCAGCTCTTCCCATGAAATGGGTTTGGAGAAGACCTCCCGCTCTAGCCAGAGGTCATAGTTCATTTGGAAGTCCTCAGGCAGGTCTACGCGCTGTCCCAGAACACTTTGTAGGCAGTTGTCCACGGGCAGGAAGTCCGGGTTGCTGTGGCTCTGGTCGTAGCGGCGACTATTGAAGCGTTCGATGTTGGCCCGCAGAGCGCACTCCTCAGCCTGGAAGTCCCAGGGACGAGCGTCCAGATCTGCTCCGGGGAGGAAAAAAAAAACAGGAGATGGACAGAGCGTCTGATGCTGACAATTGTATCCACCAGTTATTACATCAGTCCGTCAGGGATCAATATTTGCCTAATCAGGACTAAACCCACTTCAATTAAAAGAACTAGACATCACTGATAAATGTACAGTACACAAAGTATGTATTAGTGCTTAAACAGCCTGTATTTCATTCTACTCTCTCTCCCCCACATAAAGCTTCTCTCCGCTCTCGTTTCCCGCTCACCGTTTCCGTACGCCCAGTCATCGTTGAGCCGATGCCGGACCTTCTGGTAGATGGCAGACATGGTCTTCATGTTGCTCTTCCTCCACTGCCGTCCCAAGTATTTAGTCTGCACTTTGAGCAGCTTAAGGACGTACAGCTGCATCATGGCCTGCTTGACCTTCAGCGCCCTCTTCAGGATGGGAGCGGATTTAAACACCACGAGCATCTAGCAGGGAAAAGGTGATGATGATGATGATGAGGGCTCAAACACAATCCCCGTGTTGCATGATTCATTCGTGATCCGACAGTGAATGCTACTTTATGAGCGTTCACCATTGTTCTGGAGTGTTTCCACTTGGTCAGTTTGTTGAGGATCCTCAGCAGGTTAATACAAGAAAACAAATTCCTCCAGCAAAATTGATTGTTGTCGCCTGCTTCCTGTAAAAAGACGAAATAGCCATGTTAAAAATAACATCCGATCAGCAGTGGGAGCAGTACTAATACACAGCTTTTGAAGCTCCACAGCACTTACCAAACTCTCTGCCGTTAACTCGGGAAGTTCATTCACCACACAATACGGAAAATCGAGTACTGAGATGCTATTGGGAATGAACACAACAACAGAAAAATGCCACGTTCACTGATATCTACTGGAAATAGGAGGCGAGATTTAAGTGATTGAAAGAGGCTCAGACAGTACCTGTTTTTAGCTGTGATGTAAGACATTATGTTCTGGTTAAAGAACTTCAGAATGAGTGGGATGCAGTTGGCAAACACCAGATGTTGGGCCATGTATTCAAACTATAAGAAAGATAAAAAGGCATGAACTTACATTTCCTTCAGTCGAAGTAATCTACCGTAATTAAAAAGGGATGAGCTCCAGGAGCTGCATTAAATCCACTGAAATATGTATAGAAAAATCAAATACATTCACACTTCATTCTGAGTTGTGGCGTAACGACTGTGTGACATTCTTACTTGGTAGATGTGGTTGAGTTTGAAGTGTTTCAAGAGGAGCAGCAGGACGGCAGAGATGGCCTTCACGATGATCTCCTTGTGCCGATTGACATCAACGCCGAGTTTCATGCTTTGCAGTACTGTGGTCCTGCAGGGGTCAGACATGACCAATCAAGTACCTATCATTTATGATCTTCAGAGTATAACTACCACATGGGTACTGCAAGAGTTCCCGAAATGTGCACCCCAATCATGGTTAACCACACCCTTGACTATACAATCTTTAATTGTGCCTTGATGCTGCCAAAAAGCAAAGTTTTGTTCGCAGGTTTGCTGGTGTCTCGGAACACTCGTGTGTCGAGGTATTACTGTACTTAAGATTAAAATATGTGAGAGGTTTAGCGACGCTAGTACACACATTTTACAAAAATGTATCCAGACATAAACAATTATGAAGTGACAGACATGCTGATGAATCATTTCACGGTGGGCAGATAAAAATGTAGAAAATAGTCAAATAACAACGCTTCAAGACTCAAATCCAATTCTAAACATTTTTACGATAATTAAAGTTATAATATCTCATATGTATATGTATATTTCATCGCTTACGGCATCTCCTCCGGCAGCACGTCGGCCAGGATGTTGATGGAGTCCGTCTTGGCTTTGGATGTTGGAGCAGCCGCGAGCAGGATCTTCAGCAGAGCAATCTGACAGTCAGAAAAACGCAAAACAAAGTTAGCCGGCTGCTTGAGCAGTCAGATGAAGCTCGGGCTAAACAGATGCTAGTAACAAAGAACGCGAAAGACGGGTATGCCACAGAGAATACTGGCACCACACTTACAGAGAACATTTAGCTATAAAAAGTATAAACTGTGTAAATAATAAAGAAATGCCGTGTCCATAGCACCCGAGTGTGGACTGTATGGAGAAAAGAGAAACTCACTAACCATATATTGAGGCAAACTGGGCAGAATTCCCTGGTAGAGCAGCTCAGTGGAGGACATCTCCACCTCCTCTTCACCCTGATGAAGAGGAGAGAAAACACAAAATAGCAATACAATTAAATATTAGACTAGAAGCTGAAGGTTTAGCGGTTTAGCTCCATTCAATCCCCTTAATTCAGGGCAAGGAAGACACAACTCACAGATGTAATACCAATTCCAAAGGTTATAACATGCGATTAACTCGTGAAAATAGTTGCTTACACCAGACAGAGGCGTTTTCTGAAACTCCTCCTCCTTTGCAATCTGTATCTCAGCAACGGAGATGTACTTGTGCTGCAAAAAGATGAAAGCTTATGTGATAAATCTAGCAGCAATAGTGCCGTTTAGCGATATACAGTTAGCAATGCTGTACCTGCTTTAGTGTCTTTATGCTCTCATGAATCGGCCTGGGCAAACCGACTACCGTATCCGTGTCACTGCACAACATGCCCGAGAATAAGACCGAGTTAATCAATGCATGTGTTTTAGCTAAATCAATACAATCCAGTTTAGTAAAGTCAGTATGAAACGGAGACGACTTACTTTCCAAGTGTGTAACCGATAAATTTACTTCTACTCGAGTCAAGGAAGTTTTCAATGTCCTTTTCTCTGTAGGAAAACAACGGCATCGTCAAGCAGACCTCGATGTGGCCCAGCTCTGATTGGCTGCATCACAGTGTTGTCAACAAACATCACACATCACCAGCATACATCAGACTGAGCAGCACCTGACTTTAGGAGCCCAGGGCAGTCCTTTGGGGAAGGAGATCCTCTCCGACGGAGGGTGAGGCATCGGCGGAGGCATCACCTCGTCCCTCTCCAGAGGGAAGGTCTCCGGCTCGATGGAGTTGTCGTTGTCGTCGTTGTCGTCCTCATCCTCACGAGAGTCGTCGGCTTTGTAAGGATCTTTTTCATTGAAGGCATCGAGGTTGTCCTGTTTGATCAATGCCTGGGTGAGGAACGGGGAAATCGTCAAGGCGAGTGAGGCCGATCTTTGAAAAGACAACCGGTAGAAAATATAGCACAACACTATAAAGTAATGAAACAAGATGTTGCCCTTTAAAACATGCGATCAATAACATCAGGTAAGAATTCTGAATGCGTAGAAAATAATAACTGGAATCAGAGACAGTTTTACCAAAATAAAACTTCCAGCAGTAGTGATTTGAGTAAACAAAATGTAGAGACCTGAAATGTAGCCATTCAGATTTAATATAACGTGTCTGAAACAATATTTTTAGAACTAAATTGGTATGTAGACGTGTGTTTGAACAAATGTCAACTGGACACAGATGGACCGAGAGACCGTCCTCCCCGTCCACGACTGGCAGACACGCCTACCTTGTGTTCCCGGCGGGCTCGTTTTTGCTGCTGTTCTATGAGGTCGGACGCAGACGCGGGGGGAGACGCTGCCCTCATGCTCCGGATGACTCGAATGCTGTCTTCAGGGAGGGGCGGGAGGCCCAGCTCCTCGCGCCTGTGAACTTTGATGCTTTGGAGCTGCTCGAACCCTCCGAGCGTGAACTGAAAGGGGCGAACGTTCAGCCGTTTCTTATTTGCTGTCGTATTTTCTGTCTTGGCAGATCTTTTTTCCTCTCTCTCTCTCACCAGTATACTCTTCCATAACAGCAGCAACACCTTTTTCATCGGAAAGTGAGGCGCGTGGCCGCTGCAGAACTTCGTAACCATACCGAAGAGCATGACCGAAATGGGCTCGTTGTTGAACAGAGGAGATCCTTGGACAGGAGAGAGGGAGCGGAGGTGATTTACTCAGCAGCTCTTTGTTTACATCCACGCCTTTCCTGCTGAAACTTACCCAATTCTGCTCTGAACGTTTCCCTGATGATTTTCCATTCGGGCTTGTCATCTGGATCATCCTGCTGTATCGTTTCCACCATCAGGTACATAATGTTTAGCAGAACTCGCAGATCGGTGCTGTCCGCGAGGGAGATGGCTGGTTTCCTGACGGCACTGCTACAGGCAGCGCTGTTACTGAACGGGACAACATGATAGTTACATACAATTCCTTAAGACCCAAAGTTTTCCAGGCTCGGAGCTGCGTAAAGCCAGACAGCAAATGTCCGCTGTCCTCACTGCGCTTAGGCCACGCTCAGGTCTCCCACTATGTTCTGGGTGACTTAACCGTTCAACCCTGGCTTCAGTGTGAATAAAAAAGGACTGAGAACATACTCGATCTCCATGTTGAGAAGCTCCACCAGAGCGGAGAGCGTCCCGACGTCCAGCAGCAGAAAGATGTTGTATCTCATCCAGTGCTGCACCTCGGCCTCAGAGCTACACTCTGCAAATGTTCCTGAAGGGGAAAACAAAATGTTCAGAGAAAGAACCGAGAATAAAACAGCCTGCTTGATCATTCATTCTCTTATTACTGTTCATTTGCATCAGAATCGGTCAAAGTAATGTGAACTCACCCTGGGCCATGTACAGAATAGCTCTAGCAACCTTCAATCTCTTGTCCCGGGCAATCACCTCCAGACCGTCCAACAGGCGCATGGCATAAGCTCTGTGGTGAGCCGCGTCCAGCTCCGTCCACTTCTTATCAGAGACTAAAGACACAGAGGAGGTGGAGGTGAGACAGACGCTCCTCTTCGTCCGAGGCGAGACGAACCGTTCACAACAAACCGCTTACCATACGTTTCAAACTCCACCTCAAAGCACTTCCTGTTGAGCGCAAACTCTGGTCCTTCGGTGTAACTATACAGCTCTGAAAGACGCATTAACAACAAGCAAACAACTCAAACACACAAAGTGTGAAAACGAATCAATCAATCAATCAATCACCAAAACGCACCTGACAGCTCTGCAGTCCACTTGTCTGTATCAGCATATAGAAACTCCAGGTCTGGAGATTCAGACGGCCCCTGTGCACATTTCATGATTCATGATGTAGCACGCGCACGCGCACGCGCACACACACACACACACACACACACAGGCACACACACACACGCACACGCACACGCACCTTTTCTGACCACCTAACTAAAGACAACAATGAATTTGTTGAACAGTTTAGACACACAAAACTCTATCTATGCATAACCAGAATACGACTGATCTATTGTGTTCGTTTGACCTCAATCAGAGCCCAATTATTGTCAGAGAATGTTTAGAAACTGATTAGATTTAGTAAAGCACATCACCGAAGAACAATTTTAAAAGCAAAAATGTTATCTACACAATTAAATGACAGCTGGAGTCATACCGACGCTCTACGGCTACTTCTAGTCTTCTACTATTGACAACTTGATGTATTATGAGCAGACTGCAGGAGGACATTTTTGGTTTAAAAAAAAAAAGAAATTTAAAACGCAAACCAACACAATATATAAACTTTATAAAGACACCTGTTCACGAGCAGAATGTTGAGAATTCGTCGTCGACTATACTAACTGGACTCCTGACAAAAGGCTGTCTCCAGGCTATCCTGAGATTGACATAAACGAGATAGCTTTTGCTAAGCTACACCGCTATTCCGGATTTATAAAGACAGGCCAACAAATCGGATGCCGCGCACATAACGTCAGGCCCATTGCCGGAACAATCTCTGGAGCCTCGGCTGGGGTTTGAAAATCAGTTAGCTTCGCTGGCTCTTTAGAGCTAGCGCTAGCTAAAGCTACGCGTTAAAGGCAAACCCTGCCTCGGTTAAGAAAACACCGACAGACTAATCACGAAGCTCCAGTCGTGGCTCTTTACCTCTGAATCCTTTCTCGGGTTGCGGGTAAACTCGCCCCGGCTTTTATTAGGTAGCATAGCTCTCTGTTTATTGTTTAGAGGAAGACCAGCCCCATTTCCAAAGACGTCCATATTTCTTTTAGCTCTCTATCCTCTCGCGAGATGTTGTGGAGCCGTCTGACCTTTTTTTTATATTTTCAATGTAACTTTATTCCATGACCTGTCTGTAAATATTTAAAAGCGTGGACGTATACAAACAAATACTATATTGTCGTGTGGTACAGTGACAGAATGCCAGCTGTGCAATAAATATCCAGACGTGAAATGTCCTCATTGATAAATATTCCACAATCAATTGCTAGTAGTACTACAACAAGTATCGTTTTTGTTTGTCTGTGAGAAATTATGCATCCGGGACATTTTCAAATTCAGACAGTAGTTTATTAAAGGGAGCTGTGCAAAGAAATTGTTGAAAAAACATTTAATATAATTTTTATCAGAACAAATCACAGTGGTATTCTTATCTATTTCCGTTTGAGAGGCTATATGCTCAAATAATGACATTCATTCATTCGTCATCTGAAATCAAGTTTAAATTCAGGTTAAGACACATTTAAGAGTTAAAAGATAAGGTGGGAAAAGGTAAAGTAGCAAAACACAATGCAAGTAATGTTTGAAGCTTTGATTGTTACAAGAAAGAAAAATGGGATGCGACATATACTTAAAAGCAATATAACAAGTACACACTGCAGCTAAAATACAAGTTTCTTCATTGGTCAGCAGATTTGACACAAGGGAAATGTTTTTCGCTGCATAGCTCTCAAAGTATCCTAGAATGAACAGGATTGTTGCGTATCGATCGCTATGCTTGAACAAGGACAGTTATATCTGGCAGTATGAATTACTAAGTGAGTCACAAGTTACTGTCAACTAACCAGAATGGTTACTGCGCTCATCGTGCTGACAGCGATGTCGTCGCTGAATATCTATGGCTGTAATGTCCTTAAAGCTGCTCGTGTAAAAGGTACAAGCGTTCCATAGAAGCAAAAAGTAGCTTATTATACAATTAAACAGCAAAAGTGGCACACACAAAATGGATCTTATTAAAAAGGAAATTACTGCAAAAATAAAACAAGAATTTCCTGTAACTCTGTGGATGATGTTCAGGTTTTTGCAAAGCAAAAGGATACCAAGAAAAAATAAATGAACACATCGAAAAAGTTTAGACAGCATTCAAAAAAAGAAACCTGATGGAGACAGGAATTACATTTGGTTTGGAGAAAAATCACATCACAGACTACAAGCATGAAATAAAGCATGTTAGATCTATGAGCAGCACACTGCATAGTCTACATAAAACACAGTCACTCAATTAGGTCATTTAATGCAACCACCAATTTGAACAAAAGTTAACATTGAGAAGTAGTTTAACAAGCTTGTCAATTCATTACAAAACAGTGATCAAGCTTCATAAGCAGTGAAAGAACACCATATTTTAGATTACCTATAATAATGCAATACTACGAGATAATACAGAAGGTACAGCTAAAACAGTCATCTACTGTACGTAAAGTAAATGTAAGAAAAGAAGCTTACTCGTGTTTAGGACAAGAGCATTTGGATATTTAAGCTTATATTTTTGTTGCTAAAATCTTCCATAGAAATGCGTCATTTATTTAACACCAGATATAATTCCTGTGATATTATAAAAAACAGAGTCAAATACCTCAGCAAATACCTTTGACATCGGCTTAGCAGCCTCAACGTAGCCGCAGAGTATCAAATGCGCTAAAACGAGTGCATTTTTTACAGTTCGACTGCAAATAATGACGTCATAAGAACGACACCGAGGTTAGTGAGTGCTGCTCTAATAATAAAATACATTTAAAGGTCATTTTAGATAAATGGCCCATTCTAATTTTATACATCTCTCCAAGAAAATAAACACCAGACCGTCTTCTTATTTGCTATAGATGCCTACCGGTACATTTACAGAATTCCGCCCGTGAATAATAAAGTATATATCTATCTATTTTTTAGCATTGATAAGGAAGGTGATACAACATTTCTTTACGGGAGTAATGTAACAAAGCAGACAGAAAACTTTAAAGCCATTTCAAGCACTAGGGCAGAAACAAACGCAATCCAGGCTCACAATCACATTGTAAAGTCGTTATGGCTCATTTGCAAGAAATAAATTGCACAAAGTCAACATCCAGCATAGAGATCCCGACATTTCATATTCACATTTCTGCTCACCTGATTAATTTATTTCCAATAGTCATTTGCCTTTTAGGTTCAATTTGGTCCAGTTCCTTCTGAGAAACATCTGGAGTGTCATTTTAAGTAAGGTCGGGCGGCACAAACAGGAAGTTGATAAGTGTCAAAAAGAAGCTAATGAAGGGCTCAGATTACAGGCTTTTCAGGCAGATTTAATCACGATCTTCACAATCAAAGGAGAAATCTGTGGGGTCTGCGAGGGTTCAGAACTCACAACCCTAAAAAAAAAAAGGTTAAAAAGCTGGTGAGTTTCAGAGTTTTGACTGTTTGGAATCTGAAGAGACCCTTTTCCCCGTATGAAGCATTTGAACAATTCTTACAATCAAAACTATTGCTTAATGCTAATTTAACCAGTTAAACAAATAGCCATTAACATTTCACAACTATAACCCGTCCCTGCCGCAGCTACTTGGCACAATTTATTGATACGTGACTGAAAAGCTACCAGAAGCTTAAAATGATCAAAGAGCCAAACTGTCTGGAAGCAAATCGAGCCAAACACAACACAAACGAGTGGCGTGTGGTTACGCTTTACCGTCGTAGCCAAGCAGCGTGCCACGCTTATTTCTGTGGGAAGCAGCGAGAGAAGCAAAAATTGCCGTGACCAGTAAAATAAATGCCGAAACATAAACTACGCATCCTGTGAAGAGGATCAAACACAACCCAGGTAAAAGCCTTCTCTCGTCTCATGGGTGGATGACACTGGGTACCGTTGACATTCAGGTTTGCCAAGGGCTGGTTCCGCTGCAGACTAATACCTGTGATTAAAAACAGAAAGTTTAGTTGGGTGATACTTAAACCTACACAAATATATTATCATTTACTATTAAATACGTCAGGACTTGACTGGTGACACAAACATCCAAACGCACTCCCACTCTAGGTGGTCATTTTGATATTTTAATCATCTCTAAAATTAATTAATTCATCTTCCTGACCGCTTTTGTTACCGTTACCGGTTCATTAACCAGTGCACTGGTCTGTGGTAATCGGTAAACAAGCATTACTATACTGTACCTGTAGTAGTTTGGTTTAAAAGGGCCGTTCTTATTCAGGCCCAGGTATTTTGCCTGCTCGTCTGTAAGTTCGGTCAGGTGAGCTTCGAAAGTGGCCAGATGCAGGCTGGCGACGTATTCGTCTGAAATACATTTAAAAGATTTACTGAGACAGTCAGACGTGGATCAGCACGACGCGCTCTGAGGTCGCAGCCGGGGCGGCGGCAGCACGGGGTCATCGGGGGGGTCATAGGGAGGGGTCATCGAGCGTCTACAGGTGGCTCACCCATCTTCTTAGGAAGCAAATACACATCCTGCTTGTACCGCGCCTCAGGAGCGTTGTACAACTCGATTAGTGCCAGCGCCTGAACACAGACACGGCGCGTCAGACTGGTGAAGCAGGACGCACTAAAACACGCGTGGTGGTGAATAATAACTGGACTGAACGACCGGTTGATGACTTAATGGCCGGGCTGTTTCATAGCGCCGTTACCTGAGTGGTGGCTGTGATGGACAGGACAAACGTCGGGACCGTAGAGCAGCTGAGGTTCAGGAGACGTCCCTGCGGAGGAAAAGACTCCGTCATCAAGGAGGCAGGCATTTTAACAGCCTGCTTCAATACTGCTGGTAGAATCTAATGACACCTTTGATCTAAAGACGACAGCACGGTGCTGCTCAAGAGAAAGCGTACGCATGCTCATCACTACATTCACCGTAATGTAAAGTACTGTTGCAGAAATAAGGAGCCTTCCTGAGTTGTGGTAGTAGTTCCGTTTATGTCCTATGCTGCAAGTTAACGTACCGTTAGTCACCGTTTATTCATGCAAATGAGATTAAAACCTGGACAAGGAAGTTTAACCAGAAGTCATTTTCAAAACGCATCTCATATTTTGTATTTACTACCTCAGCCAGAAGGATGATCCTCTTTCCATCGGGCCAAATGACGTGATCAACCTGAGAGCGCACTCTCTCCCAGGTCAGCTCAGGGGTGCGAAGGCTCGCCTGCGAGCGGGGAGACAAACAACGGTGGGGGGGGGGGGGGTTCGTTTAGCGACGGGGTCTTTGGAACGTAACTCCGCCGTTGAGCGAGGACCAGCTGTATGCTGCTGGTTCAAACACGCTCTCACTACAAGCGCTAACTCACCACGTCAATCTCCGTGTTGGAATGGCCCATGTTGCAGACAATGGAGCCGTTTTTCACCCGATCGAGTTGGTCTCTGGTCACGACATTCTTGTTCCCTAAAGAAAGGCAAGCGCACGCCTTCGTTTGGAACGGACGGCCATCGAAACGCAGCCCCTCGTCCGTGTTTTGCTTTACCAGTGCATGTTATGATGACGTCGACCTGGCGAATGACCTCGTTCAGTTTGACCACCCTGAATCCATCCATACTGTTTGTACGACACGGTAGAAAGTAAAAGTGTTCAGCAGAGACGAAGGGGAAAGCCTTTCTTATTCGCGAGCTGAAGGGCCGGGCTTCGCGTTGCACTAATGAAGTCAGTCCGAGTTAACCACCTTCCAATAATGTTTGTTACACCACGAACTGAACTTGCTGTCCCACTATGGGTCCTCTCTCGTTTTCCTCACCAGGCCTGCAGCCCACAGATAGGATCCACCTCCGTTACGTAGACGACGGCTCCCAGAGCTTTCAGAGCGGCGGAACAACCTTTCCCAACCTGCAAAGACGTGATGATGCACAGGATGCCTCACACGGGGAACGTATGCAAATTATCCTGGCTATGTAAAAGACATATTAAAGACAATATTTAAACTACCGAAGATTTATATATTGATCACAGGAAGTCTACTAATCTCAATTCCCTGGAAACGTCAGCTTTATGATTAAGATACATGTGGCAGGTTAATGCTACAGAAAGTACCTCACCTCACCATACCCACATACGACCACTTGTTTGCCTCCGAACATGACATCTGTCGTTCTCTTCAAGCTGGAAAGATTCCAGAAGAGAAAAATCAGTGAATCTTTAGGTGGTAAAGCCGAACAGCCTGGATCCTTCACAAAATCTGGCAACTTAACACCGATACCTGTAAAATGCTATTTCACTCCGTTCGCCCCAAAAAAGGCCTGCCTTAACTTCAAAGAGTCCTCAGTAATATGGGAAGTCCGTGGAATATAATAAAGTTAACACTACACATATCAGTCTCATTTAATATCCCACTACCACAAATCTTTTAGTAAAAAAAAAGGTGCAAAGATCAGTAATACCATAAATCTTGAGTGTGTGGAAAAGTGTGAGGCGCCCATGCAGAGATGTGTTGACATTGTTAAGGGTAACAGACACTATATATGCCCCCCGGGGCAATCATTGACAGGGTACTAAACGCAACTTGGTGTTTAACTTTGTAGCGCGTGCAGTTTGGGAGCAGTTCAAAGGAAAACCATGGAGGGGATTTGTGACGGGTGGACCAGCTGTTCTGGGATACCAGCAACATCCCTGCAAAAGTCACACGGAGCAGCTGATGACCCAGCAGCAGAGGAAAGGCTATGCTAAACGCATTTTCTTCAGAATAATGGTTCCTTCTCAACTCGTGCGGCAGTTTATTAACAAAGCTGCGCAGCGCCTCGACACCTGATGGACCCCCCCCCCCCCCCCCCCGAGACCAAAGATTAGATCAAACCGAATCTCACTCACCCGTCCAAGATTGACTCTCTGCAGCAGTACAGGTTGTCAAACTTCTGCTTCGTCACGGAGTCGTTGACATTCATAGCAGGTACGCACAGTTTTCCAGCTTTGGAAAGCTGATACAACCTGAAAAGTAGAAGGTTGTGTGTGTGTGTGTGTGTGTGTGGCTTTGGGTGTGAACCGAATCCTTTATAGTTCGTGTACATCTCGTAGGAAGTGACTTACCTGTGAACCCCGGTGACGCTCTCCTCCACGATGCCCCTGATCTTCTTGAAAACATTGGGGTATTTCTTGTACATCCAGTGTGTCAAGTCTCCTCCATCATCAAGGACCTCACAGAGATAAAAAAAAAAAAAAAAAAACAGTATTTACATTATGAAAATTAAAGTTTCAATATTTAAAGCTCATACTTAAAAACTATTACCAAGACAAATGTATTTCTTGTGAGACATATAAACTACGTATCGATTTGCCTGGATCAGGTGTGTCCAAACTGTTCCACGGAGGGCCGAGCCGCTCCAGGTTTTCTTTCCAACCATCTCTTCTCTCTTCTGGGAAGGAACACCTGCAGCGTCTCGGCCCTCCACGGAACAGTTCGGACACCCCTTGGCTAGACAACTCACTGATCACCGTCTATCATCACACACAGAAGATCAACATGGATACGTTCCTCCCTACCATGTTGGGCTGCCATCCCTCAGCGTTGGCACAGCGATCGATGCACCACCAGAAGTCATCCTCAGACTCCCCCTTCCAGGCAAACACAGCCACCCCTGAAGCACAGCAGAAAAGCATGACATCGACGATCACGTCGGTGTGGCGTCCAGTGCGGCGCACAATTATTTGCACTGAAATAATTCTACGTTGCGTATTTCTCAGGAGTCGACCGAGAATGTGAACACGGTTAGCGTGAAAGAACACGATGGAGCACGACTCTGAAGTGGCTCCGAGTTAAAAGGGAAACCTTTAGTGAAAGGTTAAACATCTCTCACTGAGGAGTAGCTGTGAAGTCACCATCTCACTCACATACACCCCCCCCCCCCGGCTCCACTGCGGATGCTTTAGCCGTCTCCTAGAGACCGAGATAAAAGGCTCACGTGGCGCCGTTACTTCACCGAAAGGCTTCATTTACGTCTTAGCATTTTCTCCACGGGGCTGATTTCCATTAGTTCATCTCACATTTCCAAGCAGCATCCCGTCGTTGCAAAACACACGAGACGCCCACGTGGCAACGGGCGTGATTTTAATATCCAGAGTCCTGCCTGGACTCATCCTCCGCAACGAAACGTTCTTCGCTTCGCCCGCCCGCTCGCTTACCGGCCTCCGACAGAGCAGCAGCCACCTCGTTCTGGGTAGAGTAGATGTTACATGCAGTCCAGCGGCACTGGGCCCCAAGAGCCACGAGAGTCTCAATCAGAACCTGCAAGAACACGGAGGAACACCGACCCCAAATGAGTCCTTCTAAGTGGATTCAATAACACAGCTTAGATCCGCCCCCGAAAGACAACTATTTGTATGTTTAAAGGAAATTTAAATGCTTCTCAACACTTTGATCCATTTAATATTCTTTTGCATTGCAAAGCAAAGCGAAGTCAGTCGGAAAACGGTGACTGGAATTCTGATTCAGAGATATTTATCTCTCTGGAGGGAGTCTTTGCTCGGCTTGTTGATGCTCAAAGTCAAAAAAAAAAAGAACTCTTACTGCAGTCTGGGCAGTGATGTGAGTGCAGCCCACAATTTTGGCACCTGCCAAGGGTTTCTCGCTTTGTGCTCGCTTCCTGAGCGAGATGAGCGCCGACATATCTGAGAACGAGAGAACAACAAAAACGGGTGAACGAGGGAAAGAGCAGCAACACAGACGAGTACAAAAAACAAATATCTGATATCTACTAAATGACGCTTGATGTGAACGCGGCACACGCGGTGCATTTAGACGAAGCTCCTTCAAGGCTCTCACCTTGTTCTGCAATCTCAATCTCCCGCCGTCCAAACTCGCCCTGCTTGATGTTCTTAACGCAGAAATCGCTGCTGCCCTTAGCGTTGACCTGAGCTTTGTCTCGCGGAGAGCTCTCATCGTCGGAGCTATCCGTGTAGGATGCAGCTGTAAAAAATAGAATAAAAAAAGAACTCTCAAAAGCTCAGCAAATTAAAGGCTCCCAGGAGGAAACTGAGGCCAAATGAAAGAAAATGAGAATAAATAATAGGACAGAGCGAGAGCCAATAGATCTGTCTCGGCGTCCTACCGGAGCTGTAGCTGTCCGTGGAAGACTGAGAGATGGAGCGGGACAGGGAGCGCCGACCCGCTTTGGTGGGGAACCTGCTGAACTCCTGCTTGTCCTCCACAAACTGGATTTGCTGTTTGAAGGAAACTATTATGTCACACACTGCACACGTAATATTTTCATACGTGGTTTTAAATGAGTCTTTATGATTGCTGGGCCGCTGCTTTGACAACGAGCATCATTGCTAAAGACGCTCAAGCAATACGAGCGCCCTGTTCGTACTAGAATGCGTTCTTTGTTGGACAAAAGCGCGCGTGCGTGTGTGTGTGTGCGTGTGCGTTTGCAGGAAGGCGTGGCGTTTTCCTTGTCTGTACCTCGGTTGATATGTGGTCAGATAACTTTTCTATCACAGTAACCTGATTGTTTTCTGCAGGGTTACGTGCATTGAAGCAACATGACCCAGTTTGATTTTTTTTTTTTTTTTTACTTCCTCTAAGTGCTGTGACATCATCGTCTTAGACAATGTATATGCACCGGAGCACAAGCACGACCCCAAATGAACCGAGATACTCGGAGAATATTCTGATCTTTCTAGGACCATTAAAATCAGTAACATGTGAATGACAGTGTGTGTGTGTGTGTGTGTGTGTGTGTTACCGTGACCCCATTTCTGTTTAACCATTTGCCAGCGGCAGCTGCAGCATCAGCTCTTAGCCACGCATCTTTCCTAATCGCACACGGACTCGGTGAGCACGACCGAGTTCAGAAAAACGTCTATTTGAGATTTAAAAAAAGGCAACGCAGCGTTCAGTGCGAATTAAATTCCTCCCAAGAAGAGAATGAGGATGTGAAACAACTATGAGGAGGCCGACATATAAACTTCGGGCTGAGTTTACAGCTGATTGACAAGCCTGCCAGAGTATCATGTACAGCAATCTAAATGTAATTTCCGCTATCCCAGCATTAAAGCTGCGTTCAGAAGGCGCGTTGGAAGTTGTGCCGTCGCCTTCGGCTTCTGTTGCACGTCCGGATTCGTTTTACCGTCATGATGGAAACTCATAAACAGTTCATATTTAATAAAGTCAGCGACACGCTTCCAGTCAATTAATTATATCTTAAATCGCTTTACTTCATTTGGAGCGAGGAAGATCAGAGCGAAGAGCCGTCAGCTCATTAAGGGAGCATCAACACAGTGCGAACGATGGATGACCTATGGTGACCTTGTGGGGACAGACCCAGTGGGGATTGACCCAAAAATGATCTCAGAATGTACATTTTGTCTTTAACTGTACAGTATATTCCCACTCGGTGTCCGGATGCAAGCCTTCCTTGTTCCTGGAGAGTGTCAGTTCAGAACTTTCTTTCGTTTCTCGTTTCCTGCATTGAATATTTGGGGAAATTGAGCAAACTAGGTGAAAGAAACCTGAACCAGTCTTCCTGATCGATGACGCATACGAGACTGCAGTTGATCCACTAACAGAGGCATGTCTTGCATGCTTCCTGCAGGCGGTTGTAACGCATTTTGTAACGCAGGTACCGGTAAGTCAGGTAACGTTACTGCGTTACTCGGGCCGAGTTGAGAAGCTTTACCTTTTTGACCGGCTTGTGCGCGGGGACGGCGCCGAAGGCGGACGACAGCTCCGCCACGTTCGTGTCGCTGTTCTTGCCGACAGTCATAGCGGAGTATTTCTCCGCCACGTTCTCGCTCTCTTTCGCCTCTTTGCTGGCCTGTTTGGTCTCCAGCTTCGCCTCGCCGGCCGGGTCTGACATGTTAACGTTTTAATACCGGTGATATCCCCCGAGCTGCTAGCTAGCAGCAGAGCGCGCCGCGATAGAGAGGCTTTCAGATTAAATGCGCGTAAAAACAAAAAAAAAACCAAACCGGATGTAAAAACCCGAGTGACTGTATTTAATGGTCCACTTCGTTTTATTGTTTATCGACCCACTGTCTATTTAGACGCGGCGGCGGATAGGATAGGATAGGATAGGATAGCCTCCCGGCTCAGCTGTCATCCGGCTGAGCAGCTTTGTGGGCGGTAACCATCGAGACCGAAGGGGCGTTTAATTTATTCAAGCTGCGTTCACTGAACCTCGGATAACTAACAGACACACTCGCGTCGCGTTGGGTTTATGATTGTTTGGGCTACTTAACGCGCTGTAGAACCGTGTCTTGAAGCAGCTGGAATCTTTTGTAAATCATTTACTCTCTTGCAATATAAGCAGAACATTTCCACGAAGGATTTGGAGGTTAAAGTACAGTATTTCCTATTTTTTATATCTGAAAAGTAGATTAAATTGATTTAATCTATCTATCTATCTATCTATCCATCTAAAAAACAAATTGCTCGTTTTCATCACCACACTGTCATTTGCCTCAGACAGGGTAATAAACACAGTACAGTATATTCCCACACCACAAACGCATCACAAAGCCCGCCTTCAATGCGCATGCTCACTGTTACCGCGCGACATTGTTATTATTAGGTTTTTCTATCTCAATGGTGCTTGATTGCAATACCACATGCTTGCTGGTTGCCCAGTGTAAATGCATTATTCTACTCCTATCTTAGGCCTTGAACGGAGTGGAGATAACAGGTATAAACGAATCTGTATAATGTGTATAAAAACCTTATTGAACCGTGTATTTCATGTTGAGGAAGGATTCAGATGAACGGAAATGTAAACTGTGAAATGAAAGTGTAAACATGAAGATGTAACTGAACTGAGAAACATCACATTCGCCTGAAGTGGGTGAGAAAAAAATATAATATTTTCAGGATAACAATGCTCTGTCTTGTAGACCTTTCCCTTCATCCTCGCTGACACTCTCCTATCACAGTGTGATAGGAGAGTGTCAGCCTGCCTGCACACGATTCTTCACCTCCTTTCCACGTTCTCCATCACTCTGCACTGTTGACCCTAAAGGTACCTGAAGTCCTCAACCTTTCTGTTAGCATACTGTGACATATATATATATACCGTATGTATGAATACATAAATATATAAATCCATTTCCTATAGATTAGGGTTACAATCTACATATATCCAATGTGCGTTGTAGTGGAATATGATTAATTATCTATATGTTTATTTCGTTAGAATTGGTTAGGGTTATATTGATGGATGTTTTACTATTTTTCAAAGATAAATAAACATACCAAACAAATGTTATGTCATAGAGAGGAAATCTGAATCTACCTAAATCTTAAAACTGTACTCACTCTTCCTTGGAACCAGATTTAATCAGGATTTCTACAAACATGAGTGATCACATAACTTCCCAAATTCTTTTTAAAGATTGCCATTTTCAAAAAACACAAATTACCCAGGCAAACACGGTGGTTACTTCGTCTGTGGATCAGAGAAGTTTCCTTCCCTTTTCTAATCCATTTACAAAGTAGTTTGAAGTAGATTATTGTCGCCTTCATTGCATTTTAATGGTTCGATCTTTCACGCGGCTCTACCGCCTGTAAGAGGCGATTTCAGAAATCATACTAGGGTGAAGCCACTTCCTGTCATACGCTGCTTTCTATTGGCTTAGCCAGGTAGTCTGCCCGATTCTAACGAATGATCACATAATCAAGCTAAATTTAACCAACCCGACGAGCCAAACCAGTGAATGTTAGCCAATCAGAGGCAGAGAGGGGCGGGACATTCCTTCACCGTAGTAGGGTGCAGAATTTAGCGCTCGAACTGGTTGCGCTGCTCACAGAACATTATCATCACGCCATTTTCCACCGACGACGGAGAGGAGCGAACGAACCAGCCAGGTGAGCGTTCGTAGCCTAAGCGGCAGTTATTGCGGTGGAGCTTGTATTGAATTCTTAACTATGTGCCGAGAAGTCGTTTCTAAAACGTTATATTTTGGTCGATCGATTGTATCGCCGTCGCAGTTTAATCCACAATGTGGCTCCTTAATACTAGGCCAGAGAAAGACGGCCGCCATTTTAGCACTCGCTGGATAGCCATCGGCTAGCACAGGCCTCCGTCATCACTATTAAGTGTTTAATCATTTAATGTACTTCTCATATGTGAAACAGAACATTTTGGCGGTGGAATAATGCAAATAGTTTGATGGTAATCGGTCTTATTTTCACTAGTCAACATTGTTTTAGCTAACAAGAATAGGCTACTTCCTGTTCGGCTAAAGTTAGCATACTGTTTCGAGGCCTACAAAAGGCCTTTAGCTTCGTGCATGGTTAAGAATTGATGGCGGCGGCGGTTCTTGCGCAGTGAAGCATCGGTACGGTTTTTGCATCTATCCTGCACACATGTTCGGTGTCGGCCTGGATAAATCCGTCTTTTGTGTAGTATAAGAATAAGAATGCTGCCATTTTCGCTCCACACATCCGTTAAAGCAAAGTCTTTTGTTTTATTTTCAGATCTCAATCATGCATCGCGATTGTCCTCTTGACTGCAAAGTCTACGTTGGAAATTTGGGCAACAATGGAAACAAGACGGAGCTGGAGCGCTCGTTCGGCTACTACGGTCCTCTGCGCAGCGTGTGGGTGGCCAGAAACCCTCCGGGCTTCGCCTTCGTGGAATTCGAAGACTCCAGAGATGCGACAGATGCCGTGCGGGAGCTTGACGGAAGGTAGGATACAATCCAAATCAATCCAGAGGTCTGCACGATTAGCTTTGTTTCCTCTCTTGTTAAAGCTACAGCGTTTCTTGGGCGTCTGGTTGTTTTTTCAGGACAATGTGCGGCGGCCGGGTGCGAGTAGAGCTGTCTAACGGTGAGAAGCGCAGCCGCACCCGCGGGGCTCCTCCATCGTGGGGCAGCAGACGTCCTCGGGACGACCGGAGACGCAGCCCAGCGCCCAGGCGAAGGTGACCCGTGTTGTTGTTTGACAGTGACCCGGCACAGGCAACGGTTTTTCTTGTCTGTGATTTAATGGTTTCCCCCCCCCCAATGACCCGCCTGATGTTTCCTGGTAATGGGTTTAAGTTTCTCCATTCTAGGCATTATGATATGTTTTGTTTCTGATTTAGACATTTATAATTGATGCATTGATTTCATTATCGATGTTCAGAGCTCAATTTTTTATTAATGAGGCCTAATGGAAATTAATATTCAAATATTTGGGAATTTCATAGGAATAAGTCATTACCTTTCATATATTTCATAGTTGAGCCTTTTCATTGCGAAATGCATTTGAATTTTGGCCTTAGAGACTGTATATCTGTGTGCGGCAGTTATGCTGCTTTTTGGGGTTTGTATTTTTTGTGCATTCTCAAAAAGTTAAACTTCCAAAAGTGGCAGATGACATGAAAAGAAAGAAATGGGCACATCCTATGTTGGGGGGGGGGGGGGGGGTGTAATCTGTTTGACATTTTGGGGAGTACCAAATGTAATAATTTTATCTTTTGTTTGAGGATGCCTTTTACTTTCCATCTATATTAATAAGAATGAAACCCGTTGCAGAGCCACCACCATGCCTCTTCTCACCATCCTCTGAGTCAGTCAACTAGTCCTCTTTCAGCATCATGTGACTGCTGACCATCGTGCCCCAATCAGCTTGGCTGGTGCTGTCACATGACCCAGGCATGGCCAGTCATCAGGTTCCACCAACCCATTGGTCCCTCAGCATGCCGTTCTCAACCTCCTCTTCCTTCAGCCTTAACCCAAACGGCAGCGGGCCGCCGCGCATTCTCGACCAATCAGCGTATTGCGTTCCCAAATGTCTACAACCTACCAACGGCAGCTTGGCTAACCATTTAAAGCAGGAAAAAAGCCACAGCCAGCCCCCCCATCTGCCTGCCACCTAATCACCTCGCAGCATCTGGCCAGTCCTAATCAACCAATTCTACCTTCCCGGTCGACAGTCTGCCTCCTTTTCGTCATATCTAGCTTGTTGAAAACCGAAAGTACGAGTAAGTTTTCCTGCTTCATTCGTACACTGCTCGTTATAATTTTCAAAGTGAAGAGACAGTAGTTAGCATTTAACTGGGTCAGTCTGGACCTTCACATTTCAAACTATTGCAGTTCAGTATTCATCTGGGGTCTGAGCAGAATTATGAGGTCACACAAGTCAAAATCTTCTCAGCCCCCAAATTACGGTAGTATCACCTTTCTTTGTGTGCGCTTTATGGTTGGCTTTGGTCTGGTCACTTTACAAGACTTATTCAATGTGACCTTTGTATTGCTTTAGTACCTAGTGGCCCCTTTGAAATGTGATGGACTAGTTTCATGCAGAGGGTGGCCTCTTTATTCCTGCACCACGGCCAGTCCGCAGTGCAGCGTTCAAGCTTCTGATGTTAGGTAGCTTATTTTATTAACTTGAGACCCTCGCACCCCGAACATTTATAGATTTGATTTGTAGGGCATGTCTTGGTTTACCACTACGAATTTAAAAAAAAAACTGGAATATAAATCACACTGGTGACACTTACATTAAAGATACACATGGCACTGTGGGATAGGTGGGAACGTTTCTGAACACCTTCCATCTTTATGTACAGGGCCCATTGCCAGTGAGTTGTGCTTTCTGATTGAGATAGTGTTCCTGGAAATACTACAGTTGACACATGGCTGTGTTGGGGGCCCATATATATATATATATATGAAAAGGGTTAGGACAGTCTGCGGCGCTGTGGACAGTATGTGTTCGATCTTGACCTTTCTTTTGTCTAATTTTTCCTGAACAGATCTCCACGCAGGAGGAGCTTCAGCCGCAGTCGCAGCAGGTAACATGGAGGAATCCTAACTAGGCCCGTGTTTGGTGGCGCTGTTAGCAACTCGCGCGTCTGAAACGTGACCCAGGCTGCATTTGAGAATGGTGCAGGACTAAGCATCAGAACTCTCGGCCATAGAGGGATTTTTTTTTTTACCTGCATTAGCTGGAAGACAGTTAACCAGCTCCAGCTGTTATATTCTCAGAGCATTGATGCATTTTATCAAGTTAATCTAAGGCACCTGGAAGTGGAAGGTTTGCTAATACCGTATTGGCCCGAATATAACACGACCCCGGATATAATACGACCCCCTCTTTTTCAAGACTCAAGTTTGAGAAAATACTTTTTGAACACCAATTTCAATTTTTATACAGAAAATAATTACAGTACATCTGAAACAAATGATTATAACAATAAATTCGAGAGAAAAAGCATGTTATTTTGCCACATTCAAATCATGCAAAAACTGTCTCACATCTTAATATCTGAACATTTAAATATGTGAACTAAAGTGCAATCACACTTGGAAATGAATGGCTGAAGCGCAGCAACACAAGATGGACGCCGGCCAGACGTGCTGAATCACTGAAGCTGCTTTATTTTACTTGCACTGTTAAACAAAACTCCGTTTCCTCCTATTGCTCGCATATCTCTGTCTCCTAGTTGCACTCTCTCTCTTTCTCTCTCACAACATATGAATAAGGAAAAACATTGCAATAAAATAATGATAGGCGTTTGCTTTAGCCTGGGGAGTTCAGTTCACCATTCGTTGTAACGATATCTGGCGCCATCTAGCGTTCAGAATGGGTATAATGTCTAGACCCCGAATATAACACGACCCGACTTTTTCAGCCTAATTTCAATGCAAAAAACATCGTGTTATATTCGGGCCAATACGGTACTTCCCGAATGTTATCTGTTGGTGTGAGGGGAAAAGGCTGAGTCATTGGGATTAGGATCTGTGCAGGATATTAATTGTAGTAATGAACATATTCGCTTAATGGTGCTGGTTGATTTGGCTTTTGCAGGTCTTTCTCAAGAGACAGGAGGAGGGAGAGATCCCTGTCCCGGGACAGGAACCACAAACCTTCGAGGTCCTTCTCGCGGTCAAGGAGGTACGTTTGAACCTTCTCAGGATCATTTCAAATTATATTTCCCAATTTTAATTTGGAGCATTCAGACTCGGGCATTTTGTGTTAGAACTCTTGTTTCAGTTTAGTACTGCTCAGAATGTTGGCAGAATAATCTGTAAATTCTAACTAACATTGGCGATTCTCTCTTTTTCTTTCTGTAGTCGCTCGAGGTCTGCTGACAGGAAGTAGACGAACACTTCAGGTGCGAACGGCTTTACATTTGTTGCCGTTTCCTGTGATGGACTTCAGCACGACCGAGGTCATTTTTGTGGGGGTCTTTTTTTTTAAACAGTCATACATTATAATGTTTCTGCCCTTTTTGTTTATAATAATCCAATACATTTGAGTGGGTGTGTACACGTGATGCTTCACTGAAGTTGTGTCCATCTTTTTTTTTTTTTTGTCCTGAAATAGTCGTACCGCCCAGCATTCCAGCTCACCAGTTATTCTCTCGGTTTGTTTTGTTTCAGTGAATGTGAAGTGTAGTCTGATTAGCTCCATTTGTTTTTAGGATGGGTTCGTAAGAACGCTTCCCACATGTCAAACGTACCGCTTATTTACTTCATTCTCAAGGTTTCACTTTTCACTGCAAAACCATGGCTTTGATGTAAAAAGTGTATCGACAAGTTTTCCATTGTCTTTTTTTTTGTTTGATATGTGAATGAGTCTCAATAAAAATTCCAGTTGAGTACAAAATGTTTCATTTTTTTTTTAATTGCTCTCTTCAAAAAGTGAAGCCCATATATGTTCAATCAACTTACAGTGAAGTGTTTCAGGCCTTTTTGGTATAAACAGTAGGTCTCCCGTCCCCAGTTAGGGTGACCGGATTATAACCGGACAAATGTGGGACACTTTGCAGATGCAAAACAATAATTATTATTTCCAGACATATGTTTTGTGTAATTAAGTGTCCCTCAGTATAAATTGAGTTGTGCATTTAAAGAACTGCGTATTTGACTTGTTCCGAAGTCTTTTATTTTATGTCGCTCCAGTCACCAACTCTCTTCTACTGGCCGACCGCCTGCAGGGCTTTGGTTTTGTTTTCAGCCCTATCTTTTGCTCATTTTGGCCTGGTGTGACCGGCCGTTGCTACGCCCCGTTGCCAGGGAAAATAGTGTGAGAATCGCGTGAAAGGGGGGGACGACACGTTTGCCTTCATTCAGTGTATTCTCCATCCGCCCTGCGCAATCCTTTTACAGGCGCATGCAATCGATCGCCATGCAGAAATGAAGGAGCAAAATCAGAGTTTGAAACGTAACTCATGCAACTATTTTCACAACAGATAAATCAAAGTTTATAAGAGAAAATAGAATATAAACTAAAACAATTGTATCTGTTTCTGTTGTCATTCACCTATACCTGCCAAATAAAAGCTGTCAAGCTTTATGTTATGAGTGTGTGACACTGGATTTCGGTGTGTGTTTCTAGTTCACCACTCCATATACGGTCCACGTGAACTGGCATAACACACGTACACATTCCTTTGAGTTACCCACGCACCGTGACGTCACTGAAGCGATGAGTCACGACACGCGGAGATTGGTTTTAACGCGTAATAAAAAAAAAAACCAGGAAGGCGCATTTACATTTTGATTAATCTATTTCAGAGAGGTATGTCTCGTCTCCAAAGAAGTTGGAATGCTTTGTAAAAAAAATTAATAAAGTTCCATCATAAATACTTTTATTTTCTTGTGATGACTTTTAAAAGTTTCAAACATGATTACAAAGGGTGTTTGAGTTATTTGTTAACATCTGATTATCTATATTTTTGTCTCAATCTTATGTGATAGTATCAAATAGTGATCAATCATCTATTTTAGTCTACACACGAATCAAAAGTCGCTCTTTAAAATGTAAAGTAAAACCGGATACAATGATATGCAAATCACAGAAAGACCACATGCAATAGAAAATAGCTCGAAGAGAATTACAGTTTATATAATTTATAATCATTTATAGAGCAGCAATGAACTGTGAGTCCATGCAGCGCCCAGGATGAGGTTTTCATGTAGTTTATTTATTAGAAAAACATTATTATAAACGTTACTAGCCGTTTATTTTGAATTAAATTCACCGTGGGTAAGACATTTGTTATTCCTACCCGAGATAGGTTGCCTTTGTGCTACTTGCAGCTGATTAATGGGTTTCGGTTTGGGGCCTGGTGATCTCATATGACTCAACGTGATTAGTCGATTCAATTGGGGCCTTTGTAGGGGCAGAACAAAAGCCTAAATAAGACTTGTAAATGGATGATTTGATGGGACTCAGCTGTTCTGCAGCCTCAGAGATAATAGCCTCTGATCAACGGCACAAAAGGAGAGGCTTTGTTTTGGTCACACAGTAATAAACAGTATTCAATCATTCTTTCTTTCCCGAGTTGTCTCTCTGATGACCCTTCGCTGAGATAGACAAACCTGGAACCAACAGGACTGTTAAGGGACTGATTTGCAAGGTCACATTTGGGATAAAGTGACCTTGAGGAAATTAATAAAACTCCAGGTTTGTCTTTATTGATCTTGAATGTTTGAAATAGTCCATAAGTTAAATATGAAGTGCATTTTTTTTTTGTATATCTACCTGAAGGAATAAAGTTATCCCATCACTGCTGCTGTTTCCGTATAGATCTGTTCTCATGAAACAAATAGAAGCTAAAATATATTACTGTCATGAAGGGTGAAACAGTGTGTGTGTGTATGTGTGTGTGTGTGGGCCACAGCAACAAAAATAGGACCTGCAGAATATACTACAATCAAAAAGCAATGGGCTAAATGGGCTCTTGCAGGGTTAGCCTGCAGGGTGCATCAGTGTGCAGGACAGGGGGGGGGCAGTTATTAGAAACAACAACATTTCTTAACACTTTAACATTTTATTCTTGCAGAATTGTAATATTCTAACCATAGTACAATTATTTTAAAATGTTTTTTAAAAAAAACATTCCCCCCCTCAATATATGTATTTTTCTTTCTGACTTTATTTTCGAAAATATTTAGTATACATGCACAATTTTCATATTCGATTATAGTAAAAATGCATCTTCCCCGTGGAAAATCACATCCGGGACATCGCACTGCTCCTCGTGCGCATGCGCCGTGGAGCGGGGAGCCGCGCCGCTGAGTCGTCAGAGCGTGTCCCTGGAGACCACGCCTCCGCACGGGAGGGGCGGGCTTCCGGTTCCCCGGACAAAATAAAAGTCAAGTCCAGCTCTGAATCTGTCAGAATACCGAAGAGGAGTTCTGCCTGAAACTCAACACCGTTCATCGCAGTGATTTTTATCAGCCTGGAATTTTATTTTTGGGGGTTTTTACGCCAAATCCTTTGAAAAACTACAAACAAGAAGAAAATATTTTCTCTCTCTATCGACTGGACCTGATGTAAGTAAAGTTCTACCACTACTCGTTATAATAACTGCGTCGAGGTAATAACCTGCCGCTATAGAGATTTATAACTATATTTTAATTCATGCTTTAGTTTTAGAACAGAGTTGTTTTTACACGAGTCTGTGTGTGTGTGTGTGTGTGTGTGTGTGTGTGTGTGCGTGGTGAACGAGCCCCAGTTTCACGTGGACCGGGCCGGGTCCGTGGAGTCTGTTGACTCTGGAGCCGGTGTCTCCGCCGGAGCACGTTCCACTCACGGAGCCGCCCCGTCTGCTTGTGACGTCATACCCCATGACGTGGAAGTTGGAAAATGTGATGGTTTTATAGGAAAAGAAGAACCCAAATTATACTCCACTCCACAATAGGTGGGGATTTAGAAGATTAAAAAAATTAGATGTTGATTTTTGGATAATGACTAGTTATTTTATTATTTTTTTAATAATGTACATTAACACGAGGAATGGTAAAATATATGCACGCATGAGTTCTGTAAGATCCTCATGGGTCCGGGAGGTTTCCCTGGAAACCGTTTTATAAACCTTCATCCAGTTATAGACATGACTGAGCTATAGTTTAAAAGCTTGAATTTAAAGTGTTGTTATTGTTGTTGTTTTTAACATCACTGTAATCCCTAATTTGTTTTTAATTAAATTAATTGACAGGGATAAATAAATACCAATTCCCATCACGTGTTGTTCAAATCTCCCCCCCCCCCCCCCCAATAATCACATCATTCACACAAACAGAAACACTTTCTGTGATGTCATCAAAGCTAATCATTGTTGTCTCGTATTGCATTGTTCCATTGTTACAATGGCCTCTCGTCTCCTGATGTTCTTCGGCTGCGTAAGGAGGGTGGGCTGGAACATATTCTTCTGGAACATATTCTTCTGGAACATATTCTTCTGGAACACATTCTGCTGGAACATTTCCTCAAATGGGGGAGAGCCTGCAGCCCGTCCAGATCCTTTCTTTGAGCTCTAACATTTAGCTTTCCACCGCCATTCAGTCCTCGTGTGGGGGAATAAATGGCCTTTTTATTAATAGAGGTTAATAAATAGAATTCTCTTATGAGGTTGATCAGTTTGATCTGAACGTGATACCGCCACCTAGTGGCCCTTTGCGGTGGCTGCGCCCCTGCTGGGAACTTGCCCTCACATGTCTGTGTGAGTTTATGTCCAGGCATGTCCAGGTTCTTTCTGGAGGAGGGCCCAGTGAGTCACTGGTTGTCCCCCAGTAGCGCCAGTCTGAGATGAGTCTCTGTCGGGGAAACGTTGTCTCAGTAAAATCATGGTAAAATTGTTGTATTTCATTTTTCTGCTATTTTATTTTTTACAGCCTTGCATTTATTTGGGAAGGACGCCGTGCATCTTATAACTGTGCAACAAGTATCAAATGTTGATTTGAAAAAAAAAAAAAAAGGTTTAATGGGCAGAATTTAAAAAATAAAAGTTATTTTATTAAGCATGTTAATTTTAATTTACCGATGATGTCCAGCTAAAAACTAAACTGTTTTTCTCTCTCCTGATTCCTGCAGTGTAAAACCATGGCCGCTGCTTACATGCGCGTCCAGTGCGTCGTGGGGAACCGCCGCCCAGCCAGAAGAAGCCTTTTCGGTCCCGTTGACCAGGAGGAGCTGGAGCAGGAGTACCAGGCCGCCCTGCAGGAGGACCTGGAGGGGGCTTCCAGTCGCTGGGGCTTTGACTTCAAATCGGACACGCCTCTGGGGAGCAGCGATTTCCAGTGGGAAGGCATCCCATGCAACAAGATGCCACTGCTCTACAGATCCTGCATGCTGCTTGACCTGGTACAAACGCAAAGCCAGAGGTGGGCAGAAGCAGCGGTTACCCCCAAGGGAGGGGCAGGAGGGGCAGGAGGGGCAGGAGGGGAGAAGGAGAGCGTCCCATACTCCAGAGAGAAATGCGGATTCAAGATGGAGAGCCCGGAGGAGACTCCACGGAGAGAAGCGAACACGGGACTGAAGAGGAAACAGACGAGTATCACAGGTACAGATCCGGATACATTATTAAATATAACAGATGTTATTCCGTTATATTTGCATGACCTAATTTTTTTCCTGTTTTGTATCCCAACAGATTTCTATCAGGCGAAAAGAAGAGTAGTCGGGATGCCGCGTAAATCTGGCGAGTAAATCTCCTGCAACGTGCCAAAGTCCTATAAAATCCATATACCACAACGTGTACTCCGGAATACTGCAATACTTTCTATTGTCAAGTATCTATGGGATGTTTGTACCCGGTGAATCATCATCCAGCAACAGAAGGGGCTTCAGCTGCATATCAGGATCCCCCGGGGGGGGGGGTAAAGAGATATTTGATCAGAGAAGATCAAGGATAATCCCCGGAATGAGTGGATCATAATCTCGTTTGGATCACGGGGACGCCTGAGCGTGGCCTGACCGTTCCTCCTGTACCTCTTCCAGTTCGGGTGTAAGTGAGGAGCGGCTGTAACGACGAACGTGGAGATTTAAAATGCAGAGGATGGATTGTTTTGCTCTGCAGTGGGTTCTTTTATTATCCACACGATGCGGCCTTGGAGACTTTTTTTTTTTCAAACAAGACATTGTTGTATATTTAAATGCATTTGTGTATTACCTCCGCATGACCCAAAATCAATGGATGCACTTCTGTTGATAGATGCTCGTGCACAGATCCATACGTATCGTTTTATGTAAAAAATGACAAAATAGAAAAGCTATATCCTTATTTATTGTGAGATACTGTTCCTCATTTTAATTCCCTTTTTGGTTAATTATGAGAATTCAAATAAAAAAAAAATCAT